>NW_006399975.1:1371584-1392402 GCF_000299155.1 Elephantulus edwardii | reverse complement strand
GTCGCTATGAGTCGCAGGCGACTCGACGGCACATAACAACAACAACAACAATTCTTTGCTGATCTACAGAGAACACTACATTAAAGATATTTATTTTCTTCTATTCACAGTAAGCAAAAGGTACCTTTCCTTTTCTCCTATTGTTCATGGAAAGCTGGGGGTAATTTCTCCCTTTCTAATATGATTAAGGCCATTTTTTTTTCCAACTGCAACAACAGTAGCAACAGTAACAACTCCAAACTCTATTCAAAAGTGTGGTCTTTAAAAAAAAAAAAAGAGTATGGTCTTTTCACCAGCCTTTTCACATTACAATACATTTAAAGGCTCTGATAGAAAGAAGAATTAAAGAAAGATACTTCTGGTATTTTGAAATCATTATGAGTTACAATCCTTTTGATGCAAAGGGCTTCTTTTTTAAGCATGATGTCTTTTATGTGAATAGTAAGAAAATGTTCATGGTAACAAATGCATCAGGGGAAAAAAAAGGTTAGGGGGGAAAAATGGAAATCCTGTTTGTGTCCATAGGTGAATTGCTGCTGTGAGGCGGCTGCAATTTGACTTTGTACAAAAAGGGTCACTGAACAGAAGGTCAGGCAGCTGGCCATTTCCATTTCAAAGATGCTATCAAAAGGCCAAGAGGCAGTTCACCAGCAGCCCTTTAGCAAACAAGATTTTCTCCTCACTCATTTCTGATATATTTTTATGCGAAATAGTTTAACGAGAATGTTCCAAATTCATTTCCCTCCAGACAGAAGTGGCTTGTGTGAGATTTGGGGTGACTTCAGCTTACAGAATCGGAAGTTTTGAGTAATGAAGAGTCATTTGGTACCCCCTTATCAAAGGTTTTGCAGCAGGCAATAAATCACAGCAGAGCCCCTTCTCTTTAGGCTGAGACAACTGGGTAAAGGTAGCTCTCGTATTACGAATTATGGCTTGTCACGTCTGGAAGAAATCAGCTTTACAAACACCTCACTTATTAATCAAGAGCCCTTTGGAAAAACTGTAGGAAAAGGCACAAGATTTTAGGAAGGAAGTGCAGAAGTTAGGATTTGGATTGTGTTTGATGCCTTAGTAGCTACATCTGATCTCACACCTATTTTCAGGCAAAACTGTACTGGAAGTGCCCAGTTCCCAAACTCTAGATTTCATTGACCTATATGATTTAGAGCGAGCTCTGGTGGCCTAGCAGTAAGAATCTGTGCTGCAATTCTGAAGGCACAGGGTTCAAATCCGCCAGCTACTCCATGGGAAAAGGATGGGCAAACTCCTCCCATGTGATTTACTGCCTCTGAAAACCCACGGGAGGGTCAGTTATGGGTTAGTTCTGACTTGATGACACACATAACAACAAAATAAGACTTTAGAGCAAGGTTTTGAGCTGTTGTTCATAGAGTCACTCTGAGTTGTAGTCAACTCAACAGAATTTAACAACATAATCTGACTTAAGTGCAACAGGAATAGAAAGCAAACTACAATATAGAAGAGCAGTCAGTCACACAGCACAATGACAATGACCATTGATATCTTCTGTAGATATCAATATCCACAAATCACCATTCACTAACCCCCTCACACACACACACACACACACACACATACATACACACTGGTTAACACTAATGGCGCTGACACATTCATCAAGGAAATCAGAAGAAACTAAACGAGTGTTGAGAAACTTGGACCCACTGTGATCAGAACCAGCAGCATAAGGTAAGGTGGGGGTGGGAGGCACAGAGGTGGAGGAGGAGGTGAGAATGAAAGGATAAGCCTTATCCAAGCAGCAACAAAGGTAAAAGCCAGGAATGTCATAGCCATGGACTGGTCCTAGAAATGCAAAATAAAGCTCATAAAAGGGCAAAATCTGCATAAGTACAAGAATAGAGTGGTGTAAAGAATAAAGGTGAAAGAAAAATGTAAAATTAAATGGGGCATTTAACAAAATCTGGGCTTTGTGGTAGGAGAAGAGGTGGGGTCTAGTGAGATTTAAAAACACGGGTCAGGGCAGATATTAACAGGTCCTAATGTTCTCAGGAGCTATCTTTAAGAAGCCTCATACTTTGCCAGCTTTAACCCTTTTCTCTATAAAATGATACAAATGTCTTCCCAGCTTGTCCTTTTACTCCCACAACAGCGTGAGGCTTGATTGACCCGTCCCTGGACAGCCAGTCATTAAGTGCTCAGAACAGCCATGGAAATCTCAGAGAGGTCAAGGTGGGGTCTAGTAACAGTCTCCTGGGATAGTACACCAGCAATCTCTATGCTATTGTGACCATACTCCTGAGCTCTATGCCAAATGATAAAAACAACCCTATTCTGCTTTTGAAAAAAAAAATTGGTAGTACTTATATTTCACTTATTTTGTAGATATGCCTAATACAATGGATAAAATGTATCTACCCTTCATTTTTCTATTGTTTTAATTCCGTGCTATCCAAAAATCCAATAAAACAAAGCACCTTGTATTTTCTTATCATTTCATCATGAAAAGAGATCCTGATTTCCACCAAATTTTGCTTATAGGAGCAAAAAGGATATTTCTTCTTGTTCCTCATTTACATTTTCAAGGAATGTTATGTATCATATATTTAGAAGAAATGTCTGCTTGTAGAAAAAGAGAGGAAAGAAAGAATAAGATAGAGATCAGGAAGGGAAGGGGATGATAGGAAAAAAAAAGACTATAAGGAAGGACAGAAAGAGGGAAGTAAAAATCCAGGAGAACTGGCTGCTGTTTCACTGGCTGGCTGGCTGTTAGAATTCCCACTAAATGAGGAACCATTTTATCTGGTGTTGCTTTGATCCTGTATAACTAATTGTGTGGCCTTGACTATGATGGAATTTGTTCTTTAAGAAAAAAGAGAAACATGAGCCCTGGTACTTTAATAGCAAGGTATCTTCTGAAGTAATAAATTACTTAGAGGTTGGATTTGGCAGCAGGGGAATGCTACTTCCTGTGTTGTCCCCAGAGGTGTCAGGAGCAGCTGTGATCATTAAAGAGAGAGAGAAGGAGTTTGGGAGGAAAACAGAAAGAGAGGAAGAGAAGGGAAAGTGTGAGATAATGTCATGAAAGGGAGAAAAATCTTGTTGGATTCTCTGTCTGTAACAGGCATACTTTACTAGTTTGAAACAACACACTCTGAATAGCACTTGACCTGCAGCTTTTTAGTCACTGGGGAAATTCATGAATAAGAATGTCTAGTTGTTTCCTATCAACACACACAATGATGTTGTCAGAGTCCTTAATATCTCTCAGAATTCATTCTTCAAGCAATTTCTCCTTCCAGTTCAGTCTCACAACATATGAGTCCATTGTGGTGTCCCTGAAAACATCATGTTCAAATCCTTAGGAAAGGCACCAGAAGGTCGCCGGCAAGTACCTGATCAGAGAAAGTAACCAACAGAGGTAGGGACCATACATGTCAGTGGTCAGATTTTCACATTCCCTCTAAGTATACAATGAGACTCATAATATATTCTTGTTGTTATGTGTATCACTGAGTCAAATGGACTCATAGTTGACCTTCCAGCAGGTTTTCAGAGACTAACTTGCACAGGAAGAGATTGCCCATCTTTCTCCCATGGAGCAGCTGTGAATTTGAACTGTGCCTTTGGACTGGCAGCACAATTCCTTATCACTAAGCCACCAACCTCCCTATAATCTAAGAATATACTACAAAAGGGGAAAGAATTTCATCATCCAAGAGAGGGTGGGCTAGAAGCATTTTAACCAAAATCCACCTTCTGTGCAATTGATAATTGAGGACAATTGAGAAGGCTTTCAATAGCAAATAATAATAATAATAATAATAATTTTATAATGCTAAATTCTTTTCACCTACTTCTTTTTACAGGAATTTAAAAAAATCTTTTCAGGTTGCTCTGATTCTCTATTTTACATAAATTAGAAAACTGAGACCGAGGATAATGACTGGTCCCAGCTAGTTAATGGAGAGCCAGGACTGAAACTACATGTCTCAGTTTCCTAGAGCTACCATAACAAAAATACTGCAAAAGAGAACTTTTAGAGGGCAGGAATTTTTCTCACAGTTTTGGAAGCTAAAAGTCAGACTTTAGAGCACATTGTGCTGCAACCCTGAAGGCATGCTGTTCAAATCCACCAGCTGCTCCACAGGAGAACGATGAGGCAATCTTCTCCAGTACCATTAAACTGCCTTTTAAAACCTACTTTAGGGTCAGCTTTGGGTCTTTCCTGACTCCATGTCACACAACAACAACATGCAGAGCTATAGGCAACTCCAGTGGTCTAGTGGTAAGAAGTTGCACTGCAATCCAAAAGGCACACAGGAGAAGGATGGGCATTCTTCTGTGGGATTTACTGCCTCTGAAAACCAATGGCACAAAACAATATCAGAGCTGTGCACTGTCCACTTGAGGAGATAATCAGTCCTTTTCTTTTTAAACATTCGTGTCACTGCAGGTGTCTTAGGAGTTTCCTGGCTTATTAACACGTCTTCACATGTCTTCATATGTCTTGTTGTCTCTCCAGGTCTGCTTTGCTTTTTTAAACACTTACTCTGATATGACATCATTAATAAAAAAGAAGAACTCTATTTCCAAATGAATCATATTCACAAGCCAGCAATTATCTTTCCAAGGAACACAATTCAATATAATGGTTCTCTGACTCCAAGTTCCATTCCTCTAACGGCATGAATGAGGCATCAGTAGTTTTGTGGTACAATTCTTTGCCTTTCAAGCAGGAGATCAAGGTTGGATTTCCATTCAATGCACCTCATACACCTGTGAGCACTAATTTGCTTCATATAAGCAATGACCTACCCATCACAAATACCTATTTTTAAAACATAAACTGTGACTATACACATAGACCTCACCAAATGGAATTCCCAGGAATCAAGTCAACTATATCTGTGGAAAGAAACAGGAGAAGCTCAGTATCATCAGTCAGAAAAAGGCCAGCCACTGCCTGGGAACAGACCATGAATTGTTCATATGAAAGATCAAAGTAAAGCTGAAGAAAATGGGGAAAAAACTCAGGAGAGTCAAAATTCAACCCTGAGTATATCCACCTGAGTTTAAGAGATCATTTCAGGAATAAATTTGATGAACTGAACACTAATGACTGAAGACCAAACAAGGTGTAAGATGACATTCAAGGCATCATATATGAATAAGGCAAAGATAATTTAAAAGACAAGAATGAAAAGATCAAAATGGATGTCAAAACAGACTCTGAAACTAAATCTCACACACAAAGAAGCTAAAGCAAAAGGGGGGAAAATATGAAGTAAGAAAGCTGAACAGAAGATTTCAAAGGGCAGCTCAAGAAGACAAATCTGCTAAACCTGCTGTCAAGTTGATGCCAACTATTAGTGATCCTCCCTCTGTGGGATTTCCAAGGCTGTAAGGCCCAAGGGGAAGTGATTGCTGAACTTTCTCCCCTGGAGCAGTAGGTGGTGATGTGTAATGCATTACACCCTATATTATAATAAAATGTACTAAGACTTGGAGGTAGAAACACAAAAGAGAAGATTATACTACTTTCCTCTCATTTGAAAATATCTGAGAAAAAAACTCAAGCCTCAAGTGGGAATACTGAAGTATTTGAAGAATAAAAATATTAAACGATGCACATGGAAGAGCTATCTATGATACCCAGAGAAGGGACCAGAAGCATTGTCCTGGTTCCCCATCGTAACTTAAAGTGAAAATGTCCACAATGTCCAGAGCCCTTCATGTCCTGTAGAAGAAGGAGGAGGTACTCACATTCTTTGCAGCAGATGCCACTTGGGTGGCACCAACCTTGACTTCCAAATAGAACATTACATCTATAAAAGGAAAAGTGATGGCATATATATCATAAACCTAAAGAAGACATGGAAGAAGCTTCTGTTAGCTACTCAGTCATTGCTAACGTCAGTGCCCTATCCTCCAGAAATACTGGCCAGAGGGCTGTGCTGACATTTGCTGCTGCTTCTGGAGCCAATCCTATTGCTGGGCACTTCACTACTCCTGGAATCTTCACTAACTAGATACGGCAGCCTTCCAACAGCAGTCTTCTAGTGGTTACTGAACCCAGGGCTGACCACCAGCCTCTGACAGAAACATCTTACATTAACTTCTCCATCATTGTCCTGTATAACACAGATTCTTCTTTGCAGTACATGAATATTTGCTATCTCGTACAATAAGGTAGCTCACTCTGTGGGTTGTATGTATAGATGCCAGCCCAGGAAGTCCTGTGCATGCATGGGACAATCTCTCAGGAGCATTTGTGGGAGGTCATGCCAGATCTCGACTTCTACAGAGGATGCTGCTGAAAAGGCTGTGACCAAGGAGGGGTTTCAGGAGAAATGGACAGTTCCTGCTCCCGAATTTACTGCTGCTCAACCTTAGGTTGCAGACTCGTCTGAAGGCATGCAGGTGCCCTCAGTGCCCTAGTGAAGTTCCCTGCTGAAGTTTCCTACTGAAGACTGTCATGCTGTGCCTGCAATTAAAGACTGGTTTGCAGCTCCCACAGCTCAGAACACTGAGTGGGTGGGAACAACCATCAAGAGGTCTTAAACTGTCTTTTCAGACTTTTTTTTTAAAAAAAAAAGAAAATAAGCTTGAAAGAAAATAAACAAAATACTTGTTTTAAAAAATAATAATATGGAAGGAACAAACAGTGGTACTGTACCAAAAAAAATAAATTATGGATGTTCAGTCATATCAAGAAATATTATATAATCAAGTACTAATGGTACTGAAGGAAGATGTCCAGGCTGCACTAGAGAGATCAGAAAAAGCAAAGTTATAGGAATTGATGGAATACCAACTGAAATGTTCCAACAACTGATGCAGCCCTGAACATGGTCACTTATTAACACCAAGAAATTTGAAAGAAAGCTACCTCTCCAATTGAGTGAAAGAGACCCATATCTGTGCTTATTTTTTAAAAAAAAAAGATTATCCAAGAGAATTTAGACATTATCAAACAATATCATTATTATTGCATGCAAGTAAATTCTTACCAGGACTGTTTAAAAAACAATTAGGGCAGTACAATTACAAGGAAATTCAGTATACCAGCTACCAGAAATTCAAGGTGGACTTAGTAGAGGCCATAGAAAAAGGTCATGGAAAAAGGTCTATTATAACTGATACCAAATGAATCTTATGGTATCTTAAGTTGAAAAGCAGATAATACTAGAAAGATTATTACTTGTGCTTTATTATTATGCAAAAGTGTTTGACTAAATCAAAACAATTTAAGGATAAAATTGAGAAGAATGCAAATAGTATTTTAATAGTACAAGGGAATACTACATAGTTTAAAATAAGGAAAGGTGTGTGTCCAAGTGGTATTCTATTTCCATACCTAATAAATGTATATACTGAGCAAATTGAGGGAAAAAAGAAGAAGATGGCCTGCAACTAAAACGCGGTATCATGATCTGAGAAGGACTCAATAAACTATGATATATAAATGATACAATCTTACTTGCAAAGACAAAGAAGTCTTGAATCACTTATTGATTAAGATCAAAGACCAGAGCCTTCGTGGCTCTAGTAAGGATTACAAAAAGCAAAATCTTCACAACTGGACCAACAAACAATATATTCAACATATGTCAATCATGATGGAGAAACAACTGAAATTATCAAAGATTTTATTTCATTTCGATCTATACTCAGCACTCATGGAAGCAGCAGAGTCCAAAAAATCAAAGGACATTGCAAGTGATCTCTTTAAGGGGCTAATGAGTAAAAATGTCACTTTAAGGACAGTAAACCTGATTCAAGCCACAGAATTTCCAGTCCCCTCACCTGCCTTGTAGACAAAGTTAGACAATGAAGAAAGGCCAAACTGCCATACAGAATGGTTATACCATTTTATAATCCCACAAGCAGTATATAAGAGTTCCAGTCTCTCCGCAGCCTCTCCAACATTTTTTAGAAATAATTTTTGTTGTGACTTTAATAAAAGTTTAGAGAAAACTTGCATTTCCATTCATTCACTGTTGCCCATTTTCCTCCCTACCCCCTCCCAATCTGCTTTTCTCTTAAAAAAAATTCATTCATTGTCACACAGTTTCCTCCTTCCCCTCCACCCCAGGCCTCTTTGTTTTGCATCTCTTATTCTGGACTGTTGTCATGCAAATAATGCCCAATTATATATTCCTTTAAAACAGATAAGGGGAAGAACTTTCCAACATTTATCGTTTGCCATACTGTTTAAACTTTGCCACTGCTACTGGGGTGAGATGATATCTCATTGTGGTTTTTTATTTGCATCTCTCTTACTGCCAGTGATTTTAAGCATTTCTTCATGTGTCTATTAGACTATACAAATTTCTTTCTTTGTAAAGTCTTTCCATGTCATTCATCCATTTTATGATTGAGTTATCAGTCCTTTCCTTGTAAGGGGCTCTGTAGTACTCTGTAAACTTTTGGAAAATCAGAGGATCAGTTAAAAAGAGCAAGACCTTCAACAAGATGGATTGACTACAATAGTCACAAGCACAGCAGAGATTGTGGAAGTGGTATAGTGTAAGGCAATGGGCTTATTCTGCTTTACACAGGGTCTCTGATCAGAGCTAACGCAATGGCAGGGACCCTGCCACTCTCTGAAATACCAGTGGCACAGCTTTCAGCATCATGACAACATGCAGGCTACTATAATATGACTGACTCAGCAATGGATAGTAGATAGTTCTTTGTACAATATGGGAGTTCAGTAAATGTTAGTCCTTCCGCCCTCCATCACCTGTGCTGATGGCTATAGGCTAATTCTCCACATCTTGACAACAACACAAATTTACATGGGCTTTGTTACAGTGCTGGAAAATTGAGTCAAAGAAGAAGAAAACTAGACATTTACTGAGTTTTGACAAACCCATCACTTACATGCTCTCTAATAATACCCAACATGGTCCCTCCCAGCTGGAAATCGGCTTATTTTGCAAAGATCTCAGAGTTTACAATTGTAAACAACGTTATCAAACTTTTAGATTGAGAAGTGGAAGGCTTAGGGAACCAGGCCAAGATACCCCTCTGACTTATATTCTTTGGGCACTCTCCCTCTTCCTCCAGCTGGTGATTGAATTACCTTCAGCACCAGTGGCTTTGTGGTATGGAGTTGCATTGTCAACCCATAGGTCTATGATTTGAGCTCACGAGTTGCTCAAATTCCCTCTCATACGACTTACTTCTTCTAAAAACCTGCTGGTGGGTCAGCTATGAGTTGGTACAGACTTAACAGTACATAACAACAACATCCAAAGCAGAGCCAAATTGCACTGCTAACTGCCTCTTACAATCCCCTTGCTGTTAATAATAGCTCCTTATTCTGAGTGGACAAAATTTCTCTTTCCTTTTTAGTTTCCTCTTTGCCTCCATGCACCCTGTTCCTTAGTTGGTATCAGGGAGCTTTCAACTATTTCCTGAGAGGTCAGTTCTTGCCCATGGTGATCTATCATTCATCAACTCTTACATTTTTTAATAATTTTTCACCATAATTTTCTACCATTATGTATAAATACAACTGATTTCTATTTCTTTTTTAAAAATCAACTCTTACAGATAAGGATTACTTCTTTATCATTACAGACAGGATTCTCGTATTATCTTACTTGGGACTAGGAGATAGTGATCTGATTTGCCAAGAAAGTCAGGAGAAGACACTGGAGAATTCTACTCTTTAACCCAAGGAGATATTAAAGTGAGAATCCCCTTCTTTCATTGTTGCACAATTTCCTCCCTCCCTCCCCATCATCCCCTCACCCCCTCACCCTCCCACCCCCATCATCCTGTCCACTTTGCTATGCACCTCTTATTCTGGATGATTGTCATGCAAATAACACTTAATCATATACTTCTTTTAGGCAGTTCTTTCCCTCATCTATTTCAATGCAATGTTAATTATTTATCCTCTCTTTTCTTAGTTTTCTCCAACCCCCATGTCACTACCATTTTATAACTGTGACATTATGCAGTATTTGTCCTTTTGTAACTGATATATTTCACTCTGTATAATGTCCTCGAGAGTCTCCCATTTTGTATAATATTTTATGAGTTCTTTGGTTTTTAGTGCTGTGTAGTATTCCACTGTGTGAATATACCACAGCTTCTCTATCTAGTCATTTGTTGATGGGCATTTGCTTTACCTTCATCTCTTTGATATTATGCAAAGATATTTGCAGAAATAAACACAACTGTGTATTATTTTTTATTTTAAAAAAAAAAGTGAGAATACCCAGTACAACTCAGGTCAATTGTTGTTGTTGCTAAAGGACACCAATTTATAGTGACCCTTTACACAGTGAAGAAAATACCGTCCAGTCTCATACCAGTCCCATGATCAGCTTCAGATAAGACTGATGTAATTCATAAGGTTTTCACTGGCCAGTCTTTGAAATTAGACTACCATGCCTTTCTTCCTAACCTATCTAAATCTGCAAGCACCACTGAAATTTGTTCATCCTGCCATTGTTTCATGTTGTTAAACCAACTCTAACTTCAGTCTTCCTTATTTATTTCCCAGCTTTCATATGCAAATGTTGTTGTAGTTGTTGTTGTTGTTTGTGAGGTGCCATGGATTCGAATATGACTCATAGTGACCCTATGAATAACAGATCTATCTTGTGACATCCTCACACTTCCTGACACACAAGAGCCCATTGTAGCAATCACCACGTCAATCCAACTAGTCATGAGGCTTCCTGTCCTTCACAAACCTTCCACCCTTCCCAGGATCATCTCCCTCTCCAAGGAACAGCTCCTCCTACCAACATGCTTGAAGTATGTGAGGTGAAGCCTCATCAGTCTTGACTCCAAAGAGTGTTGCAGCTGCACCCTCTCCAAGAAATATATGTTTGTCCTTTTGGCCACCCATGATGTTCAGTGCTCTTCTTCAACACCACAGCTAAAAGGTATAAATTATTTTCCTATCATCACTATTCATTGTCCAGCTCTCACATGCATAGCAAGTGATCAGAAAGACCATGACCTGAATCAGACACACCTTAATCCTCAAGCTGACATCATTATCCCTCAATAATTTGGAAAGGTCCCTGATTACAGATTTTCCTAGTGCAATGTCTCTCCTGATTTCCTGACTACTTGTACCAAGGATGTTAATTGTGGATCCAATTAAGATGAAGTTGTTGACAGTTTCAACTCTTCTCCCTCCATCATGATGTTGCCTATCAGTCCAGTGGTAAGGATCTTTGTTTTCTTGGCATTGAGATGTAATCCATACCGAAGACTGTAGTCCTTGATCTTGTGCAACAACTGCTTCAAGTCCTCCTCACTGTCAGCAATCAAATGCTGTTATCTGGATCAAGGGTATCTAAATCTTTAAAGTTACACCCCTGCTGTTTGGTACTTTAAAGAGATTCTTAGCAACATATTTGCCCAATGCAATACATCCTTGACTGCTGCTTCCTTGTGTGGTAATTGCAGATCCAAGTAAATTAAAACCTTCAAACTTTTCTTCAAATATCATGATACTGTTTATTGGTACAGTAGTGAACACTTTTGTTTTTCCATGTCGAGAAATAATTCATACTGAAGGCTATGCAGAGTCTTTATGCCTCAACAGTAAATGTTTTAAGTATTCTTAACTTTTGTGCAAGCAAGGTTGTATCATCTACATATTACAGGTTGTTAATATCCAGATATTATTTAGTCCAGTTTCATATATTCTTTCTTCTCAGATTATGTGCTCAGCATACACACTGATCAGGTATGGTGAAAGAATACAACTTCTGACAGATTTTAGCAAAGCTCCCAATCTAAGACAGTATATCAGGAAAAACCTGGTGATCTACTTTTAATAATTAATCAGTGAAAAATGCATGGGGCTTTTAACCCATAGATACACAACAGAATATTGCCCAACTAGATAAAAAAAAATGTCAGTGATCATGAATATGGTATAGAAGTGGGCAACATTGCCTTCTGTTATGCATTAAGTAACCACAAGTTGGAAATGGCTCAGCAACATCACCATGAACTAGACGAGGCATAGGAATTGTCACATTTAATCCTCTTAAAGTCCTATAAATAGACACAACTATCCCCGTTTTACAAATGAGAAAAATGAGAGGCATAAAGTAAGTAACTTTTCAAGAATCTCACTGCTAGTTAACTGGCAAAGGTAGAATTCAAACAATCTTACACAGTTTATGCTCTTTCTATTAGTTGATGCTGTGAAATAATCATTCTATGATTTCAATTAAATGAAACAACACTTAATAGAACTTTTGATAGATGGGAAGTATTATGCAAATAACAGTCTGTGTATAAATATACAGTACCATACTGTTGTTAGGTGTCATTAAGTGAGTTTGTTATATACATTGCATTACCAAGTCAGTTTGTTTATATACATAAACAATATTCTTATATAGGCAAATACTTATATCTACTGTTCATTTTACAGAACAGCCTTGTGAATTAGTGTCAGTGGCATATTTTCTCCACAAAGCAAATATCTGTACCATATACAATTCCCCTGTGAACCCCATTATCACCATAGCCATTAAACATGGTCCCCAGATGAAGTATGAGCATGCTGGTAAAAAATGGATATTCACAGGCTGAAAGCACTTTATGATTATCAAGGGACAAAAAATGAATTAAAATCACACCCTGCTAAGTGCCACAGAAGTATTTTCAAATTAGTATCATAGCTTCTATCTCCTCAGTCCCTGCGATGTGGACTGTACCTGCTGACACGTCCCTCAGGAAAACTAATATGTTCAAATCAGACTCTGGGCAGCTGATTACAGTTTCTATTCTGCAACAACAACAACAACAACAAAAAAAGAAACATGTCACCTCTGTCAAAGCCATAAAGTGTGAGCTCTCTCTCCCTGTCTCAGTGAAATGTGTGCCTTTTTTAAGATTCATTTCTATGATTCATAAATTCCTAGAAGAGTTCAGACAAAAGTGAAGCAAACAAGGTGCCAAGGGTGCAAAATTTAAGGAAGCATTTATTCTCTGCCACACAGATACCAACTCAGTATTTGTATGTTTGAGTGTAACTGCCTCCTTAAATTTTGCTCCCATCAAGTCCAAATTCAGAAATTCCTAGTACCAGCAAAGGCACCACACTATGAAATGGAATACGAATCTCCTCGAGAAGAGTAGCTAAAAGATTTTTAAGACTTTTACACTATATTACATTGTCCTTAGACTAATGCTGGTCAGTGTGGTATGCAAACCAGAGAGTTCAGGAACTATTTGTTACTGATCCACACAAAATAAGTACTAATAGAGGCTAAGCATTTAGAAAATTTTTGCAGCAATTTTATGTCTGCTGGAATGAATAACAAAAAATTGGGGTTTGTATTATTATGTACATGTTTTCTATTTTCCTAGTACTTAGCTTGTATTATATTTTCTAAAAGTAAGTCAGCAATGAATTTAGATTTGGTTGCTGTTGTTGTTATGTGTCATCAAGTCGCTTGCGACTCATAGTGACCCTATGTACAAGAGCCCTAAATGCTGTTCTATCCTGTGCCAACCTTGCCATCTCAAACACACTCATTTCCACCACTCTACTCACAGAATCGATCCATCTCGTTGAGGGTCTTCCTCCCCTGCGCTGTCCCTCCACTCTCCCAAACATGATGTCCTTCTCCAAGGACCAGTCCCTCCTTGTAACATGTCCAAAGTATATCAGACGAAGCTTCAGAATCCTTGACTCCAGGGAGCATTCTGGCTTCCCCCTCCTCAGGACAAACCTGTTTGATCTCCTAGCAGTCCATTGTATATTCAGCAGTCTTCTCCAGCACCACAGCTCAAAGATATCAATTCTTTCTATCATCCTTATTCACTCTAACTCTGCAATGCATAGCACATAATTGCAAAGACTATAGTCTGGATCAGGCGCACCTTAGTCTCCAGCCTGATGTTGTTGCTCTTCAGTACTCTTGCGAGGTCCCTCACAGCTGACTTTCCCAATGCAAATTGTCTCCTGATTTCCTTGCTGCTGTTACCAAGAGTGTTGACTGTGGAACAAAGTAAATGAAAGCTGTGAACAATCTCAATCTCTTCACTGTCCATACTGATGCTGCCAATTGGCCCAGTGGTGAGAATCTTTGTTTTCTTGATGTTGAGCTTCAATCCATTTTGAAGACTGCAATCCTTGACTTTCTGCAGCAAGCGCTTCAGATCCTCCTCAGTTTCAGCAAACAGGGTAGTGTCATCTGCATAACGCAGGTTGTTTATGATTCTTCCACCAATCTTGATGCCACATTCTAGTTCATCACTATAGACTATGTCAGAGGTACAATCTTAGATGACACACACACTCAATATGTCTTTGATCCCTTCCCCCATCCAGTTTCATTATTCTCAACTCTTCCTTCAAACTGTATGTTCTAACCACACAAATTTACTTGTCATTTTCCAGCCCCACCATGCTGTTTCATGCCTCTGTGCTTGAGCTGTCCTCATCATTTTTACCATCTCCCCTGCCTGAGTCTTCCTTGATAACTTCACTTTCCAGATACTCTTGGGTCCAAAACCTTCACTCCTAACTTCAGTACTTAGACCAAGCTTTAATTTGGTAACTCCAAGGATGGGGGATACACACACACACACACACACACACACACACACACACACACATTAAGTGTACACACATGAAAAGCAGCCTACACACATATATAAAAAAATCTTGCGGTGGGGGGGGAGTCCAAATAAATTGTGAGGTCCTTTTCCAAAGAAACAAGGTTGCTGTGGTGATTAGGCCCAAAATTAACTCAGAAAAATAAACACTCTCAAACAAATCTATACTTAATGCAATCCATCATGTTGATCAAGAAAGTCCCTAGACTCTTAATTCAATGCTTTCCAAGGACCAAGGTTTTTCAGGCTCTGGTTTTCAATACTTTGCTCTGCAAATATGGATACTGCAATGGGAGTGCATGGCTATTACTTATAACAAGTGTGTTTCTTGAAGACAACATGAGAAAATGGAATCAGGTGCCATTACGCTCCCCAAAAAACACAGCTCCCTCAGAAGCAGAGATGGGTGACCCTTCTCATCTATTATAGAATTAATTCTCAATCACTTGCTGTGCAACAGAGAATTGGACAATGATTAAGGATGATAGAAGAATAATTGATGCTTTTGAGTTGTGGCACTGGAGGAGAGTATTCAATATACCATGGACTACCAAGAGAACAAACAGGTCTGCCCTGGAGAGGGGAAAACCAGGTTGTGTCTTGGAGGCAAGAGTTGTGAGGCTCTGTCTCACATATTTAGAGCACATTGCCAGGAGGAACCAGTCTTTAGAGAAGAACATCATGCTCGGAAGGGTGAAGGGTTAGTGGAGAAGAGGAAGATCTTAGATGAGATGGATTGCATCGACATATTGACTGGGGTAACTGGGGCAGGTGTGTCAAAAACAGTGAGAATGGCTCAGAATAGGACAGAGTTCAGAGATGTTTTGCATAGGGTCAGTACGAGTCACAGACAACACAACGGCACATAACAACTTTAGGCAGTGAGATTGGAAACTTACCTTTCCGAGCTCTAAAACAATAGTTTCTGGACCCCAAGCGCAACTCATCTGGTATTAAATAAAAGACCAAAAGACTGAGAAATGAGACACCAGCTGAGAGAATAAGAGGGATGAAAATAGGGTCATAAGAGCAAAAAAGCTGGAAGAGATGTGATTGCCTCCAGTTGCTGCAATATGAAATGCATGTACCAACCCACATGGCTTTCAGTCAGGAACTCTCTCCTCATAAGTCCATGTAACAACGAACAATTCATTGCCATTGAGTCAGAACAACTCATAGCTGACCCTCCAGAGGTTTTTCAGAGGCTATAAATTGCACAGGCAGATACTGCTGATCTTTCTCGAGTGGAGAAGTAGATTCATACAACCTACATTTGGGTTGGCAGGACAACTCCTTAACAACTAGGCCACATGGTCTCCCTAAGTCCACTAAGACATGAAAAAACAGACAGCAGTATTAGCTCATTACTTACCAGTTGTGTGATCTCAGGCAAGACACTTCAATTCTCTGAGCTTTGGTTTCCTCATCTATAAAAGAACAACAAAGTTCAGTACAATGTTTGATTCTACACAAACATTATCTGTCTTCCCTAACACTGCTGGAGTAGCAGTTTGCTTGTTTTATTGTTTTGCTTTCTGTTTTAAGTCAAGATACTAAAGCATTACATTAAAATCTGTATATAACTATTCCATTCCTTTCACCCTCCTTACAATTCCCTACCTCTAAGTCCATACAAACACACTCATTTTCTCATCTGATTCAGATATTTCTAAGATAAAAACAAAACTTCTGTGTGCTCAAAGCATTGAAGGTCTATCAAGATTTGAAATTGTCTGGTCTATCAAGATTTGAAATTGTCTGTATATTTCATCCCTGGATCTCAGCTTGGGGCACAGGTATAAGCTATGGAGTAAAAAATCAAATGGGAACTGGTTGTGGAGGAACATCCAAGTGGAAGGAATGAAAATTGAGAGCCAATGATAATTAGACTCACTATTAGAGGAGTGGTATGAGAGTAACTATTTCATCTTCCCTCTTTCATTACCACTGTTTACAACTGTTGCCATTCATGATGAATTAGGAGAGAGAAATAGAGTAAAGTGAAAGATGATCTCAATGAACTGTAGGCTGTAGAAGAAAGTGAGTGAGGAGAGAGGGAGTCCTATAATCATCATGCCATAGCACTCAGGTAGCTATTTCTAAAAGAGGTTCAAACTCAAAATAGACAGTCCATAAAGATAGTATAATACATCCCTTTTGCTGAATATTAACTGGGTCTTTAAATCCTTTGAGTAGTCAATAGTTGAAATAATGCAATTACTAGTATCTTCTATCTGGAAAAAAAGAAGAAGAGAGGGGGGAAAGGAAAGATGTATTGAAACAACTAGTTCAAAGTCACTAATGAACCACAATTAACCTCAACCTCCATGGCCTGAGAACAGAAAAACTAGATATTGCTCAGCTACTATCACTGGCTCTACTCTAACAGGGAACACAATAGAGATGCTGGATAAAGCAGGTGGAAATGTGGAACAAAACTTGAAAACATAAAAAAGTCGAGATTTCTGATCTGATAGAGACAGGTCTAACATTCAAAACTATGGACCTTCATCATCCTTTAAGTCTGGGAGGAAAAACCTAATTCTCATGACTCAACTTTCAGTCAAATTATATACAAAAGTATATGGTCACCAATAACACTAAGAACTCATTCTTTAGAGTAATCTTTCATATAAGGTCAAAAGAGCAGCATTCATCCAATAATAAAGATCTTAAAGCAAGAAAAGATAGGAGGATTAATGGAAATGAGAATTACAGGGAAGAAGTACGATTGTGGTTATTATAATTAATGTTATAAAATAAAATTTATATGAATGGTCAAATGAATATCAATTTGACTTATAAATATTTTCTCAAATTACAATAAAAAAATAAATTAAGACTGGCTGCATTTTCACCTCCAGCTTGCTTACTTAATAGTAATCACACTCTCTAGGTCCCCCAACCCCACAAAACAAATTATTACACCAGTGTCACTTAAGCAAAGAATTCCAATAAACTAGAACATTCGGGTCCAAAATTAAATTACTGAGATCCAAATGGCCTAGATATTTTGGATCTGAACTATCCTGACTAAAACTTGACTTTAGCGGAGCTTGGAGAGGCACGTCATGCCTCGAAGGGTGGAGCGCAAGAGAGGAAGACTCACTTTCATCAAGCAAAGTTGTCTCATCTGCATAGTTCAGGTTGTTGGATGAGTCTTCTACTGATTGTGATGCCACATTCTTCTTAATAGAGGCCAACTTCACAGATCATTTGCTTTGCACACAGATTAAATAAGTATGCAGAAAGGAATAGGCCTAACATACACCTTTCTTGATTTTAGAACATGCAGTGTTGTCCTGCTCTGTTCAGACAACGGCCTGCAGGTATAGGTATAAGTTTTGCATGAGCATGATTAAGTGTTCCAGGATTCTCATTCTTCTCAGTGTTATCCACAACTTGGAAAAGTGGAGGGATGGTGAAAAAGAGGAAGACTTTCAACTAGGTTGAAGGATGGTGAAGGAGGGAATACCCTCAACCAGTGTCATTGGGCTTCAGAATGTCAAGAGATTTTTGAGGTTGACACAGGACAGCATAGGGTTCATATCTGTTGTTCACAGGACTCCTGTAAGTCATACGTGACTTGATGGCATCTAACAACAACAGGAGTCATGCAATTCAAATCCACCATCTGCTCCATGGAAGCAAGATGGGAAATTGTCTCTCATAAACCTACCAGAGGGTTTTGAGTTGGTTCTGGCTCCACAGCACACAACAACAGTACTTTAGAGGTAAGGAGCTGCTCTGCCAACATAAAGGCACTTGGTTAGACTCCAGCTGCTCTGAGGGAGAAAGATGGGCAATCTCCTACCATGTCATTACAGCCTCTGAGAACACATTGAAGGGTCAGCTATGGATTGGTTCCAACTCAACAGTAAATAACAACAATAACAAATTAAATTGTATGTAAATTATTTCTCAGTAAAGCTTAAAAAAATGTTATTTTTCCCCTAGAAGAGACCAACTTCACTTAACAATGCACATGAAAATGTTTCTTCTACACAGAGATAGAAATCCTCGGTTTTTCAATTTATCTCAATAAACAGGGTACTTCATCAGAATGTGTAAATATTTCACAGTATAAATCACCTTCTGTCAGTTGCCTGTGATGGACCCATGTAGCATTTTAACACACCCAGAGTGTGTGTTTCCCCAACACATACATGCAGGAGCACTGGTTGACCCATTAAATATTAAAAACAGTTACACTTCTTGGGTGACTAATTAGGAGAGCTGCCTGAGATATTAAAAAGAAAGCAAGAGTTTTGAGTCAAGATGGAACTCTCTCATTCTGTAGACCAAAATGTAGTCTTAACAGAACCTTGCTTTCCCTCCTTCATTTCCATAATAAACTGGCAAAAGAAACGCTTTTTTTTTTTTAACTTTTCAAAGAGAAAAGCGAACTGGGAGGGAAAGGTGGGCAGGAAGGAAAGTGTGCAACAATGAACGAATTAAAATCCAAAGTCTCTGTAAACATTAAAACAAAAAAATAATAATTTTTAAAAAACACTTAAAGTGTAAGGTCTTTTTTAAATCATATCTATTGGATTTACCAAGCAGTCTGGTGGTTGTTGTTGTTATGTGCTGTCGACTCATTTGCGACTCACAGCGACCCTATGTACAACAGCCCTAAACCCTGCTCTATCCTGTGCCAATCGCACTGCCCCTGACACTCTCATCCCGATTACCCCAGTCACTGAATCAATCCACCTCATAGAGGGCCTTCACCTCCTGTGCCATCCCTCCACCCTCCCCAGCACGATGTCCCTCTCCAAGGACTCGTCCCTCCTTGCAACATGCCCAAAGTATTTCAGATGAAGCCCCAGAATCCTTGTCTCCAAGGAGTAGCTTAGTTTAACCCTCTCCAGGATGCATCTGTTTATTTTCTTGGCAGTCCATGGTACATTCAATACTCTTCTCCAGCACCACAGCTCAAAGGCATCAATTCTCCTTCTGTCCTCCCTAGTCATTGTCCAACTCTCTGATGCATAACAAGTGATTGCAAAGACCATGGCCTATATCAGGCACACCTTAGTCTCCAGAGAGACACCGTTGCTCCTGAGTACTTTAGAGAGGTACCTAACGGCAGACTTTCCCATCGCAATACGTTTTTTGATTTCCTGCCTGCTGGTGCCAAGAGTGTTGACCATGGAGCCGAGAAAACTGAAGCTGTGAACAATTTCAATCTCTTTGCCATCCATCCTGAAGCTGCCAATTGGTCCAGTGATGAGAATATTTGTCTTCTTGACATTGAGCCTGGTAAGGCCCAAAATCCCTTGGGAATTCATAAATTGGAGACTGTAAAGTTGTTAAGGAAATTTCTCCATCCGTTTTATCTTCAGGAATGAAGGGGTCTAAGGCTATGTGGATTGAGAATATTGCTCCATCTGTTTTAAAGATATATGAAGGTGTTACCTCACTCTATTCAAACGTACCTAGAAGTACCTAGCGAGGAGATTCATGGAGATATTTGCTCATCCCTTCTGAACTTTCATGTAGCCAATCGTGAGAAGAGGGATAGGAAGATGCTCAGCTGAGAGGCCTGGCACGTAGACCCCTGGCTGACACCTGAGGACTGTATTAGAGAGAGGAAACTAGTCCCACTAGAGTTTCTCACTCAATAAACTGCCAAATCGGCAGCGCAAGAACGCCGGCACCAGACAGGAGAACACCAGCGCCAGACAGGAGAACGCCGGTGCCAGACGGGAGAACGCCACTGCCAAACGAGAGAACGCCGCCGCCAGACGGGGTTCCACCGCAAGAGGGGCCGGGAAGAGACCCGGGAAGAACAACAGCCAGCCACCTACCACGGAACTCCAGAGGAGCGAAGACTGTGAGACCCCAGAGGAACAAAGACTACCGGACACTGTGTGACCCCCCTGCAACCCACACCTGTGTGACCCTTAACACACAGGGTGCTGCTGCATAAACCCCAAGCCCCGTCCCCACCTCTTGGTGGTAGTGTCCAAGCCCTGCACTCCTTAACCCCTAGTCCCTTGCTTTCCTCTCCTCCCCCCACCCTCCTTGCAGCTCCACAACCACACATCTCAACCCCCACCACAGCCCTGTGACCTCAGGGCACCACCTTGGATCCAGCCATCACCAGGAGCTATCAGGCTAGCTGTTGAGGAAGTAACCTGGCAGGAGAAAGGCCTGTAGGATCTTATCTGTGTTTACTGGGGCATTGCTGATTACCCGGGAGAGCACCTAAGGG
>NW_006399975.1:1352433-1361807 GCF_000299155.1 Elephantulus edwardii | reverse complement strand
TGATAGGGAATGGCAAAGGACACACTGACAAAGGAGATTAAACAGAACTGGCTTTGACAAGCACTGTGGCAATTGGACAATTAAAACAGACATTCGGAGGGCAGGGGAAGAAGAACAAACTGGGGAAGAGGTTAGAGAGAATGGTGCAGCAATGAAGGAATGAAAACCCAAAAGCCCTGTAAATGTTCATTAATACTAATAAAATTTAATAATAAAAAAAGAAAAAAATAAACTGCCAAATCATAATTTCAGATAGGACAATCACTGCCATTTTTAATCCATTCTTTTTCTATAATACCTGATAGGAAAGTGGACCTGGGAAATAGAAAAAGAACCTCAGTAATAAATAGCATTAAACACTCTAGCACCGTGCAATGCTTATACTCAGCCCTTTGCCTTATTCTCCCTGGGTGATCCCAATACACACACTCGAACCTCTTCTTTTTATATCTGTACTCAGTTGTACTATATTTGATTATCTAGGGAGCTCTGGTGGCTTAGTGGTAAGGACTTACATTGTCGACCCATAGGTACACAGCTGCTCAATGGGAGAAAGATGGGTAATGCCTTCTCGTGTGGTTAGTACCTCTAAAAACTTGCTGGAGGGTCAGCTATGGGTCGGTTCCAACTCTATGGTAGACAGCAACAACTCTATTTGATGTTGTCTGATATGGATTGGTTTGTGCTCCTCGTCAAAAAATATTTTATAATATAACTCCTTAGCATACTTTTAAAACTTTATTATGACCACAAAATCTAAATAATTTAGTGTATTATAAATTCTTCTCTAAGCTCTTTCCCATTTCTCTAAACTCTTCTGCCCCTTGTCTCCTATCCCAAGTACCCCTATGCAACAGGTCTTCTATATTTCGTCTCTATTAAAATACTCCAGTTCTTGAAAGGCCATGTTCTTTTGCCAAAAATTCATTTACCCATCTTGTCTGAACTGTTCATGCTTTAAGATTCAGCTTAATTACCACTTCCTCCCTGAATATTCCCATGCAGACACAGACACCTTATAGTTTACATTTATATGGTGCCACACACATTCATGTATTGGCCTTATTTTACTGTATTTCCATGTTCCAACATCAAGATAAACTGGAGGGTATTATTATGCCTTTTATCACAAGGACTGTGTTTTAGACATTTTGGATTTTAAATGTCTAACATGGTGTCAGGAATAGAATAAATGCTCAACAAGTATTTTTTTTTTCAGATTTTCTTCAACCTAGTAATATTCAGATCTCTAGTGTTAGAATTTCCCTTTCTCTAAAACACAATAAAAAATATGATAAGCTCCTTATGCCTTCTTATCTTACTTCCTGCAAATCTTTAACCAGGTCCCCATCTCCAGGTCTTTCTGGAGACTCTGAGGGATGTATTTGTCTCCCATGGTTAATTTTGGCTGCAATTTGTCATGTCTACATCTGTTATTACTAAAAGCTCAGTAGCAAGTCACTGGAATTACATAATCAACTTCCCAAGCCACCTTATCATCGTATGTATCATTTCTCCCTAAGGAAGCACAATAATTGTCCCTTAATTTCACAGTATACATTTTTAGGTAGACTATGGTATGCAACAATCTTATTGAAAGTTTTGGAGTACAAGAGAAGAGTTATAACACAGGTGGGGGGGGGTAGGAATCTACACTACTTGATGTGAGATATTACTACCGTTACAGTCCAAGCAGCCATGCCTCTGAAGAGAATTTCTTACAGTATCTTTCCCCTCAATCCTAATTCACATGCCAACCTGTGTCAAAACAGCTTGCCTCCATAAATAGAAGCTCTCTACTTACAGAACAATGCCAAACCCCCTTCTCACCTTCCTATCCCAATCAGTATCAAAATCAAGCTTGCAGACATGCAACTGACCACAATGAGTAATACTTCATATTATTTAGTAATACTTCATATTATTTTTAGTTTGGCTCCTTTCTCATTGTCTCAAATTCTCTTTCCTGGGAAAGCATGTGTACTTTACTTCTGTATAACCAAAGGAGCCTTGGTGGTTTAGTACATAATGTAGTGCTAACCAGAAAGGTAGGAGTTGAAAACCCCAAGTGTTCTATGGGAAGAAGATGGGCATTCTCCTTCTATAAAGACATACAGACTAAGAAACCCTGTGGAGGGTAAGTGAGAGTTGGCATTGACTTGACAGCCATAGGTCTATAACCAAACGTATATTGGAAGATTAGAATCTTCCAAAACATAAAGAAAGAAAATATTTTTCCCTCCCCACAATCTCCAATTCTAGGTCCCTACACATATTGCTACAGTAGTTCACTTGCGCTTCCGAGCTGCCTTTTGAAACCTTCCATTCAGCTCTTTTATTTCAGCATCTATTTATTTTGTTTTGGCTTCTCGACATGCGTGTAATTTTCAGAGTGTCTTTGGACATCCATTTTGTGGTGTTAGGATTCTTTTTTTCTTTCTGCTCTTTTATTATTGAGGAGCGATTATGTCATTTTGAGGACTAAGGTGTACCTGATTTAAGGCATGGGTGTTTTTTTTTCAGTCACTTATTATGCATCAGAGAGCTGGACAATGAATAATGATGGCAGAAGAATTGATGTCTTTGAACTGTAGTGCTGGAAAGGAGTGCTGAAGATTCGGCAGACTGACAAAAGAATATATATATATATATATATGTGTGTCTTAGTGAAGGTACACCCAGAAAGCTCTGTGGAGGCAAAGATGATGAAGCTTCATCTCACATAGGCTGGGCATGTTGCTAGGAGAGGTTATTCCTCAAAGAATATGCTTGGAAAGGTGGAGGGGCAGTGAGGAAGAGGAAGAACCTCAACTAGGTGGATTGACACAATGACTGCAGTAATGTCCTTGAGTGTGTCAGAGATTGTGAGGATAAGACAGGGTTCAGATCTGTTGTTCATAGGGTTATTAAATTGATGGTACCTAACAACAACCCACAATTAAAAATCCTCTCTCTGAATAGCAAGAACTGATTTTTTTAAAAAATACAAAAATTTTATTAACTATGAAAGTTTCAGACATGCTGTATTGTAAGCTCATGGCATGTTGTTGTTATGTACTGTTAGGTGCTTGCAATTCATAGTGACCTTAAGTATAACGGCTCTGAACCCTTCTCTATCATGAGCCAATTCCATTGGCTCTGACACACCTACCTCCAATATCCCAGTTACTAAGTCAATGCATCTCATCCAAGGTCTTCCTCTCTTGTGCTCTCCCTCTACCCTTCTAAGCATGATATCCTTCTCTATGGACTGGTCCCTCATGGCAACATGCCCAAAGTATGTGAGCTGGAGCTTCAAAATCCTTGCCTCCAAGGAGCAGCCTGGTTTCACCTGCTGTGTGACAGGATAATATCCATAAGTACACAAGGAAGACCTGATTTCTAACAACTTTTACAGTCAGAAATTGATTAAACATACAACCAAGATGCATTAATAATAATGGGTGACTGTAATGCAAAAGTTGGGAACCAGAAATAGGATCAATAGTCAGAAAACACAGGCTTGGTGACAGAAATGAAGCTGGGAATAATATGATAGAATTCTGCACAATCAATGATTTATTCATTGCAAATACATTCAATAAGAAACATGAACACAGGCTATACACATGGATTTCACCTGATGTTATGCACAGAAATCAAACTGATTACATCTGTGGAAGGAATCATTGGATAAGTTCAATATCAGCAGTGAAATCTAGGCCAGGTGCTGACTGCAGAACAGACTATCAACTACTCATATGCAATATCAAATTAAAACTAAAGAAGGTTAAATCAAACCCAAAGAAATCAAAAAATCATCTATGTCTAATGCACCTGGATTTAAAAACCAGCTCAGAAACAGGTTTGAGGCCTTTAACACTAATGAATGAAGACCAAATGAGCTGTAGGAAGATATAAATATTATCCATGAAGAATTCAAAAGGTCATTACAAAGATTGAGGAAGAAGAAAATATCAAAATGGATGTCAGAAGAGACTCTGAATATTGCACTAGAGCACCAAGAAGCCAAAGCAAAGGGAAGAAATAAATGAAATGTGCAAGAAGCTAGAGTTGGAAAATTAAAAAGGTCAAACTTGCTCAGTATTTCATAAACTTAAAGAACTAAAAGACAAATTCAAGCCACGAGTTACAATACTTAAGGATGCTATGGCCAGAATCTTGAATGATCCAGGAAGCATTAAAAGAAGGTAGAAGGAGTATACAGAGTCACTGTAGCAAAAAGAATTGGCTGACACAGAATTTCATGAAATAACATATGATCAAGAGATAATGGTGATGAAGGGGGAAGTGCAGGCTGCTCTGAAGAGGCTGGCAAAAAATAAGGACCCAGAAATTTATGGAATACCGATTGACATATTTCAACAAAGAGATGCTACCCTGGACATGCTTGCCAGGTTGTGCCAAGAAATCTGGAGGACAACTACCTGGCCAGCTGCCTGAAAGAGAGCCATAGTTATACCCATTCTCAAAAAAGGTGACCTGAAAGAGAGTGAAAATTATAGAACAACATCACTAATTTCACACAGAAGCAAAATCCTGCTGAAGATTATCCAAAAACGACTGGAACAGTACATTGACAAAGAACTACCAGAAATACAAGCTGAATTTAGAAGAGACTGTGGCACTAGAGACATTATTGCCAATGTCAGATGGATCTTGGCAGAAAGCAAAGAGTACCAGAGGAATGTCTATCTGTGTTTCATTGACTGTGCAAAGGCATTTGATTGTGTGTTTCACAACAAATTATGGCTACCCTTGAGTAGAATGGGAATCCCAGGACACTTGATTATGCTCATGCAAAACCTATACTCAGACCAGGAAGCAGTCTTCAGAACAGAACAAGGAAACATGGCATGGTTCAAAATCAGGAAAGGAGTGCATCAGAGATGTGTCCTATCTCCCTAACTTTTCAATACATATGCAGAACAGATCATTTAGGAGGCTGAGCTTTATGAGGAGGAATATGGCATCTCGATTGGAGGAAGACTCATCAACAACCTATGCTATGCCACAACCTTGTTGCTGAAACTTAAGATGACCTAAAGCAATTGTTGCAGATGGTCAAGGACTACAGTCTTCAATATGGATTGAAGCTCAACATCAAGAAAACAGAAATTCTCACTAATAGGCCAACTGGCAACACCATGACATATGGAGAAAGATACTGAGGTTTTAACAATTACAGCTTGTGTGGCTCCACAATCAATACTCTTGGCACCAGCAGTCAGGAAATCAAAAGATGAATTGCACCAGGAAAATCTGTTGTCAGGGACCTCTCCAGAGTACTTAGAAAGCAACAATTTCAGTTTAGAGACTGATACAGGCCATGGTCTTCACAATTACTTGTTATGCATCAGCAAGCTGGACAGTGACTAAGGATGGTAAAAGAAGAATTGATGCCTTTGAGTTGTGGTGTTGGAAAAGAGTCTTGAACATACCATGGACTGCCAAGAAAACAAAAAGATCTGTCTTGGAGAAGATGAAACCAAGTTTCTCCTTGGAGGTTAGGATTTTGAAGTTCTCATATACTTTGGGTACATGGCCAAGAGGGACTAGTCCTTGGAGAAAGAAATCATGCTTGGAAGGGTGGAGGGACAGCACAGAAGATGACAACCCTGGATGGGATGAATTGATACAGTAACTGGGGTAATGACAGTAGGCATGTCAGAGTCAGTGAGACTGGCTCAGGACAGGGCAGGCTTCAGAGCTGTCATACATAGGATCACTATGATTCACAGGAGACTAGATGGCCCATAACAACAACAACAACAGAACAGACCTTTTTGGTCTCAAAGCCCTCCACGGTTCAACACTCTTCTCCAACTCAAAGGCTTCGATTCTTCTTCTATCAACTTTAGTTATTGTCCAGGTCTCCAATTGTGTCTGCACTGTTCAAATGAACAAAAGAGTTACAATATCCAAACAGGGTGTATCATAAGACCTGGATTGAGACAAGATGGTGGATTTGCCATGAGAAGCTGTCAAGCAGAGATGAAAATAGGTGTGCCTGAAAGCAAATTTTAAAGCAGTTTCGCTTCAAGAATACTTTTTAATAATACCTGCTAATCATCTCAAGTCACCATGGTAGTGGTAGCAGGAAAATGGGAACTGTCACACAGAACATTTATTTCCAATTCAAAATGGAGTTTTATATTGTGTTCATCATAAATCTACATATTCTCTTTCAGATTACTTTAATGTGAGGTTGAGCTTGCTTTGACATCTGATGGCAGTATCTAAAAAGGAAATTGCTACCACTCTTCTGCGTATGAAAACACAAAACCCATCCCTCGGCCAGATCCTTGGCATAATAATGAAGAAACATAATACATCAAGTACTTAAAACTTGACTAAAAGTAAAAGATTAACCCAGTGAGTTAGGACTCATGGTAGGATAACTTAGCAAAATGTTCTTTATCACTAAGCATCCCTGGTATCCTCATGGAGAATATCACAGAAGTCATAAGAAACCAAATCTTCTAAAAGATATGATTTTCATGATCTCATTGGGAACTAAAGAAATATTGTTTTTTTCATGTGTGGAAATATAGCATAATGTATTCACTGATATGTTAAATACTAATTTTTTATAATAAAAACATACCCAAGCACATTCACATGACTATGCCAAGTAAGGCTTTAATAAAAAGAACTGGAAGATGTGGATATTTAAACCTACAGAGATGGAGGAAGCTTATTCAAAGCAAAAGAAATGGCAAGGGCAAAGGTCAGAGTGAAGCAAACAGAACCTAAATGGCACTTTCTATGAAAATTGTATGTGATTCATGCATCTATCAGGAAGGATCAGATTGTTACATGAATAAGACTCCTTCCAGTGCTGAATCTATTGCTTCCCTAAGGCAGGGAAGTGATTTGAACTAAATTTATATTTAAAATTATATAAAATATACCAAGGTCTTTGATGTAGTTACATACCACATTGTGAACTTTCAGTTTTTGATAGAAATTATGATAATAAAACATGTTCTTAAATTACACAAAAGATTGGGAGGGGGCCTCGTAAATGTGTTAAGTGTCTTGTCCTGAATCAAAATGGATGTGGCTTTTAATTCCAGCTTATTTATATATTTCTTATTTATATATTTATGTATGTATCAAATATTCTGCAAGAAATATGTACTATTTTACCATAATACTGAAGGAAAATCTTGCTCCAGAATTCATAATTCTTAAACTCTAGGGAGGATCCTGGATAAGGGTCAAAAGAAGAATCTTCTTTTATCAAACTTTGTCCTCACTTATAGAACATTAGACTACAGAGCTATTCTCCCATTACTCAGAGGGTAAATCAATCTCCAAAAGCATTTTTCCCCTCATTAACTGCACAGAATGACAATAACAAAGTCAGCATCAAAATCCCAAGAGTTGTGTCTCCTTGACCTATGCCCAAGTAACCCATCCTGAGAAGAGTAGAAAGACATAAATACTCATCTTGAAAATCCTAGCAAGAGCTAGAGGCAAGCAGGGTGACCTGGAGAGCTTCTTATCTTCCCCAGATCGCATCTTCTAGGAACTAAAGCAGGAAAGATGTCTGAGTGTAAAGAGGAAATAACCTCACCTGCAGACTGGTTGATTATCAGGAGTATCTAAAAAGGAAATTGGTTCAGAGATCTCAAACACTAGGAGGAATAAAATAAGATTTCAAAATAATGTGTTTCACAGAAAGTAAGCTTTCAAAGAGATTTAAAAAAGGAGGGCCTGGAGTTAGAATCTTTCCTGACCCATAGGGTGACAGAAATCCTTCATAAACTCAGCCATCATCACAAAGATTAATGCCAACATACTTGGAGAGGAAAAGGCATCATTTGGATAAATGGAACTTCAACATGAAATACCTGAGTGAGCCTAAAAGGTGACAAAACAATGCGTGAAAACAAGGAGACAATGGAGGGACTGTGTGATCATTCAAAGTGAACATGTGGAGAAGGCAAAGATCGATGGTAGCTTGAGAAGAGCTGCCAGTGGGGGACTGGATGAAGGATCACATAAGCAGGCAGGCAGAGGAAAAGGAACAACTAATGACGAGGTCACCATACCTATGCGACCTTCTGTGTGAAGGTATCTGGCCACTCAACCATCAGTTCTTCACAATAGAGAAGACATTACCTGCCAGTTTTAATTGTCTTAATTCATAGCTAAGACCTAGCTATTGTGTCAAGTGTTTGGAGGTCAGAACATTTCTATATATAGATACCAAAAGAAATTTTGAAATCCTCACTGGATTCAGGTTATATGTATGAATCTTAAACAAAAAGAAGTATCAAATATTCAAGGAAGGATATGCTTGGGAAAGACAGTTTAGCATTCCAAAGATTCTTCTTGATTAGAGAGAAGTCCATATTTGAGTTTGGGTTTGGTGACTGGAACTATCCTGCCCTGGGCATGCAGACTGATGAAAAGTTCCCAAAAAGATCTATTAATAAAACTGCAATGGTACATTGAGGTTCAAAAAAAGAATTCTGAAAGTGGGAAACTGGAAACAAGAGAACTCGCCAGTTTTTTTAGTACCTGTCTTAGTTGACTAGTGCCTCTATAACAAAAATACAAAAAGTGAATGATTATAAGAAACAAATTTATTCTCTCTGTTCAGAAGGGTAGATGAGCATTCCCAGGGCACCCACTCTAAAGAAAGGCTTTCTCTCTGTATGTGGTTCACTGAGTCCTTATAACACCTGTGGTTCAAGCATTCCTTGGAGATTTCCATGTGTCTTGACATCAATCTTCCCCTAGTTCTAGGACGTTCTCAGCCGAAGGACTGTGGTTTCAAAGCTCTCAGCCTTTCTTCTTTGATGGTTGTCAACTCCCTCTTTCTCTATGTATTTCTCTCTCCTTTTATCTCATACAAGATAACGCAAGTCACACCCTGGGGAAACTCATAAGGGCTATGACCTGAATAACCATCCTAATCTCCTTAGAACTGATTGACTGATCATATCATGGGGATGAAACCATCATTACGTAACTGCCAAACCATTGAGGATCACAGCTCAACCAAATTGCTTTTGGGGGGGGGGGTAAAAATTCAATTCACAATACTAATAAAGGTGGCTATTGTTGTTGTTAAGTACCAACAAGGTTACTATGACTCATAGCAACCTCATGAACAACAGACCTGAACCTGGCCTTATCCTGCACTAGCCAATGATCTCCAGTATGCTTAAGCTCATTGTGACAGTCACTTTGTCAATCTGTTTTATTAAGAGTCTTCTCTTTCCCTGGTCCTCCACCTTTCCCAGCATGTTTATACTTATCCAAAGATAAAACAAAAAACATATCACAACCACAGAGATTTCCAAAACATCCCCCAGATTCAGTCACTCACTGCCATCCAAACAGTTCTTTTTTTTTTT
>NW_006399975.1:1338059-1350817 GCF_000299155.1 Elephantulus edwardii | reverse complement strand
ATCAAATGGAAACCATGGCCTTATTTTCTCCTATATGAAAAAAGAGGCAGGAGCCAATTGAGTTAATGTAGTTGTCATCTGCTACACTGATCAACAGGCCCTGAGCAGTGGTGGCAGGGACCCTGGGCCAGAGCTCTGTGGCGACACACTTAAGGCAGGGATCATGAGGCCACACTAGTGAAGGACTCTGCTATTTCCTGTTTGCCTTTTACCCAGCAACCCAATAGATTCCCTTTTATTTTACCATATTCTAACAAACCTTAAATTTGCAATATTAAAAATTTCCTAAACTGTAGCTTCAACAAATAGCAAGTGAAATTTTGTCTTTCTTTCCCACCAGGCCCCAAAAACATATGTCCAAAAGAAGTGCCCACTGCAGTACACATGAGCTACCTACATGATTAGATGAAGAAGTGGGGGAGAAAACCACAACATATGGGGGGCAAGATCTCAAATAAAGACTGAAAATGGACAGTCACAAGTTGGAGAAAAGTGTTCTAGGAGGAAGAAAAAGAAAAAGAAAAACATAACAAGCCCCAAAAACCTTGCCTGTAGATCAATCCCTGCAGAAAAAGTGTTGAGTTGCACTTGAAGTACATCAAGGAGAGAGGAAAGTAATTTGGTGATTGTCCCCGAGTTTCTGAAGACACCTGTGGTGGCGTGTTCACATGTTTACTACTGGATCACAAAAAGGACAGGTGACACAGATGTGAGATGGTCTCCCTAGATGCGACATCCCAACAGGTCTCCTCCAGTCACCCATGTGCCACCTGTCTGCTGCTGGAACACGTCAATTGTGTCTTCATCCGCCATCTCCAGCACAGCTGAGAGTCTGTTTCATTAACTGGCTTCCCATAGAACCTGAATCTAATGTGTCTCATCGACAAGCCCTATTGCTCACAGTAGGTCTTCATCAGCTTACTCAGAGGCGTGGGCCTCATGATTTTGAACTGGATGACAGAGCTATCTGGCCCAGTCATCTTCATGTCGATGTGGTCATTCTCTGTCTTCACTCCCTCCTGGGGCTTCTCCTTGGATATGGTTGCGCTGGTGGAGACAGCAAAGACAGGGGCAGCTCCCGGGCTGGCAAGTCACGCTCTCAGCCCCACTGCTCTCTATACAGTCTATGAGTTCCTAACTCATTAGTGACCCTCCATTGAGTTGCCAAGGTTGTCAGTCTTAGCAGGAGGAGACTGTTCATCTTCCTCGTGCAAAGCAATTGGTGGATTTGAACAACTGAACTTTTGGTTAATAGCATAATATGCTACGGACTATAGCACCAGATATCCTGCCAGAGCATTTTAAAAGTTATTTGCTTTGTTTCTTTTGATTTTATGCTTCCAAATGAGGTTTGTGATCTATTTACACTCAAGTCAGATATATTCATCCTATATCACACAAAGAGTAACATATCCTAAAGAAGCTACATAATAACATACAAAAACAGCAGGAGCAGTGTTTGGTACACAACTGGTGATATATTACATACGATATAGCCATTCAAGTCACCACTCATTAATTGGACAATATTTATTGAGTGCTTACTATATGCAACCCACAGTTCTAGGGACTAAGAACCTAACATTAGCAGAAGGAGAAAAATAACCAAAACCCTCAAGGGGTTTACATTCCAGTAGGGGAGACAGGCACGCACATAAGCATATATAAACAGCAAGGTCAGAGAGTAATAAGGATTATAAAGATAAAGCGGATTAGGAGGATAGAAAATGACTAGGGACTTCTTTAATAAAGAAGTCAGGGAGGCCTCTCTGAGGAAGTGGCACTTCAGCTGAGATCTGGATGAAGAGAAGGAACCAGGTACATAAATATTCAAGGTAGAGCTAGGTAGAAATAACTCAACCCAATTCATTGCTATCATAGGGGACAACCCTAGTCATTTCTCTTCCTTAGGGCAGCTGGAGGATTCAAACTGCCAGAGAGACAGCTCAACTCCCTATGCACTACAGGAATAAGAAATCATAAATGTGAAGCACTGAGTCAAGGACCAGGGAAGTGGATATGAGGAAAGAGAAAAGAAGAGATATGAAATGGGCCTGGAGAGAGAGATAACAGCTTCAGGTTGGCTTGCTTGACCATGGTAAGGACTTTGGATTGTGTTCTAAATCTGAGAACCCATTAGAGGGTTCTGAGCAGGATAACGACATGATTTCATTTCCATGCTAAAATGACTATTCTGACAGTTGTGTGGAGAGTTGCAATGAGGAAGAAGAGGGGGGTGGGAAGAAATCTAGGTCAAGGAGTGAAATGCTGGTAGCTTGCGTGATGAAACAGAAGGCAATTTTCCATTTCCTCAAAGGCTGGCCCCCATAAAGCATTCTGACAAACGAATTATTCTTTCTAGAATATAGATGAAATAGTCAAATATCTATTTACAATATGAAAATATTATTTTCATTTACAAATACATTTAAGTAAAACATCCAATTTGTCAACTTGGAAACTGCCTCTCACATTTCATGAAGTAATTTCAAACGCATTGTAAGTATATTTTACATCAGCAGGGGCAGATTACCCAGTAAGCAAAGCAAGCATAGCTTAGTTGTGCTTATTTACTAACCTGCAGAGAAGAGTGAAGAACATGTGAAACTACTCACTATAGATTACTAAGTAAATACAAGTAGGCCTGTGCCTACCTTACTGATCCTGTTTGTGTCTGAATCACTTCACACAGACATCCAGGACACACCATGCTGTGACTGAGTTGTTTATTCCAAGCTACAAGGGTTCAGATTTTAAAGTATCTCATACATTAGAATGTAGGTTCCTTTAAGATAGTACATTGCTTATTGTATCCTTATTGAGGAGAGCAGAGATAAGCAAACCACTGCCTACAGGACAAATCTAGTTTGCCTCTCAAAATAAAAAAAAGAAAAAGTGTTTAATTGAAACACGTCCATCCACTTACATATAGCTTTTGTGCAGACTTGAGCAGTTACATCACAGACTGTATGCGTAGCTTGCAGAGCATATAGTAGTCTCTATTTGATCCTTTGCGTTAAAAGTGTGTCAATCCCTGGTCTAGCACATAGCAGGCACTCAACGAATATTTTCATATTGATTAAATTACTATAATTCCCTATCTTTCAAAGGATAATTTAAGAAAGGTGGGAGGGAGACCTTATATTCTACGGTATTTGTTGAATTCATCCTCAAGCGCCCTCCACACTGGGCCCTTCTAGTGGTTCTTTTGAAGCACTAAGTGCTATAAAAGCCTTTCTGTCTAACTCTTAAGGGCAAGTTCTCTGAGACAGCTCTTCTTCTCTTAGCACCATGAATAACTCTAAAGACATCTCTTCTCTCTTCTGTGCCTCCATTTTCCACAACTTGAAAACAGAGTGTTTGTGGAATTTGTGGGTCAAGTGTTTTCAGAGAATAGGTACTATAATAGAAGTGTCTGACTTTTGTATCAGTAAAAAGCTAAAGGGCAGGAGTCTTGGGAGCATATACACACGGGGGGATGGAAGGGCTAGCTGGCCATGGAAACTAGTCAAGAGTAGATCTGTGAGAAGGCAGCACCCTTTGAAAAGAGACCCACTCTCCATATCTTTAAGTCACTCTTATAAGAGCATACTTTCATAAGGTGCTGAAACCCTGTTGCATTCCATGTTCAAAAACTATGCACATATTTTTTTTTTCAGATCTTTATAGTGTAACGGTTTGCAGGCACCTAAGCCACAACTAAGACACTGTAGACAGTCACATTGCTAGAAATAAAACCACCCAAAAGAACTCCAAGCTAGAAAATTGACAGAACGGTGATTGTTTTATTTTGTCTTGCAGAGAGCCAAGAGGAAATTACCTCACTCTGTTGAGAAAGAATCCCATCTTAGGAAGCAGAAACCTGTATTTTTGGTGCTATAAGGGCTCAAAAATGTTCTGTTTCACCCTCTCCCTTTGTCCTCTGCTACCTCGGAGAAGCCAACAGGAGCTCTGAATGACATGAACTGAAATCCTTTCAGCACCATCTTAGCAGCCATTTAGCAGCAAGAGGACAGTCCTAGGAGGATTTTTTTCTAATCTAAAATATCCTTTGGGGCAGTGAAGAGAAACTGTCAGAACTTTTGCAGCCGAACTTGAAGCCCCAAGGCATGGCCCAGCCTGGGAGCAATTCAACTTCAAATATACTTCATAGAGAGTGAAGTGAAACTCTCCACTCAGGCCAGGGCTAGTAACTGAGTCTTGACTTCCTCATTACTAACTACTGTATGATGGTTCTACCTTGGGAAGACTATGTTGTAATATTTCAGGTATGTTCTCACATATACAAATTCAGTTAGACCCAGGACAAGGTGCCAGGTATAGCTAAGTGCAGGAAATGGCAGTGAGAGAGAGGAACTTAGGCTCAAAAAGGAAGGATAAGATGTCTGCTTTCAAGCCAACTATCCCTTTGTTGTTGTTATGTGCTGTCAAGTCACTTGCAACTCATAGCGACCTTATGTACAACAGCTCTGAACCCTGCTCTATCCTGAGTCAACCTTATTGTCTCTGACACACCTACTCCCATTACCCCAGTCACTGAATCAACCCATCTTATCCAGAGTCTTCCTCTCTTGCGCTGTCCCTCCACCCTTCCAAGCATGGCGTCCCTCTCCAAGAACTGGTCCCTCCTTGCAAGATGCAGTTTAGCCCCAGGGAGAATCTCTAGAATGTTGTCTAAAACAGGTTATCTCCCTCAAGGGATAGGAGAGGTTTTCCAGCAGGTTAGGGTAGAATTTTTGGCACAAAAAGTTAGTGGCTAAGGTACTAGTCATAATGTTGTTTTCCGGGCATCAGCTCATCATCAGTTGGTGCTCATCAGCTTCAGGCCATCTTCTGCAGTTTGGTGCCTGTGAATCTCCTTGAAGCTTTGCCACTTCTTTGGTCTGTTTCTCCAACATCTCAGTACCTTTTATACCAATCCCTTTATTGTTTAAACTTAGTGTTGCTATAGATTGCCATCCTGCCAACTATGACTCAGAGAAATCCTAAGGTAACACAGAAGAACTTTGCCCTGTCCTATCCCATCCTCATGATTTCTGCTTTGAGTCCATTGTTACCGTTACTGCATTGTCCTCTCTTTAGTTGACCTTCTGTCTTTTGCAGAAGGACTTTTTTCCCTAAGGATTAGACCCTTCTGACAAGTAATGTCAAGTAATGAGAGATGAAGTTTCACCATTTTTGCCTCTAAGGAGCAACCTGGTGGCACTTCCTCTAATAAAAATGTGTTTGTTCTTTTAGCAGTCCATGATATATTCAATACTCTTCACCAATACCACAAGACAGAGGCAATGATTCTTCTTTGGTCTTCCTTACTCATTGTCCAACTTTCAGATGAACAGAAAACAACTGAAAACACTGTGGCTTGGATATGGCGCATCTTAGTCTTTAAACCAACTTTCTTGCTCTTTAGCACTTTGGAGAGAGTCTTTACAAGAGGTTTCTGCTGTGAAATTTGTCTTTTGATTTCCTGACTACGGCTACCACAGTTGACTGTGGAACTAATAAAAGGAAATCCTTAACTACTTCAATCTCTTCTTCATCCATCATGATGTTGCCTATTAGGCAAGCTGGGAGGATTTATGCATGCTTGATTTTGAGACATAATCTATATTAAAAACAGTCATCTTTGATCTTGGGCAGCAAGTGCTTCAAGTTCTAGTCACTTTTTTGCAAGCAAGGTTGTGTCATCTGCATAATTTAGGTAGTTGATGAAATCTTCCTCCAATCCTGATGCCACATTCTTCTCCATACAGTCCTGCTCCTTGAATTATTTGCTCATCACATAGGTATCAAGAATGATACAACATTGATGCACACCTCTTTCTGATTTGAAACCACGCAGCATTCCCCTAGTCTGTTTGGACAACTTCTTGGTCTATGCATAGGTTTTTCATGACCAAAATTAAGTTCTGGGATTCCCATTTGTCTCGATATGAGCTCTAATTGGTTATGATCCATACAATCAATTAGCTATGCACAGTCAAAAATAAATAAATAAACACCTTTCTTATCTTCTCTGCTTTTAGCCAAGATGCATCTTATATCAACAATTATTTCCCCTAATCCAATTTTGTTGTTGTTGAAAAAAAAAATCTTTTGCCTTAATATTTGTTCTTTAGTTTTTGTTTTCAATAGTCAGCCATTGGAAGCTCTACTTTTGGGGGGCCTTGTCCCTCCCCACAACTCTAGAAGTATGAAGGCTTTTGATCTCCCAAGGGTGGCTGAGATATGGAGGAAGCTAGGGCTTTACCTGTACACTGATTTGAAGCCAGCTGAATAAATGTGCAAACCTTAAAAATACAAAGATTTCCCTCTTTTGAACCCAACTTGAATTTCTGGACGTTTCTTATTGATGTATTGTTCCAAGTGTTCTTAAAACAATTTTTAGAGGGCGTTTACATGCATGTGATACTAAGAGAGTAAAATCTGCTTTTTACAATTAAAACTATAACCAACAAAAGAAAAACATAATGAAAGATAATGTACATGGTATGAAATGGTATATCATTCTATAAAAACATAAAGAAGTCTAAGGAGGCCATTTGGTCTTTCCTCTTCCTTAAAAAGAACTAGGTGCTATGTAAGTTTTTGCTCATTACAATAGCATTATTTACAGAGTAGAACTGGACTCCATAGAGGTTTTTATGGCTGTGACGTTTCAGAAACAATTCACAAGACCTTTCTTCTAAGATGTCTCTAAAGTGAGCTTGAACTGCCAACCTTCTAGTTAGTTGCAAAGTGCTTAACCATCCCTACCACCCAAGGAGTCCTTCCTTTTAAAGACAGTTATCTACTAGATTATGAAGATGGAACAGAAGCAGACAATGTTTCCTTGTTACACATAAGGTAGCCATAGTCAGATATGACTCAATAGCAGCTAGAAACAACAATAATCTGTACGCCACCACTAGCAAGGTATAAAGGAGTTTTGGTGGCAGAGTGGGTAGGAGGCTACACTATCAATCCAAAAAAGGTCATCTCTCTAGGCTTCAAATCCACCAGCTGCTCCTTAAAAGAAAAAGGGGAATTTCCTCCTGTACAAGTGACAGCTTCCAAAAATTCATCAGGGTCAGTTATGAGTTGGTTCTGATTGGACAGTAAAGAGTGGACAAGATATTAGGTTTAACCTCTCCAGGAAGAAAAGTTTACATGACATAACAAAAATATAAACTCATTGCCCCTGAGCTGATTCTGACTCATAGCAACCCTATAGGATAGATAAAGTAGAACTATGCTCATAGGATTTCTAAGGCTGTAATCTTTATGGAAGCAGACTTCCTCATCTTTCTTCCGAGAAGCAGCTAACAAATTCAAACCACCCACTTTCAGTTGTTGTTACTGTTGTTGTGTGCCATCTAGTCAGAACTAATTCATAGCTTACTCTCCAACAGGTTTTCAGAGACAGTAAACTTCACAGAAGGAGACTGCCCATCCCTCATCCACAGAGCAGCTGGCAGATTTAAACCACATGCCTTTAAGATTGCAGCATAGCTTCTTACCTCTAGGCCACCAGAGTTCCCTACCTTGAGTCAGTTATTGTTGTTGTTGTTGTTGTTGTTGTTGTTGTTATGTGCCATCAAGTTGCCTGAACTCATAACGACCCTATATACACCAGCTCTGAATCCTTTTCTATCCTGAGCCAAACTTATTGTCTCTGATACACCTACCCCCATTACCCCAGTCACTGAGTCAATCTATCTCACGGAGGGTCTTCACCTCCCAAGGATAATGTCCCTCTCCAAGGACTGATCCCTCCTTGCAACATGCCCAAAGTACGTCAGACAGATTCAGAATCCTTGCCTCCAAGGAGCAGCCCAGTTTCACCATTTCCAAGATGAACCTGTTTGTTCTCTTAGCAGTCCATGGTATACTCACCACTCTTCTCCAGCACCTTCAATTCTCCAATTCTCCTTCTATCACCCCTAGTCATTGTCCAGCTTTCTGATCCATAGAACGTAATTGTGAATATCATGGCCTGGAACAGACACACCTTAGTCTTCAGACTGGCATCATTGTTCTTCAGGACTCTAGAGATGTCCCTGATGGCAGACTTTCCCAGTGCAATTCGTCTTTTAATTTCCTGGCTGCTGGTACCAAGAGTACTGATTGTTGAACTAAGCAAACTGAAGCTGTTAATAGTCTGTCTGTTCACCGTCTAGCATGCTGCTGCTTCAGACAGTAGGTGAGTATTTCAAGCACTGTACCACCAGAGCTCCTGAGTACTTCTTAAAGAGTTACAGAAGTCCAGGAACTTGCAACACTAATACCAAAAAGTTCTACCTTAGAACTCAGAGATCAAAAAATTCTTCATAGTCAGTTAAAGAAAGTATACTGATATCATCTATTTTCTCACTGAATTCATTTTTTGTGGTTTCAATTGTCTTATAAATTTTGCTATTTTATTTATATCATTTAGTTATTTTTATAACAACTTAAATTTATAATTTTATTAGATATGAAGGTACTGTCAAACAATAGAAAGTCATTCTTTTTCCCCAGTTTAATGTGAGTCAAGCAAAAGCTTAAAAAGGAGCAATACTGTCAATAATACACTTTGTATCAAATAAAACTGTTTTCAGGTCAAGCTGGTTTGAATTACATTTGTTTTAAAAAGTACCCAATCTTCCTAAAAGCTCAAGGAATAAGTCAAAAACATGCTTTTTAATCTATAAGTGAAAAACTATGAAAATTGACAGTGTGATGGTTGTGCAATATGGTCAATCTAATAAATGTCATTAAATTACAGATATAGAAAATGGGAGTTTTAATTATTTTTCATTGTGATTTTAACAGAAGTTTACAGAAGGTTGGGTCTTCATTCATTCATTGATGCACATTTTCCACCCTTCTCCCTTCCTCCTCCCCCAATTCACATTGTAAGGTACTTCTTGTTCCGGATTGTTACTTGTCACACATAATTCCTGATCATACATTCCTTTCAGATAGGCCTTTCCTTCACCTGTTCTAAGGCAAGGCTCATTATCTATCAACTCGCTGCCCATTTCAATTCTATGCTAAAACAGCAGTCCTATGCAGTGTTTGTCTTCTATTACTGAGATGTTTCACTCAGCATAATGTCTACCAGGTTCATCTATGTTGTGTGGTGTTTTACAAGTTCATTGTTTTTAAATGCTTTGAAATATTCCATTGTGTGAATGTTCCATAGGTTTTCTATTCTTTCGTTAGTTGAGGGGCACCTGGGCTGCTTCCATCTCCTCATTATTGTGAAGGCAACAATAAACATGAGTGTGTATTCATCTGTATGCATCATGGCTCTGATTTCTTTTTAATTACTATTTTATATTGAGTTACATACAAAATTGATATACATTGCACTTCTTTCATGTACCTTGTGTTTCACACACCCATTCACATTGTGTTTCATACAATCAGTACTTTCTTTAGAGTTTATTTCCAGTAGTAGGATAGTTGAGTCAAAGGGTATTTCTATTTCCAACGTTTTGAGAAAGCACCAGATTGCCTTACATAGTGATTATACCATTTTACAATCCCACAAGTAGTGAAAAGGAGTTAAATCTCTCCACATCCTCGCCAGTATTTGTTGTTTGCTGTGCTGTCGAACTTCATTATTGTTGCTGGGATGAGATGATACCCCGTTGTTGTTTTGATTTGCATCTCTCTGATAGTTGGGGATTTTGACCATTTCTTCATATGTTTGTGGCCATCTGAATTTCTTCTTTGGTGAAGAATCTAGTGTCCATTTTGTAACCGGGTTGTTGATCTTTTTCTTGTTGATGTGCTGGAGTATTTTATAATTTTTACATATGAGTGTCTTATCATTGTTAAATATGTTTTCCCAGTTGGTCAGTTTCCTTTTTACTCTGTTGGATAAGGATTTGATTTTTAGAAGGTCTTATTCATCTATTTTACCCTCTCCTGGCTGTGGATTTTTCATTACACTTGGAAATCTGCTCATGCTGTAGATTAGGGCACCTAGAGTTGTGTTTAGTATGCAAAACTAAGAGCCAATGTCTTTCTCAATGGAGAGAGTTTAAAGGAATTATCTCCTTGAAAACAGGAACTAGTCAAGGATGGTCATTATCACAACTCCAATTTGATATTGTATTGCAAGTCTTAGCAAGAGCAGTAAGGCAATAGAAGGAAATAAGTGGCATCCAAATTGACAAAGAGGAGGTAAACCTATCTCTATATGCAGATGTTGGGATATTATACATAGAAAACCCTAAAGATTCAGAAAGAAAACTGTTGGACATAGTCAACCAATTCAGCAAAGTAGCAGGATACAAGATCAACATACAAAAATCAGTTGGATTTCTCTATAGTAACAAATAGAACATAGAAAATTAAATAAGAAAAACAGTATCAATTACAATAAGTAATCACTTAGGAACAAATCTAACTGGAGACACAAAAGACCTATACAGAGAAAAATTACAAAACATGATTGCAAGAAGCAAAAAGAGATCTAGAGAAATGGAAGACTACATCAAGTTCATGGATAGGAAGACTCCTATCATTAAAATGACAATTTTACCAAAAACAATACACAAGTTCAGTGCAATCCCACTACCATTTCCATTCCTCAATAAGATGGAAAAGTCAATTTCCAATTATATCTGGAGTAGAAGGTTAGGTTAGGTTAGGTTAGGTTAGGTTAGGTTAGGTTAGGTTAGGTTAGGTACCATCCAGTGAAGTATTACCCACAGCGGCCCTATGCACAACAGATCTAAACTCTGTCCTATCCTGTGCCATCTTCCCACTTCCTGACACACAACAGCCCACTGCAGCAGTCACCATGTCAATCCATGTTGTTGAGGGTCTTTCTCTCCATCGCCGAATCTCCACCCTTCTTAATATCATGTCTCTCTCTAAGAAATAGCCCCTCCTAGCAACATGCCCAAAGTATGTGAGGTGAAGCCTCATCATTCTTGTCTCCAAAGAGCACTCCAGCTGCACCCTCTCCAAGGCATGTCTGTTTGTTCTTTTGACCATTCATGAGATGTTCAGGGCTTTTCTCTAATACCACAGGTAAGAGTCATCAATCTTTCTTCTGACATCCTTATTCATTGTCTAGCTTTCAGATGTATAGCAAGTGATTATATGCATTGCAAATGATCAGAAAGACTATGGTCTGAATCAGATATACCTTAGTCCTCAAACTTACATGATTACTCCTCAATAATTTAGAGAGGTCCCTAACTGCAGATTTTCCTAACGTTATGTGTCTTCGAATCAGCAAACCACTACTGAAAGAAAGAAAGTAGGAAGCATCATACTCCCTGATCACAAATCCTACTACACAGCCATAGTAATCAAGACAGCATGGTACTCATACAGCAGTAGATACATAGGTCAATTGAATGGAATCAAGAACCCAGAAATCAACTCATTTACCTATAGTCAGTTGATCTTTGACAAGGAGATGAAATCAGATAAGTGGGGAAACAATAGCTTTTTTAACAAATGGTTCTGGCAAAATTGGCAAACTAACTGCAGAAAGCTGAAGCAAAACCCACACCTCATACCATACACAAAAAACAACTCAAGGTGAATCAGGGACCTAGGAGTGAAACCAAAGACTATAAAGTTCATCATTAAAAACTAGAAAATGTTTAAAATGGTAAATGTTACATTACATAAATTACCACAATTGTGAAAATAAAAACTCAACCGAAGTTTATTTGAATTGCTTCTTTCCCTTGTAAAAGTAACAGTCTTATTTCAGAAGCATGAATTCATCTTCCATGAGCATTTGAAGGTTGTCTTTTTATGTTTGCCCTTTGCTGTTAATATTTAAAAGCTATGATGACAATGATTACAATTCTATCAACAGTTTTTAGAAATCATTTTAGCAACACTGATTTTCAGTGATATTGTAAAAGCATGATACTTTAAATATTTTGGGAAATTAGAACTTAGACACACACCAAGATTAGTATACCAAAGTTCATAGCAGCATTATTCACCATTGCAAGAATATGGAAATAGCCCAGATGTCCAACCACAACTGAATGAATTGAGAAATTGTGATATATTCACACAATGGAAAAATATGCAGCACTCAGAAGCAATGATTTTGAAAAATATTACAAAGCTTAGGAGAGACTGGAGAGCATTATGCTGAGTGAACATAAGGACAAATAACTGCATAAGACCATTATTGTAAAAATAGAAGGATAACAAGTAAAACATGCACTGGACCTCAAGGGAGGAAGGGGTCAAAGTGGAGAGGTAGGATGTATAGGGGCAAAACCACAGGGTTGCACAGTTTGTTGAATAGAGGTGGGGGAGAAAATGGGAAGGATCTAGTAAAAAGATAGGATAATGATGAGCAAGGTTCAATTGTGATTGATTTTATAAAACACAATGCATGTGAATGACTGTTGTTGTTGTTGTTGTTGTTGTTGTTATGTGCCGTCAAGTTGCTTGCAACTCATAGCGACCCTATGTACAACAGCCTTAAACTCTGCTCTGTCCTGTGCCAATCACACTGTCTCCGACACACCCATTGCGATTACCCCAGTCACTGAAATCAATCCACCTCATAGAGGGCCTTCCCTCCTGTGCTGTCCCTCCATCCTCCCAAGCATGTTGTCCCTCTCCAAGGACTGGTCTCTCCTTACAACAGGACCAAAGTATGTTAGAAGGAGCTTCAGAATCCTTACCTCCAAGGAATCACCCAGTTTAACCCTTTCCAGGATGAATCTGTTTGTTTTCCTAGCAGTCCATTTTACCCTCAATACTCTTCTCCAGCACCACAGCTCAAAGGCATCAAT
>NW_006399975.1:1331813-1337229 GCF_000299155.1 Elephantulus edwardii | reverse complement strand
GCTGTTCCAGTCATTTTTGGATAATCTTCAGGAGAATCTTGCTTGCTTGTGAAATCAATTATATTGGTCTATAGTTTCCACACTCTGTTGGGTCACCCTTCTTTGGAATGGTAATAAATACAGATCTCTTCCAGTCAGTTGTGAAACATAATATGAATGAAAAAATAATATGAAACACAATGTATACAAACTTTGTAAACAAACTAATAAAAAAAGAAAAAATATTTTACTCAAATTATCTTGAAGAGTTCAAAATTCATATTTTTTAAATCATTGGCAATAAATATAACATTGCAAATGTGATATTTCCTGAACAAGTCTGTTATACTGCATAGGAAATAAGAATCGGAATCACACAAATCTATACTCTAAGGAAAACTTGCCTCTAATTGTAATCTCATCTTCTATAGTTGTTAATTCTCTATGTACCTTGAACAAGGAAGCCCTGGTGTAACATGTTGGGGCTGCTAACCAAAAGACTGGTGGTTTGGATCCACTAAGTGTCTCAGGGAAGAAAGAACTATTTCCACCTGTAAAGACTTACAGCCTGTTTTATCTGTTTATGAGTGATTTCAACAACACAAATTTTTTAGTTGTTGTTGTCATTGTTGTTGTTGTTGTTAAGTGCCATCAAGTCATAGACGACTCATAGCGACCCTATGAGTGAAAGACATGAATGCTTGTATAACTTTCATTGTTTCTCCAAGTTCATAGAGTTTCCGGAGGCTAGATTTTTTTGGAAGTGGATGCCACTCCTGCTTCCAAGCTTGTTTTAATCGTGGAGCTCCACCAAACACTGTCCGCCATGGGTAACCATTATTGCATTTGACACATCAGTGTCAAAGTGCTCAGCATCACAGCAACCACGAGTTGCCCCTATACAGCAAATGGACAGACTAGTGCTATACCACTTAGAAGAATGAATGTTTCATTATCTGAGTTACTGGTGACATTTTACTAAGTTCTTGGGTTGATGATCATCCCTTCACCATACCGCCTGACATCTCTGATAATGTAATGAGCTCAACAGTCCATTCTTTACTACCCTAAAGGAGTGTCTCACTGTCCTGTAGAACTAATGCAAGCTTGTGAGCATTTGAAGCACTGTTTGAACATGATTCATCTTCCTGTTCCCCAAGCCTACATTACAACCTTCCTCTCATTACTGCTTAGTCAGTTCTTATTCATAGCTGAGCCTCCAGCATGTTTCCAAATAAAGGTACTGTCCATCTCTCTCCCATAGAGCAGGTGGATTTAACCCATCAGAGAAATATGACCTTTGGCTTGGCAGCACAACACTCTGTAGACTATGTAACCAGAGCTCCCTTTACAGACACTGTTGCTGTTAAGTGTCCTCAAGTCAACCATGACTCATGGAAACCCTATAAACAATGGTTCTGAACCTTGCTCTATTCTGCGCCATCCTCATCACCTCTGATACTGAAGCCCATAGCTACAGCCACTCTGTTGATACAACTTGCTGAGGAGTTTCCTCTCATTTACTGTCCCTCTGTCTTTCCATATATGATGCCCCTTGCCAAGTATTGGCCCCTCTAACAACATACCCAAAATATGTGCCACTCCAAGGAGTACTCTGGTTTCACTTTCTCCAAGACATTTGTCTGTTCTTTGACAGGTAATGAGATTCAATGGCACTGATTCTTCTGTCATCCGTAGTAATTGTTCAACCTTTAGATGCACAGCAAAAAATTGAACCACATTTACCTTAATCTTTAAACTGGCACAGTTGCTAATTAGCACCTTGGAGAGGTCCCTGACAGCTGATTTTTACCAACACAATGCATCTTTTGATTTCTTTACTACTGATACTAATGGTGTTGAATGGGGACTCAATTAAGATTAAATTGTTGACAATTCCAATCTTTTCTTCACCTACATGTTGTTGCCTATTGGCCCAGTGGTGAAGATTTTTTTCTTTTTTTGATGTTGAGATGTAATCTATACTGAGGACTTTACTCTTTGATCTTAAGCAGACAATGTTTCAAGGCCTCCTCACTGTCAACAGACAAGGCTGTAATCATCTACACAACACAGGTTGTTGATGAGTCTTTCTCCAATCCCGATGTCACATTCTTCTTAATGAAGTCCAGCTTTTCAAATTATTTAATTATTTCCACATACAGACGGAACAGATACTGAGGAAGAGTACAGCCCTGATGTATACCTTTCCTGATTTTGAACCACGCATTGATACTTTCCTATATCTGGACAATCTCATTTTGATCTAGATAGAGTTTTTGCACGAGTACAATTACATGTTCTAGAATTCCCATTATTCTCAATTTTAGTCATAACTTGTTATAATCCACATAGTCAAATACCTTTGCAAAGTCAGTAAAACACAAGATATCCTTCTGGTATTCTCTACTTTCTGATATCAGCAGTGATATTTATTCTTCCTGTCATGGCCTCTTCTAAGTTTAGTTTGACTGTCCTACAGTTGTCTGATGCAGTTCTAGTCAATGTTTGATAATCTTCAGAAAAATTTTACTTATCAGTGATATTATTTAATAATTGATACATTATGTTAGATCACCCTTTTTGAAAATGTGAACAAATACAGATCTCTTCCAGTCAGTTAACCATTTTTCTATCTTCCAAATTCCTTGGCACACACTGGTGAGCAAGGCCAAGGTTGTATTTGTTTGTTGAAATACATAAGCTGATATCCTATTAATTCCTGGGGCCTTATGTTTTGCCAATGCCTTCAGTTCAGCTTTGGTTCTTGATCATATGCTACTTTTTTAAATGACTCCATGTCAATCAATTATTTTTTGGTACAGGGACCTTGGGTATTCCTTCCGTCTTCTATTGAGGCTTCCTGGATTCATGATTTTTTCCCTTCTTAACTTTCAATATGGCAATTGAGGCTTTAATTTGTTTTTCAGTTCTTTAAGCTTAAGAATTACCAATCAGGTTCATCCAGTTTTAGTCTCTAACTTCAGAACATTTCTTCATACTACTTTTGTCTTCTTGATCTGCCCTTTGAAATTTCTATTCATCTCTTTTACTTTGGAATTTCTTCCCTTTTTTTTTTTGTTTTTTCCCTCTTATTGTACATTGGGTTGCTTACAAAGTTCATATACATTGTGTTTCACACTATATATGTGTGTTTCATCCAGATTGTGCTTCATACAATCATTCCCATGCATCATGTTTTGACTTCTCAATATTCTAGTGCAATTTCCATAGTCTCTTCTGATAACCATTTTGATGTTTTCTTTCTGCCTTGTCTTTATAATGACCTTTTGCTTTATTCATAGATTTTATCTTTGATGTCATCCCATAATGTATTGGGTCTTCAAACAATAGTGGTCAATAGTTTTTAAATTCAGGTGGGATAGACTCAAGGTTATATGTTGGTACTTGCAGACTATTTAGATTTTATTAAGCTTCAGATTACACTAATTACAATTTTTAAGACCCTCTTGTAGAAGTCAGAATATAAAAAAGGAGGTGACCACCCCCTTTCTTTAGCAGTACAAGCAGTGAAACAAGCTCTGGCTGAAGAAGGCTTGCAGTAGTTGACCTCTGCATTCTACTATCTTAAGAGAAGTTTCTCTGAAGCAATCATTAGAGCAGGAACAATTATCTGATTTCTGGGCCACTGTGTTGTGGCAGAGGTAAGGACTGGTCACTAGCCATACTATGTCTTAATTCAATTATGTAGATGTCCATTTATACAGGCTTTTACTATATTGGTTTTATAATAGTTTGCTGAGTATGCACCAAGATAAGAGTAAAACAAAAGTTGCCTCTTTACCTCTGTTCTTACAAGCCACTCATTTCTGATTCAAATACTTGAACTAAGCGCTAGGTTAAGCATTTTGTGTGGATTACCTCATTCCGTCCTCACAGCAGTGTTTTAGAGTATGTGCTATTTTTATTCACATTTTGCAGAGGCAAAACCACATATTAGTAACAAATTTATCCCAATACACGAAATGGATGTGTGGTCTTGCCAAAAACTTCCATTCTTAACCCCTCAAGCAGCTACAAGTGCTCCATCAAGCCATTTTTAAAGCAAGATTGTGTAAGAGAAATGTCCTTCCCATCCCAGCCTCCTATTCTCCCCAAGTCCCTTCCTGTCCACCAGTTAGGCCACCTCTGTGACTCAGTAATGCACCACAGTCAACCTAGTTATGCCACATGAAATCCATCAACAAATCTTTCAGTTCTACCTCTAAAATAAAGCCTAAACATGTCTACATGTCTCCATTTACAATAAAGCCTAAATAGGTCTACATGTCTCCATTTCCAGTCGCTCAAGACATTATCATCTTTTTCCTGAACTACTTCAGTAGCTCCAGATTGTTCTCTTCCATTCTACCTTTCTCCTGTAATCCATACTTCACACAGCACACAGTCATGCTATTGTTGTTAGGTGCACTCAAATAGAATCTGACTCATATTGACCCTACAAACAACAGATCTTAAGAATGTTCTATTCTGTGCCATGTTCACAATCTCAGACATACTTGAGCTCACTGCTACAGGTATCAAGTCTATCCATTGCCTAAAGGGTCTTTTGTTTTGCCAACTCTACCTTTCCAAGCATGATGTCCCACTCCAAGAAATAACCTCTCCTAGTAGCATGCTCAAAATAAATAAGAAGAAACATTATCATCTTTGCCTCTAAGGAACACTCTAGCTACACCTTCTTAAAGACCTACCTATTTGTTTTCCTTTTGACAGTCCATAGGATCTTCAGCATTCTTCTCCAACACTATGACGCAAAGGCATCGATTCTTCTTCTGTCATCCTTATTCACTGTCCAGCTCTTAGAAGGAAGCGATTAATTAAAAAGACCATGGCCTGAATAAGGCATATCTTAGTCCTCAAATCAGCAACATACTTACTCAATAATTTGGAGAGATCTTCCCAGGGCAACACGTCTCCTGACTTCCTGACTTCTGGTACCAAGTATATTAACTGTAATTTCAAGTAAGATGAAGTCATTGACAGTTCCCTTTAAAACTTTGCTCCCTCTTAAAATCTTACTATTGCAGATACAATTCATCAAGTTAGTTTCAACTTGTCCACAGTAACACTTTGGACAACAGAACAAAACACTGCCTGATCCTGTGCAATCTTCACAGGTGTTACTATGTTTGAGTCCATGGTTGCAGCCATTACGTCAACCCATTTCACTGAAGGTCTTCCTCTTTTACAGATCCTTTGCTGCCCAAGTATGATGTTCTTCTCCAGTGACTAGTCCTTCCTGGTAACATGTCCAAAGTACATGAAATGAAGTCTTGCTATCTGTTGCTGTTGTTTAAATAAAATTTGTATTCCGGCGCTGGCTGAAAATCGCCTGTGACTTCATCCATAGCCACTGGTGAGAGTCAGCGCCCGGAGCCATCAGGGGCTTTAAGCTCGTTGCCCACTGCTGTGA
>NW_006399975.1:1317929-1331263 GCF_000299155.1 Elephantulus edwardii | reverse complement strand
TAAGACAGTTGGTTTAATTACTATTGGAAAATGCTTGTCATTCCTCTGTAGCATCTGGTCCCACTGGACCCTCATCATTTCCTTCACCTGCTCCCCCCACCGACCAAACTGTGCAGCTCTGCAACTGCATCCTGGCCCATCTTCACCCTTCTGCCCCCAACCCTCACTTCCTTTTACCCCCAATATGTTTTTCCCAATAAAAAAAAAATTTAAAAAAAATCCATCAGGAAGCTGGGAATGAGCTGGTGGCCTGAAGAGCAAGGAAAAGGGCTTATGGTGGATGCCAGCTCCTAGAAAACCCACAACCTGCATGTGGTCTCAGGAGTCAACCAGTCTCACTGAGCCCCCCAAACCCTGTGCCAAAACCTTGTCTTTAGAACCCCCTTTCCTGAGCTGATCTCCACTCTGTCCTTTAACTGAACCCCTCCCTGAAGCATCTTCTCCCCTGGAGAAGCCCCTGACACCCCAGTCCCACTCCATCCTTTAACTGTTGAATTCTTTCCTGAAGCACCTTCTGCCCCTGACGTCCGAGTCCCTGACCCCTGAGTGGTAGGAAGGATTTCTACAGTTCAGTCCAGGAGGGCTCCCGGGCAGGTGAGCTGTGGAGGAGAGAAGATGACAGGGGTAGGTGTGACTTAGGTGAAGGCCATCGTGGCCCACAGACCCTGCCCTGCCTCCTGGCGGCCATGAACATGTAGCCAGCAGCAATGATAACACCTGCTCGCCCAGGTCCTGGCTAGACCAGCACGGCTGAGGGTGCAGACTGACAGTGGTGACACTTGAGGGGCATTCACTGGTGCCAGGCACGGTGCTAAGGTCTCCGGGCCTCAGATTGCAGCCCCGAGCAGACAGGGACAGGATCTGTGTGTGTCTCACGCTCTGTGTGCAGAGCTGGCTGGGGCTGGCCGAGGTTGCTGTAGCTGAGGGGACGGTCAGGAAAGGCCTCTTGAGATGAACACCTGGGAGATCGGGCCCTGTAAGTGGCTTTAGGTTTGCTGGGGTTTTTTGGGGGGGTGTTTATATTATCTTTTTTATCATTATTAATTTTAATGAAAATTTCCAGAGATTTTGGATTTCCATTCATTCATTGTTGCACTTTTCTCCCTGCCCCCCCTCCCCTCAGTACACTCTTCTCTTTGAAAAGTAAAAGAAAAATTCTTTCATAAAAAAAATTGTATTATATACTGGTTTAATTAAAAGCTCATATACATTATTTTTCACCTCAGATCTTTCCCATTTCCTTTACTCACCCCACCCTCCACCCTTCAAACTGCACAACCCTATGATTAACCACATCCACACCTCCAACCCTTCCCATCATCACCCCTCTATTTCTACCCTTTCCCCCTTGAATCCTCATACTCATTCTATAATAATGTTTTTGTACAGTATTTGCCCTTATGGGACTGAGTTCACTCAGCATAATGCTCTTCAGTCCCTTCCAAGCTAGGTAGTTATTTACAAAATCATTGTTCCTGTGTGCTGTGTAGTATTCCATCATGTGAAATATATCATAATTTCTCAATCCATTCGATTGTGGTCTGACATCTGGGCTGTTTCCATTTTCTTGCTATGGTAAATAATGCTGCAAGGAACATTGGTGTACAAGACTCTGTGCCTCAGTTCTCATTTTCTCCAGGTGTATTCCAAGCAGTGGAATAGCTGAGTCATAGAGAATTTTTATGTTCTACTCTTTAATGAAGTGCCAAACTGCCTTCAGAGTGGTTGTGCTATTTACAATCCCATCAACAGTGTATAAGAGTTCCTATCTCGCTATATCCTCTCCAACATTTATTACTTGCTATACTGTTAAACTTTGCCACTGGAGTGAGTAACTTTGTTACTGGAGTGAGACCTTATTACATTCAAGACAGATTTGTTCTTCTCTTGGCAGTCTGTACATGTAGTATTATTCATCATCATCATAATCCAAGGCTTCAGTTCTTCTGTATTGTAATGCCTTGTGTATTACTGTGATGCTGAAAAAATGTGTCACTAATATTTGAAATATCAGCAGGGTCCCACATAAAGGATGGGTGTAAGAGATGCTTACAGACTAAGATGTTGCTGCTGTTGTAAGAGAATGTGGTAGTATACCTCTTGGGGGAGGAGGAGAAAAAAGAGGGAGGGAATTGTCATGGAAAGTATTATGAATGACAGCAGAATGTCGTCTGATATGATGCCAAAAGATGGACTCCTGTGGTTGGAAAACACGCAAAATATTACTGGGGAAGAGCCACCTCCTCAGAGTAAACTCAACCTCAATGAAGTGGATGAAGTAAAATCTTCAAGGCATTTATTCATTGGTATGGTATGATTCAAAAATTAAACAGCTACAAATAACCATTAAAAATTATAATATGCACTTGTATATAAAGTATGAATCAAGAAAAATAAGAAGTCATCAAAATTATACAGAACACATAAAAATATCAATATCCTAGGCGTTGTTGTTGTTGCTATGTGTTGTCGAGTCACTTGCGACTCATAGCGACCCTATGTACAACAGCCCTAAATTCTGCTTTGTCCTGTGCCAATCGCACTGATACGCCCATCCTGATTACCCCAGTCACTGAATCAGTTCACCTCATAGAGGGCCTTCCCCTCCTGCGCCCTCCACCCTCCCTAGCATGATGTCCCTTTCCAAGGACTGGTCCCTCCTTAAAACATGTCCAAAGTATGTCAGACAAAGCCTCAAAATCCTTGCCTTCAAGGAGCAGCGCGGTTTAACCCTCTCCAGGATGAATCTGTTTGTTTTCTTGGCAGTCCATGGTACATTCAATACTCTTCTCCAACACCAAAGCTCAAAGGCATCAATTCTCCTTCTGTCCTCCCTAGTCATTGTCCAACTCTCTGATGCATAGCATGTGATTGCAAATCCTAGGCATTAGTGACCAGAAATTAATTGATATTAATAATTCTGAATCAGATAATCATACTGTCTATCATGGTTAATTTAGTAATTTGATTGCTTCTTCTATGCTAGGGACCATGGTAATTGTGTCTGCAACTCAAATGACATTCAAAGTTGAGAAGTATCTATGCAGGGAACTCTCTAAGCAATGTCCATTATGCCCACAGGTACACAAGCACTTAAATTTTTTTATATGATGCTAATAATTAATAGAAACACCGTTCATCATAGAGTCATATTTGGGATTCTAAGACTTTGTAGGGAAATAAATACATAATCATCTTAGAGCCCTGGATATATAACTATATCCAGAAAGCTTTATCCTACAGGCAAAGAGCAAGAAAGGCAGCTCAAGCAAGAGCAGTAGAAACTAGGGCAAAGGCAGTTTCAAAAATCAGGCAGCTATCCTCCAATGATCTTCTTCTTGTTGTTCTGTACCATCAAGTTGGAACCAAGCCATAGCTGACCCTCTGGCAGGTTTCCAGAGGCCATTAAACGCATGGGAGGAGATTACCCAACCTTCTTCCGCGGAGCTGCTGGTGGACTCAAATCGGGTGCTTTTGGGATTGCAGCTCAGCTTCTTGCCACTAGGCCACCAGGATCTGGAACTCCAAAATGTCTACAATTAGAAGTTTAGACCTCTGAGCAAGAGAAGAACCCATTCAATGTTGTCCATGTTCTTGGAAAGACTTTTCACAAAGGAAAGCATTCAGATGGAAAACAGACACATGAAGAAATACTCAAAATCACTGGCAATCAGAGAGATGCAAATCAAAACCACAATGAGATACCATCTCACCCCACTAGTAGTAGCAAAGTTTAATGCAAATCAAAACCACAATGAGATACCATCTCACCCCACTAGTAGTAGCAAAGTTTAAAAGGATAGCAAGTAATAAATATTGGAAAGGATGTGGAGAGCTTGGAACTTTCACACATTGTTAGTGGAACTATAAAATGTTATAAGCACTCTGAAAGGCAGTTTGGCATTTCCCAAAAAAGCTGAACATAGAAATTCCATATGACCCAGCTATTTCACTGCTAGGAATATAGTCCAAAGAAAACAAAACTGAGATTTGAACACTGAAGTTCATAGCACATTATTCAGAATAGTAAGAAGATGGAAACAGCCCAAAGGTTTATCAACAAATGAATGAAATGAGAAAGTATGGTATATTCACACAACAGAATATTATGCAGCACTAAGGCATAACTATTTTATAAAATAATATATAACATGAGAGAGGCTAGAGAGCATTATGCTGAGTGAACTAACTCAGTTTCTTAAGGACAAATACTGTATAGGACTATTATTGTAAAAACAGAAGGATAACTAGTTAGATGTGTGTAAAAGTCCAAAGGGCAAAAGGAGGGGGCTGGGGGGCAGAGTGAAGGGAGCTGGAAACCAGTGAGATGGCAGAGTTGGTGGGTAGAGGGAAAAGAGTGGAGGAGTTAGGAAAGATCCAATGGGGATCTGAACGGACAGGGTGACAGTAGGCAATGGTGATTGAATTTATAAAACACAATGTATATGAATAATCATACAAAACATAATGTGAAAGAAAAGTGTATGAAACACAATGTATATAAATGGAATAAAATGTACACAAATTAATATAAAATTTTTAAAACCAAAATAAAAAATGTGGTCTATATCCTGATTTTACAAAATAATTTTGTTTGCCCAGCTGCACAGTATGAAAATTAAATCAAATACCCAAAACAGTCCTGTTAGTAAGCCATTTTTTCTTTGCTGTTCAATTTTCTAACCCTATCCAAATGTTTAGATTTATACACATTCCTGATGCATTTAGTACTATCCATATCCCATGTCATCATAAAGCAAATCATGCACCTTTTTCCAGTTTACGCAACCATAGCCTGAAGAAATGAGGAGCCTCGGACATCAGGGACAAATCCTGGAGGGGAAAAACCAAAAATAACTCAGCTAATAAGTAGCTTTTTGCTTCCAAGAGCAATGCTATACCTATAATAAAAAATATTGGAAATATCTAGGAATATATTAAATGAGGAAAATATAAATGTGTTCACTAAAAAACTATAAATGACTGCTAAAAGATATCAAAGAAGGTCTAAGTTAATGAAAAGATATCCTTTTTTCAAGGATTGAAAGACTTAATATCCTCAAGATGGCAATACTATCCTAAATAATCTACCAATTCAACACCTATCATGATTCTAACAGCCTTAGAATTGTTGAAATAGAAAATCCAATCCTTAAATGCATATGGAACATTAAAGGTGCCTGAATAGCTAAAACAATATTGGAAAAAAAGAATAAAATAAGACTTACATTTCTCTATGTCTATGTGGTCCATGTTCTACTAGGCAAGGATGCATAAGAATAATTTATATAAATGGCAGTTTTGTAGTGTGTTACACTGCTAACCAAAAGGCCACACATCTCCAAGGTTCAAATTCACTAATGATTCCTTGGGAAAAAAATGGGCAAGATCCTTCCATTAAGCTTTTCAGCCTCAGAAACCTGATGAATGGTCCCTATGAGTCAGACTGATCTGACAACAATTAGTTAAGTTGCTGATTGGCAGAAGGAACAATACGAAAAACAATGAGATGTTATTGAAAATCCAGAAATAAACCCACATATGTCCATTTGATTTTTTACAAGTGTGTCAACCCCAGCCTCAGATTCCTAGTTGAGAACTCTTTCCACCATATCCCAACCTATGTTCATGGTCTGGGGAAGTAAGATCATTCTTGGAGGTGTTTAGAAAGTCCTTCCAACTCTTCAGAGCTGTTGTGAATCCCAAGAAAGTCACTAAAACCAGATCTTCCCAAGCATTCCATATCCTATTTCCCTATAATCAAGTCTTTAAAATTCTTCATTTGTTGCCCCAGAATCTGAGGGCAAAGTCAGAAGGAGAGAAGAGTGCCGTTACTGGGTGTCCTCCATGCCACTTCTCCTGTATAATCTCGTGGTAATGATTCCTTTTGCTTGAAGCCCAGTGCCCAAAATAGTGTGGTGCACTGGCAAAAGTCCAGGAGCTAATAGAGATCGGGTGCAGTGTCTTATGACCTGTTATAACTGAGCTAATTTAGAATTTACCTGACCAAGAGCTCCATAAATGCACTCCTAAAGATGAGATTGTTAATTACCACAGGATGCCTCGTAGTGTTTGGTGGCTGAAAGGAGCTGATGGGGAAAGACTGGTTTCCAGAAATAATCCTTCTCTCCTAACCAAATAGGAATCAAATGTGGGAAAGGGCAAAAGTGATGGGTAGAGAGATTCACCCACAGGAACTAAATAGGTTATAATTAGTATATGTGTGTTTGCAGGTGTCATCTTTCACCCTCTGCCCATGGAGGAGACTGCGGATAAGAACAGAATCCTTTGTGTTTTTTGGAGAAGGACACAGAGATCCTTGGGGTGTTATGAAAGAGCTGGAAGCAAGATGATTGCTTGGAACACGGCAAGCAAGTCTCTGTGGTGCTAAGAGGCGCCTGAATACAATGACCCCCCCTCCCCAAATATAATGTTGCTCACTGACAGCAGCTCCCTCCAAGCAATTACAAAGCTGCCCGAGAGCTTCTAATTACTGAGGGTTGTCAGCGTGCCCATGATAATCCCCAGTTGAGGGAGCTAAGTGTTGTCTCAGCCACTTCAAGTCGTAGCCTCTGGGACATATCTCTGAGTGGCTAGTCCCAAATTGTTTTTACCCAATTTACTCTAACCATCTCGGTGTTCCATATGCATCTCATATTTATAAACACAATCATCTCATAATAAAGGGGATCTCAGAGATGTTTCACTGCAATGCTTTCATTTTATACAAAAGTTCTAAGCAATCTCTTTGTAGAAACTTCAAAGATATGCGCTATAAAATAGACTGAGTATTTTCTTGCACCACTTCATTTGCCCTTTTCTTTTTTTTTTTTAAACTCATTGACTCCATATGCTGGATCTTGACTTCACTCATATGGATCTGAAAACAGGAATTTATTCCTGCCTTTGTTTTATTGGATTGTAGTCAAGAGTATTAACAGGTCAAAGATTGTGATCTGTAAAATAATTCTAAGCAAGCTCTCCTTAGTATTTGTTAATTCATAAAACCCTTTTGGAATTAGAACCGTGTTAGGTATTTGATCTACTATTATGCCATAAACCTTTACATGTCATGATCTACTTGGATGTGTAGTACCTTATTAAAAGTAATAGGGGTCTTGCATTCTGAATCAGAAGAGCATTTTGAAGAACAGTAATAAAACTCAAACAGGATGATATATGCATAAAAATATATGTGTGGATGCAGCTGTGCAAGCACTTAGAGTCCTTTATGTGCAAACCCATTCTCTTACAATGTTCTGGAGAATTTAAGAGTAAAGGAGCCCTGTGGTTTCACCCCTACCTATCCTCACCCCTTTGCTTCCCCTTCCTCTTCCTTGAGTTTCTGTACTACTTATCCTTCCATTTTTACAATAATGGTCTTAAGCAGTATTTGTCCTTATGAGATTGCTTTAGTTCACCCAGCATAATGCTCTCCAGTCTCTCCCAAATTATGTAGTATTTTTCAATATTGTTGCTCCTGAGTGCTGCATGGTATTCCATTGTGTGAATACATCACAATTTCTCAATTCATTCTGTTATGGGTGAAGATAGGTAAAGGTAAAACCACAGGGCTGCACAGTTGTGTGGGTAGTGGGAGGGGAGAAGCAAATGGGAAGGATGAGGTGAAAAAACAAGGTAATGATGGGCAAGGTCCCATGGTAATTGATATTCTAAAACATAATGCATGAGAATGATTGTATGAAACACAATGTGCGTTTGACCCAGCAATTCCACTACTGGGAATATACCCCCCAAAAATCAGAAGGCTACCCAAAAGATATATGCACACCTACATTTACAGCTGCATTGTTCACAATAACAAAGAGATAGGGACAAACCAAGTGCCCATCAACAAACAAATGGATAGAGAAGCTGTGGTATATTCACACAATGGAATATTATACAGCACTGAAAAACAAGGAACTCATTAAATATTATACAAAAATGTGACCCTGAAGGACATTATGCTGAGTGAAATATCTCAGTTACAAAAGGACAAATACTGCATAATGCCACCATTATAAAACAGGATTGACATGGGGGTTGGGAGGAAACTAAGAGAAGAGGGGATAGATAATGTACACTGCATTGAAACAAATGAGACAAAGAACTGTTTACAAGGAATATGTGATTAGGTATTATTTGCATGACAACCATCCAGAATAAGAGGTACATAACAAAGTGGAGTGGAGGGTGGGAGGGAGAGAGTAAATTGTGCAACAATGAAATTTTTTTCAAAGAGAAAAGCGAACTGGGGTGGGTAGAGAGGGGAAAGTGCAAGAATGAATGACTGGAAATCCAAGTTCTCTATTAACTTTCACTAAAATCTCAATTAAAATAATTTTTTAAATCTCAAAATAAAAATAATTAAAAAACATGATGTGAATAAAGAATAGTGTGAAACACAATGACACAATGTAAATAAACTTTCTAAGAAAATAAATTTTACAAAAATGTAAGAAAAAATGTAAAGGAGAGCCTTATTTTCTTGAATTAATAGACAATAGCCTATGTAAGTATATCAAAAGTCAGACTTTCCTTAGGCAATGACGAGTTGACCTAACCTTAAGTTTGATATCAAAACCAGTTGTTGTTGTTGTTATGTGCCGTCCAGTCATTTGCGACTCATAGCGACCCTATCTATGTACAACAGCCCTAAACCCTGCTCTATCCTGTGCCAATCTCATTGCCTCTGACACACCCATCCTGATTCCCTCAGTCACTGAATCAATCCACCTCATAGAGGGTCTTCCCCTCCTGCGCTGTCCCTCCACTCTGCCCAGCATGATGTCCCTCTCCAAAGATCTGTCTCTCCTTACAACATGTCCAAAGTATGTCAGGCAAAGCCCCAGAATCCTTGCCTCCACGGAGCAGCTTGGTTTAACCCTCTCTAGGATGAATCTATTTGTTTTCTTGGCAGTCCATAGTACATTCAGTACTCTTCTCCAGCACCACAGCTCAAAGGCGTCAATTCTTCTTCTCTCCTCCATAGTCATTGTCCAACTCTCTGATGCATAACAAGTGATTGCAAAAACCATGGCCTGTATCAGGCACACCTTAGTGTCCAGAGAGACACCGTTGCTCTTGAGTACTTTAGAGAGGTCCCTAACCACAGACTTTCCCATTGCAATACATTTTTTTATTTCCTGGCTACTGGTGCCAAGAGTGTTGACCATGGAGTTGAGCAAACTGAAGCTGTGAACAATCTCAATCTCTTCACCATCCATCCTGATGCTACTGATTGGTCCAGTGGTGAGAATTTCTGTCTTCTGGACATTGAGCCTCAGTCCATATTGAAGGCTGAAGTCCTTGACCCTCTCCAGTAAGTGCATGAGGTCCTCCTCAGTTTCAGCGAGCAGGGTTGTGTCATCTGCATAACGCAGATTGTTGCTAGATCGTCCACCAATCCTAACACCACGCTTCTCCTCATAGAACCCAGCCTCTTGGATAATCTGCTCTGCATACAGATTGAAAATGTATGGAGACAGGACACATCCCTGGCATACACCCTTTCCAATTATGAACCATGCAGTGTTGCCCTGCTCTGTTCTGACAACTGCCTCTTGGTCCAAGTATAGGTTTCACATTAGCACGATTAAATGTTCTGGGATTCCCATTCTTCTCAGAGTCAGCCACAGTTTATCAAAACCAGTAGTTTTGCAAAATGGGAAAAATCCAAAGAGTACTAAAAAAATAATGCAAGCACGGAAGGCTTTTCAAAATCAATGTGAACGTGGCATTAAAGATAGTTGATAGGGAGCTCTGGTAACCTAGTGGCAAGAAGCTGCACTGTAATCTCAGAGGTATGTTGTTCGAATACACCAGATGCTCTGCTGGAGAAGGAGAGACAATCTCCTCCTGTACCAGTCAGATGTGATTTGATGGTACACACACACACACACACACACACACACACACAAATGAAATAATTTTTTTAAAAAAAGATAGTTGATAACAATTCGTCTATTAAACAATGCCAGATGAAATATAGCCAGAAATGCACAAACAGAAGAGGACAAAAATGAGGAATAGGATTTAAAAATTAAGCCCCTGAGTCTTATAGAAATGTTTTCCAATAGCGTGAATACAAATGCTACAGAATAGGACAAAACATTTGACAATGACATATCAGGTAAGGTTCTCATAACAAAAGTTTAGAGAACACTACAGGGCCCACACAGGAAATAACGGATAACCAAATCAAAAAGGGGCAAAAGACTTTTCACAAAGGAAGACATTCAGGTGGCATTTTTGAAATGAAGAAACATGAAGAAACACCCAAAATCACAGGGGGGAGAGATGCAAATCAAAACCACATTAATATACCATCTCACTCCAAGTAGCAGTAGCAAGGTTTAACAGGAAAGAAAACAATGTTAGAGAGGATGTGGAGAGATTGGAACTCTCATACACTGTTGGCGGGATTGTAAAATGGTGCAACTACTCTGAAAAGCAGCTTGGGATTTCCTCAAAAACCGAATACAGAAATTTCATATGATCCAGCTATTCCACTGCTAGAAATATATCCCAAAGAAAAAGATGTGAGACACAAATGGGAATGTATACACCCATGTTTACAGCAGCAAGAAAATGAAAACTGCCCAAATGTTCATCAACAAATGAACACACTGAGAAATTATGTTACACAGTGAATACTATGGAGCACTAAGGAGCAATGATTTTGTAAAATACTGTATAACATGGAAGAATCTAGAGAGCAGTAATTGGAGCAAACTAATTCAGTCACATAAGAACAAATACTGCATAAGGTCAGTATTGTAAAAACAGAAAGATAACTAGTAAGGTGTGTATGAATGTCCAAAGAGAGAAAGGGAGGGAGTTGGGGGCTGATGGTGAGGAGGGGGAAAATCAAAGGTAGCAGAGCGTGGTAGGTAGAGATAGGAGGTGAAGGAATTGGAAAAGATTCAATGGAGATCTGAAAAGATGAGGTAATAGAGGGGCATATATCAATGAAGATTAATTTTATAAGACATAATGTATGTGATGGTATGAAACAGAATGTGAATGGGGGAAGAAAAAGATGTGTATAAACGTCCAAAAAGTGGAAGGGAGTGGAGCAGGAAGCAGGGGGTGGAGAGGAGAGGAAATTACTACAATAATAGAGTTTGGTAGGCAGAGGGGAGTGTGAAGGAACTAGAAAAGATCCAATGTGGAACTGAAAAGACGAAGGTAAAAAAAAAAAAAGACGAAGGTAATAACAGGTATAGATCAATAGTGATTAATTTTATAAAACATAATGAATATGACTGATCATTTAAAACAAAATGTCAATGAAGGAATGTGTGAAACACAATGTACATGAATGATACACAATGTATACAAATTTGTCTGCAAACTAATATAAAAATTATTAAAGGGATGGGGAGAGCACAAGTTAAAGGATAGTTCCTAGAATATAAAAAAAGTTTGGTAATACATTTTTTAAAAATTTTAAGTTAAATCATCTGAAAGAACCCTAAATATGTTATTAAAGAATAAATAAATAAAAGGCAGCCTGGAAAGGCAAAACAAAGTATAATTAAATGTGCAAAGAGCTACAGTTCAAACCCAAAAATGGAAGCACTGACACTCAGTATTTCCCACACTGAAAGAAATGAAAAGCAAATTCAACCCTCTGAGTTGCAATACTGAAGGATTGGGCAAAATTCTGAATGGCCCAAGAGGCATCAAAAGAAGATGGAGAGAATATATAGAATCAATGTAAAAAAAAAAAGTTTAAAATGGCTGGCATGGAAACATTTCAGGAAGTAATATATGATCAAGAACACATGGTAATGAAGGAAGAAGTTCAAGCTGCATTAAAATCATTGACAAAAAATAAGGCCCCAGGAATTAATGGAATACCATTTGACATCTTGCTAAAGATTATCCAAAAACAATTAAAAGAGTACATAGAGAACTGTCAGAAATACAGGTTGGGTTTAGAAGAGGTTATGGCACCAGGGATAAAATGGATCTTGGTTGAAAACAGAGTTCCAGGAGAATCTCTATTTGTGTTTTGTCAACTATGGAAAAGGCATTTAACTGTGTGGATAAAAAAAATTAATTTAAAAATTGTGGCTAACATTGAGAAGAATGAAAATCCAGAACACTTAATTGTGCTCATGTGAAACCTATCCTTGGACCAGGAAGCTGTTGTACAAACAGAGCAAGGGAACACTGTATGGTTCAAAATTAAGAAAGGTGTGTGTCAGGGATGTGTCCTTTCTCCTATCCTTTTCAATCTATATGTGGAACATATCATTTGGGACACTAGATACTATGAATAAGAATTGGCATCAGGATTCAAGAAAGACTCATCAACAACCTGTATTATGCAGATAACATACCCTTGATCACCATGAAGCATTTGCTGTAGAAGGTCAAGGTCTTCAGTCTTCAGACTGCATCTCAACATCAAGAAAACATTCTCACCACTGGGCCAACTGGCTGCAGATAGCTGGAGATTGATCATGATTGCTGGAGAAAAGATTGAGATTGTTAACAGTTTCATCTTGCTTGAATCCAGAATCAATACTCTTGGCGTCAGTAATCAGGATATCAAAAGATAAGTTGTTTTAGCAATGTCTGCTGTCATGGACTGCTTCAGAGTGCTGAAGAGCAAAGATAACAGTCTAGAGACTAAGATGCACTTGACCCAAGTCATGGTTTTCCCCTGAGAGCTGGGCAATAGATAAGGATGAAAGAAAAAGAATGCCTTTGACTTGGAGTGTTGGAAAAGAGCACTGAACATATCATGAGCTGCCAAGAGAACAAACAGGTCTTACCTGGAGAGGTTGAAAGCAGGTTACTCCTTGCAGAAAAGAACTTTGAAGCTTCATCTCACATACTTTAGGCATGTTTCCAGAAGAGATCAGTACTTGGAGGGTGGTGGGTCAGCTCAGGAAAGGAAGATCCTGGATGAGATGGATTCACACAATAACTATGGCAAAAGGGCAGATGTGTCAGAGATGGTGATATTGGCTCAGGCTAGGGCAAGGTTCAGAGCTAGTAGAGTCACTATGAGTCATAGCTGACTCAATACCACATAACAACAAAAAAATGGACATATTTCAACAAACAGATGCAGTCGTGAACATGCTTATCAGTTGGTGCCAAGTAATTTGGAAGACAGCTGCCTGAGCAACTTATTAAAAAATATACATGTTTGTTCTCATTCCCAGAAAAGGTGATCCAACAGAATGTGGAAATTATTATTAATATCACAAAAATTATATTTGGGAGTAGGGGGTGGGGTTTGGGGAGGTGCGGGGGGGATTGTGTACCAATGAGGGAGTTTTTCTTTTGCTTTTCAAGGAAAGGAGCAAAAG
>NW_006399975.1:1306627-1316019 GCF_000299155.1 Elephantulus edwardii | reverse complement strand
GTTTAGGGCTATTGTACATAGGGTCGCTATGAGTCGCAGGTGACTCGACAGCACATAACAACAAACAACAACAACATGGCACCAAGGATGTTATTTCTGATGTCCAAAGGACCTTGTCTAAATGCAGAGAATACAGGAAAGATGTCTATTTGTGTTTTAGTGAGTATGCAAATGTATTCAACTGTGCAGGTTACAACAAATTATGATGAACATTGAGAAGAATGAGAATCCTAGAACATCTAATTGTGCTCATGTGAAACCTATATGGGACCAAGTAGCTGCTGTGTGAACAGAACAATGGAATACTTCATGATTCAAAATAAAAAAGCAGTGTGCATCATGGCTGTATCCATTTCTTCATATTTATTCAATCTACATGCAAAGTAGATAATTTAAAAATTTAGACTTTATGAAAAAGAATACTACATCAGGATTGGAAGTAGACTCTTCAACAACCTACACTATGCAGATAACACAGCCTTACTTGTTGAAAATGAGGAGGCCTTGAACGTTTGCTACAGAAAATCAAAGAATACATATAGCCTTCAATATTAATTACATCTCAATATCAAGAAAACAACAATCCTCACTACCAGGCCAATAGGCAACATCATGATTGATGGAGAAAAGATTGCAATTGTTGATTATTTCATGCCATTTCGGCAGCATCTATACTAAAATTGGAACAATACAGAGAAGATTAGCATGGCCCCTGCACAAGGATGATATGTAAATTCATGAAGCATTCTACACTTTTAAATCAAATTCTAAATAAATAAAATATAAATAAATGAAATAGAAACAAGAAAAACCAATTGAAATCATCAAAAAGACCAGAAGTTGGTTCTTTGAAGAGGTCAATAAAATTGACAAACTACTAGCAAAGCTAAGAAAGGAATATAAAGAAAAGACACAAATAATCCAAATAAGAGATGAAAGGGGAAATGTTACAACAGAACCAACTGAAATAAAAAGATTAACAAGAGAATAGCACGGAAAAATAATACACAAACAAATATGAAACCTAGAGGAAATTTATAATTACTCAGAAACTCACAGTCTACACAAACTGAAGAAGAAAACCTGAGCAGATCCATCACAAAAAAAGAAATTGAACAGGTCATAAAACAACTTACAATAACAACAACAAAACAAAAAAAAAGCCTTGGACCAGAAGGTTTTACCAGTGAATTTTATCAAACATTCAAAGAAGAACTGTCACCAAATTTCACATAAAGTATTTCAAAGAATTTTTAAAAAGATGGAATTCACCTAGACTCATTCAAAGGAGTAAACATTCTTAATACCAAAGTCAGGTAAAGACACCACCAAAATAAAAAACTATAGACCAATATTTCTCATAAACATAGATGCAAAAAATCTTCAGTAAAATCCTGGCCAATAGCATCCAACAGTACGTAAAAATAGATGATAGATAGATGATAGATAGATAGATAGATAGATAGATAGATAGATAGATAGATAGATAGATAGTTAACATGACCAAGTGGGATTCCTAACAAGTATTCAAGAAAAACAATCAATGTAATTCATCACATTAACAAAGCAAAGAATAAGAACCACATGATCTTATCAATTGATGCAGAAAAAGGTCTTTGACAAAATTCAATACCCTTTCCTGATTAAAATACTCAGCAAAACAGAAAAGAAGGGAGTATCCTCAACATAGTGAAAAGTATATCTGCAAAACCAAAAGCTAAAATCATTCTCAATGGAGAGAGGTTGAGAAAAGGAACTAGATAAAGATGCCCATTATCACCTCTCCTATTCAATATTGTTTTGGAAGTCTTACCGAGAGCAATAAGGCAAAAGAAAGAAATAAGAAGTATACAAATTGGCAAAGAGGAGGTAAAGCTAGCTCTATATGCAAATAATATGATAATATACTTAGAAAACCCAATTCAGCAAAGTACTGGGATACAAGATCAACATAAAAAATTAGTTGTATTTCTCTACAGTGACTAAGAGAACACAGAAAAGGAGCTAAGAAAAACAATACCCATCACAATAGCTAATCACAAGATTAAATACTTGGGAGCAAATCTAACTAAAGACATGAAAAGACCTATCCAAAGAAAGGTACAAAACATTACTACAAGAAACAGAAAGAGACCTAGAAAAAAGGGAGAATACACCATGCTCATGGATACTCAATATCGTCAAAATGACAACTCTACCAAAGGCAATCTACAAGTCCAATGCAATCCCAATACAGATACCAAGGCTGTTCTTCAACGAGATGGAAAAGAGCCAACAAACGTATTTTCCAGCAAGTGTAGCCAGGGTGCTCTTGGAGGGAAGGATAGTGAAACTTCATCTTATGTATATTGTCAGGAGGGACTGGTACTTGGAAAAACACATCAAGCATAGAAAGGTGAAGGATTAATGAAAGGGAAGAAGATCCTCCACAAGATGACAGGGACTTTAACAATGGGTACAAGTTTATTAGAAATTATGAGGATGGCATATGATAGGACAGGGTTCATCCATTGTTCATAGGGTCACTATGAGTTGTAGAGGATTTGAAGGCATCTAACAATGCAACATCATCAAGTGCTTTATTCTTAACCGAAAACTAGCTCTTTTTTATTATTATTTTGTGTATGTGTGTATGTGTGTCTGTGTACCGTCAGATCAGATCTGACTGGTACAGGAGGAGATTGTCCCTCCTTTTCCGGCAGAGCATCTGGTGGCTTTGAACCATGCGTCTCTGGGATTGCAGTGCAGCTTCTTGCCACTAGGCCACCAGAGCTCCCCTGAAAACTAGCTTTTTCACAACAGATCTGTCACCAGAACACAGGTGTTGGTGAATTGCACAAACCCCAAGCCAAAATGGGAAAGGTGAAGACCCATATCAACATTGTCACTGGACAGACACATAGATAGCAGCAAGTCCACCACCACTGCCAATCTCATCTATGAATGTGGTAGGATTGACAAAGGAATCACTGAAAAATTCAAGAAGAAAGCTATCAAGGTGAAAAAGGCCTCTTTCAAATGTGCCTGGGTCTTGGATAAACTGAAAGTTGAACATGAGCATGGCATCATCACTGTGGAAATTTGAGACCAGCAAGTACTATGTGACTATCTCTGACACCCCAGGACACAGACTTTATCAAAAACATGATTACAGGAACACCACAGGCTGACTGTGCTGTCCTGATTTTTGCTGTTGGTGATGGTGAATGTGAGGCTGGTATCTCAAAGAATGGGCAGACCTGTGAGCAAGCCCTTCCGGCTTACGTATTGGGTATGAAGCAACTAATTGCTGATGTTAACTGAGTCACCCTACAGCCAGAAGAGACACGAGGAAATCATCAAGGAAGTCACCACCTACATCAAGAAAATTTGCTACAACCCTGACATGGTAGCCTTTGTGTCAATTTCTGGTTGGAATGGTGACAACATGTTATGGAGCCAAGTGCTAATATGCCTTGGTTCAAGGGATGGAAAGTCACCAGGAAGGATGGCAGTGCCAGTGAAACCAAACTGCTTGAAACTTTGTATTGCATCCTGCCACCCACTCATCCAACCGACAAGCCCCTGTGTCTGCCTCTCCAGGATGTCTACAAGATTGGTGGTATTGGTACTGTCCCGGTGGGCAGAGTGGAGACTGGTGCTCTCAAGCCTGGCATGGTGGTCATATTTGTCCCAGTCAATGTTGCTACTAAAGTAAACTCTGTTGAAAGGTACAATAAGGCTTTGAATGAAGCCCTGCCTGGTAACCATGTTGGCTTCAACATTAAGAATGTCTCTGTAAAGGATGTTCAACATGGCAACATGGTTGATGGCAGCAAAAATGACCCACCAATAGAAGTAGCTGGCTTCATTGTTCATGTGATCATGTTAAACCATCTTGGCCCAATCAGTGCTGGTTATGCACCTGGGCTAGATTGTCACACAGCTCACATTGCTTCCAAGTTTGCTGAGCTCAAATAAAATATTAAAACAACTTCACCAAAAATTTGTCACTGAATTTTGAGAACTTTATTTCAAAATAAACTTAGTGAGGGGGGGGGAAGCTGAAAACTAAGAAGCCTCATCCTACCATAGAAAAATTAGTCTCTTGTTAAAAAAATGAATAAACATACACAAATATACCTACCTGGTTTGTAAATAAGCATATCCTTCTTCTCTACAGAAATTCACAGGAAAAGTGACATTATTGTACTAATCCTGATGACAGTCACCTTCCATAAACAAGGAACAGGGTTGGGGGTACTTCAAAAAAGAACTTGTATTATGGTAAAAAATGAAGTATTAATAGATCGGTGAAATAATTTCACCTTCTACACATGAGACTCAAGTTCATATTCCAGTCAAGTCACTTCATGTTCAGTCCCCACCCATCTATCAGTGGAGGCTTGTGTGCTGCTATGATGCTGAAGAGGCTTCAGTGAAATGTCTAGGCTTAGAGGAGTTAGAAAGAAAAGCCCGGTGATCTTCTCAAAGTCAACCAGTAGAAAGCATATGCATCACAACAGTACAACCTCAAATGATCATGGAGAAAATATTATGCTATTGGGTATAGGGTCACCAGAATTAGAGGGCTAATTCAGTAGCAGCTAAAAGCTATGTCATGGCCAAAAGTTGAAGAATCCCATTATCTTTACCAATAGGCATGTATTAGGGACTTTATAGAACTGTGTTTCAAAATATTCAAGGAACAAAAATAGAGAAATATTTCATCCATCTCCTGGAAAGTTACTTAGCTTACATATAAAAATTTGTTAAATGTTAAATATAAATATCTAAGGCTGCCAATGACTAATGAGGATTTTGAAAACTTAATTTTTTTAAAGCAATCTCAATTCTTGGCACTTTTGCAAGTATTACAATACTAAAATCACCATCCTGGAAAAGCACAAAAACCAAGGCATACTCCACTGGCAAGCAAACAATTTTAAATAAGTCTATTCTGTTTGGTTGTGGTTTTTTCCCATCACAATCAGATGTGAACTGACTGGATTTACAGGATTTAGCTAACAATAAGCTGTGGGCTGGAAGCCTGTTGTTTAGAGTAAACCTGGTGGGTGAGCCTTGAAATGAAAAGGCGATTTGTCCCAATGGCCTGGAGTTAATTGTGTTTGGGGTGAATATTCTTCTAAGAGGTACAGCACTGGTCTGTTTGCTGTACTGAAGTAACTTGAGGTTGCTGTGATGCTGAACACTGTAAAATGCCATAATGGTTACCCATCATGGACAGTATTTGGTGGAGCTCCCAGAATTGAGATAGGCTTAGAAGTAGGAAGGGCATCCACTTCCTAAACAACATGCTTATGGAAACTCCAAGAACGTAGAGAAATGACATTATAGACCAGGGTTCAGGTCTTTTGTTCATAGGGTCGTTATGAGTTGTGCTCAACTTCATGGCACTTAGCAACAACAACATATTAAATTTTAATCTTCCCCATTTGAGCAACAGTGTATCTTGCCATTAATGAACAAATATACATTTTCAAGTAACATTCTAGATATTTATATCTAGAGAATATGTATCTACAAACTAGCTCCCTTTGGGAAAAACAAACATTTAAGATGCTGGTTAGTTGGGAAAGGAATGTAAACCTTCATAACCAGCTTTTTCTAATCGCTATTCACCCTTTAAGTACAAAGAGAATGGCAACCCCAGTTACTAGGCCTTGTCAGTAAGGAAGACAGAGCTAAAGGAGCCCCAAGAGTTAAACCCTGTTTATTATGTCTGGAGGTAGTGCAATCTATATACCAATCACTGAAGTCATTTGAGGCTTGCCTGTTGCTGACAAATGTAGATGGACAGATATGTAAAGATGATGCGTCATGAACTACAGCTGATAAATTTCCTGCAGAAGCCCCTGTACTCACATCAGAGGTGTCAAGAGGTGACAGAGCTACATCACACAGAGTCTGGCAGTTTAATTTGGTGTCGGCTATTAGTGTTGACTCTCAGCTCTATTGCCATTCAGTGTTTCTGCTGGCAAGGTGACACAGCCTCAGAGATTACTAAATTTCTTTGTTGAGGGAGAGGTTGCCTGGTCTGTACAGTAACCCCTTGCTCTGAACAAAGGGAAACTCAGTGGGGGAGGGGAAGGAAAAAGGGAGAAAGGAATCCAGATCCACAGGATTCTTCTAAAACTTGCCTTGTATTGTTTTAGATAAGGATTTGATGGCTTTGTTAGGTAAAAAAGCAAATGTCTAGGGCAGTGATTATGTTGAAGCTTTCTTTGGCTTGATTGTATTAGAAGCTCTTGAGTGCACTGGCATCACAGAAATATTCTATCTATATTGGTTCTTGTGATTACCACCTTCACTCAGGAAGGAGGACTTCACATGGGTTGAACAGATCTCTGGGTGTTGCCCAGTGAATCTAATCTCCTTCTCCTGGCCCCACAGTTCTGGCTGAGACAGAGTTGGCACTGCATCCAAGAATATTTTAACCTTTCTTGGTTACCTTTCTTATAGACTAAAGAGAAATAGTGCTTATGTTCTGCATTTTTCTTCTAGCCATGTCTCTGCTGGCAGGAGGAGGAGGAAGGGTGTGCAGGTCAGGAAGGTCATGGATCTGAAAGCCTCAAGGGAATTTGGTCAATGACTAATAAAACGTAGCTCCTCTCTTCTCAGCTCAGAACAGCACTGCCCTAGATGAATGTCAGGGTCCACACATCAAGGAGGCCACAGAAAGGTGACAAAGATTTACAGCTCCTAGGAGAAAATCCTTCCAGAACTGTCTGTGAAAATAAGGGAGAGGGAGGGGCAAACTGGAAAACAGTTATAGGCAATAATAAGAATATAATCACCATAGCAATTTTAAGAGAAAAACAGAATTCCAAGTATGATATTCATCCAAGGTAGCAATTAGAAGTGGTCTAGGGGTAAGGAGCTACACTGCCAATGCAAAGGCACATGGTTTGAATCCATCAGGTACACTGCTGAGGAAAGATGGGCAATCTCCTCCCACGTTATTTATTGCCTCTGAAAACTCACTGGAAGCTCAGCTATGAGCCAGTTCTGACTCAACAGCACATAACAAAATAATATAAATGGATGGAGAGGAAATACTGTAAGAACTACATATTATAAGAAATGATAAAGAATGCAGTATCCTCCTCCTTAATGTTTTCTTCCTAGTACCTTAGTGAATAGAAGGTGTGAGCAATCAGTGTGGGAGCAGATTCATCTGACCTCCACTAATTCCTGAAGGAGTAAGAGTCCTCATCCACAACATCAACAGAACAAAACCAATTCCCATGGGGTGAAACATGTCCCCACACTTCCCAAACCTACTTTTAGCTATTCAAACACTACCTATCCTTTCCAGGACTCTCCTCCCTGATTCACTGCAATAGCTACAAAGGACTCAGAGACTCTAACATTCATAATTGTGAGATTTATTAGGAAAGTTAACGGGTTACAACTCAGGTTGAAAGCAGGATACACCTCTTCAGTTAGAACAGCTTCTCAAGCTTACCCATAGGTCCTCTAACCTCAGGCTCTAGAGACCAAGCCAATGTCATAAAGCTCTCTTCTTGTTACTATTGTTGTTGTATATCATGGAGTCAGAACCAACCCATAGCTGATCCTCCTGAAGGCCGTTAATCGCACAGGAGACTGCCCATCTTTCTCCCCACAAAGCAGCTGATGGACTCAATTCCAGTACAGTGTTCATATTTATCCTCTCCTTTCTTAGTCAGTACTGTTTTATAACAGTGATATTATGCAGTATTTTTTCTTTTGTGATAGAGATATTTCACTCAGCATAATGTCCTCCAGGGTCACCCATTTTGTATAATATTAGTTCCTTTTTTATTTTTCAGTGCTGTATGGACAATAAACCTCATCAAAGAAAAGCTTGAAAGAACTCTAGAAGCCCAAATACACAGCATGAAAATCTCCCAAGCATCCTGAAAAACCTACAACCAGGAGAAAATAAAATAGATGAATGGGATCTTCTAAGAATAAAATCCCTATGCACATCAAAAAACTTTTCCAACAGGGTAAAAAGGAAAACCACAGACTGGGAAATATATTTGGTAATGGCATGTCTGATAAGGGACTTAATATCTAAAATTTATAGAATAATCCATCACCTAAACAACAACAACAAACAAGATAAAGGTAAACAAACCAATCGCAAAGTGGGCACAAGATATGAACTGACACTTCACCAAAGAAGACATTAAGGAACTAAAACAGGACTGACACTCTTGGTACCAGCAAAGGAAAATCTTCAGGATTAGACTGCACCCTTTTAGAATCAAGTTTCTGATCAAAGGAGCTCCTTGACACTGGGAAAAGTCAGGACACATTAAGACCTCCAAGGAACGCCTACAGATGTTGAAGAAAACAAGAACTTTCTTCCACAACATGCAGAGGGAGAGTAGGCTTTCCCCTACAGCCAGCACCTAAGTTTGCACTTCTAAATCCTTTAATAGTAAGAAGAAATGCTAGTGGCTTAGTCTTACAGCAATTTGCACTGCAAACTCAAAGGGCATAAACCATTAATCCACCTGTGGCTCCTGGTGGTCTTCTGGATAGGAAGCTCTGGTGACTTAGTGGGTAATCCAAAAGAGGGCTGCCAATCCAAAAGAGGGCAGTCTGAATCCACCAGGTGCCCTGAAAAAGAGATGGCCAGCCTTATCCCATAAAATTTGCAACCTCTGAAAACCCCCTGGAGGGTCAGCTATGAGTTGGTCCTGACTCAAAAGCAATGTGTTTGAGGGTTTGTTTTTGTTTTGGCTCCTCGGGAAAAATATGAGCGGTATTCTCCTGTTCAACTATAAGTCAGAATTAACTCAATAGCTGTGAGTGTGAGTATCTAAATCATGAGAGTATAAATAAATGTTAATTAAAGCTGTCCACTTCGGCTATCTCTGTTATAAAGGCACTAGATATCTAAAACAAGATCATCTAGTTTAGAGTTCTTCTAATACTCCAACTTGCACAAAAGGGTGGGGTTTTTTTCCATTATAGAAGAAAACTTGATATTACAAGAGGACTTCACTCAATGCAACAGAGTGAATGAATCCTAAATCACTGCAATAGCATATGCTAAATTTCTGTGGTCAGAAAAAGAGATAGCTTTCTAAGAAAAATACATTTTCGCTCTAGAAATTCTAGTCAGATCAGAAAGGTCTTGGATAACTAAACATTTTTTTAAAAATATCTGCAGGATAACCTTCTGGTATGGAAGTCTTTTGAGATAAAAATATCAGAATTATACTGTTCTCAGTGGAGATTGATTCTGTTAAAGTTTTTCAATTGAAGGATCCTAAAATAATATTTTAGTGATCCTTTTCTCCGTGACCTCTGCTTTCGAAAACAATCTGCCTCCGTGGACATCTTTATAAAAGTTTCAGAAAGATTTTTAAGGCATATTGCGCTATATAGACAGA
>NW_006399975.1:1288126-1306236 GCF_000299155.1 Elephantulus edwardii | reverse complement strand
AAGAAGTATACCTCATCAAAGTGAGTAGCTGAAGGTTTTTTATTAGTATATTAGTTTCCATATTGTTGTTGTTAGGTGTTGCTGAGTTGGTTCCAATTCATAGTGGTTCTATGTATTGTTTCAAGTCCTTGTCATTTTTAGCAAGCAAAATTGTGTCATCTGCATAATATAGTTGTTCATTAATCTCCCTCTAATCCTTATTGCATAATCTTTTCCATGAAGTCCATCATCTCAAATGATTTGCTCAACATACAGATTGAATAGGTAGAGCCACAACACATGTTTCTTGATTTTAAACTATGCAGTATTCTCTTGCTCTGCTTGGATAACAGCTTCTTGGTCTATGGATAGGTTTTGCATAAGCACAATTAAATGTTTTGGGATTTCCATTCTTCTCCTTATTAGCCATAATTTGTTATGATCCACACAGTCTAAAACACAAATAGATGTCCTTCTGGTATTCTCTACTTTCAGCCAAGATCAATCTGACATCAGGAATGATAACTCTGGTGCTGCAGCCTATTCTATCTAGCATTAATTTGTAGTAGTTTTCTTTCAAACTAGTCAAGCCATTCTGTATAATCTGAAGTAAGATTTTATTTGAATGTGATATTAATGTTATTGCTTGATAATGTCCACATTCTGTTGGATCACCTTTTTTGGAAACAGGAACAAATATGACTTTTTTTTTCCATTTGGTTGGCCAGGAAGCTGTCTTATAAATTATCTGGCATAGACTGGTAAGCAAATCTAGGGCTGCATCTGTTTGTTGCAACACTTTAATTAGTTATGCCATAAATTCCTGAGGCTGTGTATATATATACATATATATTTTACAATGTCTTCAGTCCACCTTGAACTTCTTCCTTCATTACCATTGGTTCTTGATCTTATTCTACTTCCTGATGTGGCTCAATGTCAATCATTTCTTATCAGTACGGTGACTCTGTATTTCCCCTTCCTCTTCTTTTGATGTTTCCCCCATAAAATTGTTCCCATAGTAGCCCCAAGTATTTGAATTTTTCCGTTCTTTCCGCTTGAGAAATGGTGAGCAAGTTCGTCCCTTTTTATTTTCTAACTCTAACATATTTACATATTTCATTATAATATTTTGTTTTGTCCTTTCATACTACCCTTTGAAATCTTCTTTTCAACTATTTTTCTTTCTCATGTTTCCCATTTCCTTTTCTTTTTTTTTTTTTTTTAATCTCCATTGTTTATTGAAATGTTCAGATTCTCTTTTGACATTCATTTTGGTCTTTTCTTTCTCCTGTCTTTGTAATCACCTTTTTCTTTCTTCCTGGATGATATCCTTGATGTCATCCCACAGCTCATCTGGTTTTCAATCATTAGTATTCAGTGCCTCAAACCTATCTTGAGATGGTTCTTAAATTCAAAAGATTGTATTTTGGTTCTTGAAACACTTTCTGCATAAGATCAAAGGCTACAGTATTCAATATGGATATCACAATATCAAGAAAACAAAAATCCTCACAACTGGGCCAATAAGCAACATCATGATGGGTGGAAAGAAGACTGGAGTTGTCAACCATATCCTCTTGCTTGGATCCACAACCAACACAGTTGGCACCAGCAGTCCATCAGTCAAGAAATCAAAAGATATAATGCATTGGGTAAATCTGTTGTCAAGTACCTCTCTAAGGTGTTAGGGAACAATGACTTCAGTTTAAAGACTAAGATACACTTGATTCAAGCCACTGTCTTTTCAAATACTTGTTATGCATCTGAAAGTTGGACAATAACTAAGAATAACAGAAGAAGAATCAAAGCCTTTGAGTTGTGATATTGGAGAACTGTACTGAATATCCCACAGATTCACAAAAGAACAAACAAGTATGTCTTGGAGAAAGTACGGCCAACATGCTCCTTGGAGGCACGGATGCTGAAGCTTCATCTCACATATTTTGGGCTTGTGTTGGGGGGGGGGCGTCTTTGGAAAAGGATATCATGCTTGGAAACATCTATAAGTTCAGTAAAAGACAGGAAGACTCTCAACAAGATGATTTGACACAGTAACTATAAAAATGGGCTCACGTATATAAAAAATGATGATGATGGCACAAAATTGGGCAGAGTTCAGATCCACTGTTCATGGCTTCACTATGAGTCATGGTTGACTTGACTGACAGTATCTAACAACAACAACAACTGAGTATTGTAACTGGACTACTCCCTAAATGTGGTTACCAAGAAAATGTCTCCTGTGCGCTCAAGGAAGGAAAGCAAAATAGGTGTCCATACTTTCCACACAGAGATGTTGATTAGGAAAGGTGCATCTGAAAGTTAACTGATAAGGTTGAAGAAGACTCAATGCCTTTGAGGAATGGTGTTGGAGTAATGAATATCCCATGGACTAACAAAAGAACAAGCACATATTTATCTTGGAGAAAGTGCAACCAGGATGTCCCTTCAAGGTGAGAATTAGGAAGTTTTGTCTCACAAACTTTGGAAGTGTTGTTAGGAGGGGCCATTCTTTGGAAAAAAGACATCATGCTTAGTAGGACGGATGGTCAGCAAAAAAGAAGACCCTCAATAAGATGGGCTGACAACACAGCTGTAACAATGGGCTCCAGTGTATCAGAGATGACGAGGATGGCACAGGAACAGCAAGTTTCAGATCCATTGTTTTTTAGGGTCGTTGTCTTACTCAACTAGATAGCATCTAACAACAACAACTTTGCAAAAGAAAACACAGAGGGACTAAGTGTTTGTCTTTGACTCATTCAACAAAGATAAGTGGGATTCTTTTAAAGATTCTGGAGGTGAGAAATCCTCATTCTCGGAGAATGTTGGGTTTTGAGAGTTGATCTATGAAAAGGAAAATATCATGTTTATTCATGAAAAGAGAAAAAAATCCTCTGAGATCAGCCCACATGAGAGAGATTAGGATAATTAAGCACAGGCACAGTTGTTCTCTCAAGATGGTTGCCACCAGAAATACTTTCAAGGTCTTCTGAGGAGTGTGCACAGATGATCAAGACGATCAAGTATGTAGTATTCAATAACACGTGTGTGGCTTTAAAGATGGCCAACTCAAAGTGAGGTTCTTGGACATGATAGAAAATGCCCTTTCAAGATAATTGTTCTCTAGAAGGTCATACAGGAGTCACACACCTGGGACTGAAATCTTTTAGCAGATTTAAAGGTTGTTAAGAGGGATCACCTGGAGATACCTACGCTGCTCATTTAGTGTTCTAGGTCATGTAATGCTTGTACTAGCTAAATGTTGGCTTTCCCAGTTTGAAACATCTCAAGGGAAAATACTTTAATAAATTCAGCCAGAGCCCTTTGCCTAAGCTTAGTAGGTGAATGCATAACTATTTGCATTATACCAGGATTCAAAGACATATTTTAAAAAAAGTCTAGCCTATAATTTATGGCTAAGAAATTCGGAAATATAATCTCTCCTATTCACATGTGGGTCTTTAAACTGACATTCCTGCTATGTAGCATTTTGGCAAGGCTCTTGACAGCAGATTTCCCCAATGCAACACATCTTTTGGTTTCCTGGTTGTTGCTACCGTGATTATTGATTGTGAATTCAAGCAAAATTAAATCTTTGGCAACTTTATTATTTTCTCTGTCATGGTGTTTCCTATTGGTTCAATGGTGAAGATTTTTTTTTCTTATGTTGACCAATTGGCAGCATCAGGATGGATGGTGAAGAATTTGAGATTGTACACAGCTTTAGTTTGCTTGGCTCCATAGTCAACACTCTTGGCACCAGCAGCCAGGAAATTAAAAGGTGCATTGCCATGGGAAAGTCTGCTGTTAGGGACCTCTCCAAAGTACTGAAGAGCAATGGTGTCTCTCTGGAGACTAAGGTGCATCTGATACAGGCCATGGTCTTCGCAATCACCTGTTATGCATCAGAGAGTTGGACAATGACCAAGGAGGATAGAAGGAGAATTGATGTCTTTGAGCTGTGGTGCTGGAGAAGAGTATTGAGAATACCATGGGCTGCTAGGAAAACAAACAGATTTGTCCTGGAAAGGGTTAAAGCAGGTGGCTCCTTGGAGGCGAGGATTCTGAGGCTCCGTCTAACATACTTTGGACATGTTGTGAGGAGAGACCGGTCCTTGGAGAAGGACATCATGCTTGGGAGGGTGGAGGGACAGTGCAGGAGGGGAAGGCCCTCTATGAGGTGGATTGATTCAGTGACTGGGATAATCGGGATGGGAGTGTCAGAGACAGTGCGATTGGCACAGGACAGAGCAGAGTTTAGGGCTGTTGTACATAGGGTCGCTATGAATCGCAAGCGATTCGACGGCACATAACAACAACATGTTGAGATATAATCAATACTGAAAGCTGTAGTCTTTTATCTCCTACAGTGTTTCCAGTCTCCTTCATCTTCTATAAGCAATGCTGTGTTATCTGCATATTGCAGATTATTGACTAGTCTTCCTCCAATCCTAATGCTACATTTTTCTTCATAGACTCCAACTCCTCAAAAAAAGATTTGCCCAGCATACAGACTGAATAAGACAAAGGCTACTAGCCTGGTGCACACCTTTGCTGATTTTAATCCATGCAATTCCCTTGTTCTGTTTGGACAACTGCTTCTTGGTCTATGTGTAAGTTTTCAAAAGAACAATTAAGCATTCTGAGATTCTCATTCTTCTCAGTATTAGCCAAATTTGTTATACGGACACTGTTAAGTGCTTTTAAATAGTCAATAAAACACAAGTAAATATCTTTCTGGTATTCTCTGATTTCAGTCAAGGTCCACCTGACATCAGCAATGAACGACATTCAACAATGAACGACATATCTCATGCTATGGCATCTTCTGAGTCCGGTTCTGATTTCTAGAAGTTTCTTGTTGATGTACTTATTCTAGCCATTTTTAAAATAATCTTCAGCAAGATTTTATTTGCATTTGGTATTAGTAATAATTGTTCAAAAATTTCCACATTACGTTGGATCACCTTCCCCCCCCCCCCCGATGGGAACAAATATGGATCTCTTCCAGTTAGTTGGCCAGGTAGCCATCTTCCAAATTTCCTGACTCTGAAATAAAGCATGTAGGGATGAAGTGAGGATGTTTGATCTTGGGCCTCCAAATACAAACAGAAAGGATTCATAAATAATTGCAAAGAAGCACATCTCCAGAAATAAGACTTTAAATGTAGGCCCTAGGAGTTAACATGAGTATCATATTTTCACCTTCTTTCTCCCACATGCCTTTTTTTCATACAGTCACTATGAGTCGTGTTCAAGTCAAAGGCAATCAACAACAATAACATCTCCCACACAGTCCACACAATGTTTTACACATTATAAGAGCTCAATACACAATTAATAGATTAAAGCAAACACCATTGTTGGTCCCTATGGAAATGTATCCTGATCAAAATTATGTATAAATGCAATGAATTTTAGTCTTAAGGTTTCAAAAGTGTTGATATATTTAATCTGGAAAAATAAAAGTATATAAATCCCATTTTACCTTCCCATTGTTGTATTGTTCTAATGTTGTATTAGATTGAAATGGAGATTATAACTTGTACTCAAGGGATACTTCAGATTTTATTCCATTCATTACTATAATGTTTCATCATTAAGGACTTTACACTCTAATCGGGGAGAGAAAATGTATGATGAGTGACTGTATTCCACCTTTGGTCTAGTGAAGCAGATTTATTTACTGAGTCAAATAAAAATGATGTCAAGAAAAGAAGAAATTTTCCATGAATAGCTCTATAGGCACAAATTTTGAACTTTTTTGGATCAGACCATTAGTATATTTCCTAGAAATATAAGAACACTCACAAGATGGACCTAAGTACTTGAATTATGTCAGCATTCATTGACCATTCACTGTATTTAAATCCTAAAATAGCCACTACTGAACATCAAAACATGCTGCAGACTTGACCCAGCAAGTTCTGCTTAAGGATATTATTGTCACATTTACAAGTCCTAACACAGAGGAATGAATTTTTTGTATTTCAAATCAAAAGAGTAGATTACAAAATAATACGTTGTTGTTGTTGTTGTAGACCATTTAGTTGGAACTGACCTATAGCTGACCCTTCAGCAGGTTTTCAGAGGCCGTAAATTGCTCTGGAGGAGAAAAAAAAAACTGAGTTAACAATGAAACCAAAGATAGATGTATAGATTGAACTGTATCCTCCAATATGTTAAAGTCAAAACCCCTGTACCGGTAAATGTGATCTTGTTTGGATGGATATAGCAGCCCTTTTTAACGATATTATCAATTAACTAAATAAAGTGATTTCTACTCCTTCTGAGTGGTTTCTTATAGAAGGGAGAACAGATATGAAGAAAAGGTCATCGGGAAGACAATATATGAAGATATATCTTCAAACCAAGGAACATCGAATATTCCTGGGGCCATCAGACCCTAGAAGAAACTAGAAAGGATCTTCCCCTAGACCAAAGAGTGTCCTGTCAATACCCTGTAATTGGACTTCTATCCTTCAGAATGGTAATATTTAAATATTTGTCCTTTGAATTCATCCATTTTTTGGTAGTTAATTATAGTAGCCATAGACAACTCTTGTTACTGTTGTTAGGTACTACTGAGTTTAATATGACTCATGGGACCCTATAAACAACTGATCTGAACTGTGTTCTATGTCATCCTCATAATTTCTGACACATTTGAACCAATTGCTGAAGTCAGTATGTCAATCCATCTGATTGAGAGTCTTCTTCTCTTTCATTGACCCTCTACTTTTCTAACCACGGTGTTCTTTTTCAAAGGATAACCTCTCCTAACAACATACCCAAAGTATGTAAGACAAGGTTTTTGTCATCTTTACCTCCAAGGAACACTTTGGCTGCACTTTCTCCAATATATATATATATGTATATATATATATATAAAGAATATATATATAAAGAATATATATATATATTCTTTTGGTAGTCCACATGATATTTTGTACTCTTCTACAACTTTATAGCTCAAAGGCATCAATTCTTCTTCTGTCATCCTTATGTATTGTTCCGCTTTCAGATGCACAACAAGTAATTGAAAAGGCCATGGCCTGAAACAGGGACACTGTAGTCTTCAAACTTATATCATTGCTCCTCAGTACACTGGAGAGGTCCTTGACTGCAGACTTACCCAGTCTAATACAGCTCCTGATCTCCAGACTGCTGATACCAAGGGTGTGGGTTGTGGATCCAAGTAAGATGAACTCACTGACAATTTCAATTTTTTTCATTATGTTGCCTATCAGTGCAATGGCGAGAATTTTATTTTTTTAATGTTAAGATGTAATCCTTATAGAAGTCTGTAGTCTTTAATCTTCTTGAGTCATCTGTACAACACAAGCTGTTGATGAGTTTTCATCCAATCCTGATAATACATTCTTTTTCATAGGGTCCAGCTTCTCAAACAACTTGCTCAGGATACAGATTGACTAGATAGGGAGAAAGGACACAACCCTGACACATGCCTTTCTTATTTTTAAACCATGCAGTATTCCCTTGCTCTGCTTGGATGAGAGCTTCTTGATTTCGGTATAGATTTCACATGAACAAAATTAAGTGTCCTAGGATTCCTATTCTCCTCAACGTTAGCCATAATTTGTTATGATCTATACAGTCAGGTGCTTTTGAATAATCAATAAAATACAAATAGACATTCTTCTGGTATTCTCTGCTTTTATCCAGGACCCATCTGATATCAGCAATGATATCCCTGTTGGCACAGCCTCTTCTAAACTCACCTTGAAATTCTAGTAGTTAAGCAATAACAAGTATCATTCCATCTGTAGAACACGCAACATATTTGCAAATTACTTCAAAATGTTCACAAGTCTATGAAGTGGGCTTTATCCTACCCAAATTTCCAAAAAGACCCACAAAGGTGAGGTGGCCTGCCCAAGCTAGTAAGTGGCAGGGCTGAGCAGAATGTCATTTAGGCCCTAATCTTCTGACCTCTAGCTTGATACCGTTTCCCCAGTTCCCCACTTCTCCATTATCACTCTACACTGTATGTCTTGCCAGAGTTCTGCTTTTACACAGAATTTTCACAAATATTTTCTTATTCTATTCTTTGTGGAACCAGTGAAGAAGAACAGTAGAAACTTCATAGAAGAGCAAACTAAGATCTTGGTTTGTTTTCCTGTCTGGATTCACTCAACCAGAATGTTAATGCTTCCTGACTTTCAACATAGTGACAGTTCCTTTACACTTAACCGAGGATTTCACCACAGGGGCAGACAATGGAAAGGGTCAGAGCTGTAGCAGGAGGTGTACTTTAATTATTTGGGGGTCTGTATCTTCCAGATCTGGAGAGAGGATGAAAGGCACCCAAGGATCGAGGGCTCTGCTTCATAAGGTCGCTATGAGTCACCTGCGACTTGATGGCACTTAACAAAAACAACCTGCCAGATAACAGGTAAAGTCATGGGACTAGAATAAAGGGGGGATTGAGGTTAAAACTAGCCTGTTCTCTAGGCAGCATCCTTGCTTTTCAGAGCATCAGGAATGGGGAAGGCAGAAGAGGGATGCTTCCACCTCCCTGCTTTCCTAATCATCCTGCACCCCTTTTCTTGAATTAAGGTGATAAGAGTTGAATAGTGAGTTGAAATCATGTCCTTCACTCCCATAGCAAACCTGAACCTACCTAGTCTGTCAGGAGAACTGCCACAGCCTCCTGTTTCGCATGCCTTCTGCAAAGGAAAACAAGTAAAAGATAATTCTAGGGTGGGCAGGAGAACTGCTTTGTGAAGTGTACTCCTGCAGCACCAGGGAAGGAGTTGGCTAATTGGCTCCAGAGGCAGCCACGCGAGCAGACAGGTGGGATTGTGTCCTCCTTTATTGACTGATGCAGTCACTTGTTGGAAACCTGTGTTCATTAGCTGTGTGTAAAGTGATATTAGAGCAGAGATGGTGGGTCCTGTGCTGAATGACTGAGTGTCCCACCTGATGGGAGGGTGCGTTATGTAAAAGTGCCTGTGAAAGTAATCGAGTTACTTAAGTGGATGTGTTGAGCATATCTGAATGGCTACTGCCTCCAGAATGCAAGATGAGGGCACAACTACACTTCAAATGAAATATACTCTCAGCATGATGATATCTGTTTTTCTACATTTTCCTGAAGTTATTATGAAGAACTACAGGATCTTCTCATTTTCTACATTTTCTTGGAGCTACTATCCAGGCCAAAGGATCTTTGAATTTACCCTGTTAACCAGAATAAAGAGAATACTAGTGGCTTAATATTAAGAAGTTGCACTGCCAACCCAAAGGCACGTGATTCAAATCCACCAGCTGCTCCTTGGGAGAAAGATGAGCAATCTCTTCTCATTCATTGCGTTTACAATCCCACTGAAGGGCCAGCCATGAGTCAGTTCCAACTCAATGGTATACAACAACCAGTATAAGGGGGAGTTAGCCAGCTACAGGATCTGTTTGTCTAATAGAGCTAGGAGGCAAGAGGGGAGGCTATATTTTCCTCTTTCAAATATTCTTTAGTCCTTTTTGGGACATGAAGAAGCTCATCAGGTAATCCATGAACTTTAAAAAAAATAGATACTACGTCTGTAAAGTCTCCCAGGATTTTTCATTCAAGTCAAAGTGGCAAATAGCTTTGCCCATGTACATCAGAGCTATGAGTACATAAAAAGAGTCAGAAGACCTGGAAGAATAAACCTTGTTCAAAACTTTTCTCCATCCACCAGATGCTCTGCCGGGGAAGGAGGGACAATCTCCTCCTGTACCAGTCAGCTCTGATTTGACGGTACACGCACACAAAAATAATAAAATTTTAAAAAAAACCTTTTCTCCAGCACCACAACTCAAAGGCTTTAATTTTCTTCTGTTATCCTTGGACAATGTCCAGATCTCTGATGCATAGCAAGTAATTGTGAAGCCCATGGTCTGAATCAGGCACACTTTAGTCCCTAGGCTGACATCCATGCTCTTCTGTACTCCAGAGAAGTCCCTGACAGCAAATTTCCCTAATGCAATTCATCTTTTGATCTTCTGACTGTTGGTGCCAAGAGTGTTGATTGTGGAACCAAGCAAGCTGCAACTATTAACAATCTCAATCTCTTCTCCAGCTATCATGATTCTGTCAGTTGACCCATTGGTGAGAATGTTTGTTTTCTTGATGGTCAGCTTCAGTGCGAACTACAGTCCTTAACCCTCTGCAACAGATGCTTGAGGTCCTCCTCAGTTTCATTAAGCAAGACTGATTCATCTGCATAATGCAGGTTGTTGATGAGTCTTCCTCCAATCCTGATGCCACATTCCTCCTCTTAAAGTCCAGCCTCTCGAATGACCTGATCTGCATACAGATTAAAAGGTATGGAGACAGAACACATCCCTGACACACTCCTTTTCTGATTTTGAACTATGCAGTGTTTCCTTGCTCTGTTCTGATGACTGTCTCCTGGTCCAAGTATAGGTTTTGCATGAGTACAATCAAGGGTTCTAGGATTCCCCTTCATGGAGTTTAGAGAAGTTAAAATAATAAAGTACTAGAAATTGAATGCCCATCCCTTTCATTTTACAGAAATATAAAATCCAAGACATAAAAAAGACTTTTTGCTGGCTCATAGCAAATTCAAAACCAAAACCTAGGTTTCTTATATAGAACTATTTTCATTAATTATATCATATTTTTTTATTCCTTCCCATCTCATCATTCATTTTCATAAGAAAAATGAAAAGGGTAAGGAAAGAGAATGAGGAGGTAGGAAAAAGGAACTAGGAGTGTCCATTAATAAATACTAGTCACATTTGCAAAATCCCTCCCAACAGAATCCTTTTGTGAATTCCCTTGTTTTTATGGAAAGAAATGAGACATAGAATCGCAGAATTCTGAAGTGATCATTTACTCAGATGTTAAATCCCATATTTGCCTTGCTATATAGAACTCCCTTGCCTTCCTTGTTAAGATAGTCATAGGGAGTGGGAAGCTAGATCTTTGCCATTGTTGTCTTTACCACTAGGCTGCAATTCTTTCAGATGTTCCTTACTGATTTGTTAACACAAGCCCAGCACTCTAAAAATATAATTACAGCATCTAGCATATGTTTCCTATCTATAGGTCACAGGAGTTCAAGCAGCACACAGACTCTGACACTAAGTCTACCCTGAAAAATCAGAACTATATACTTTGTAAAGCCAAGCCTGATGGTGGATGATGCACTAGACCACAAACATTGGGCAGTACCATACCACATGAATGATAGCAGCAATCATTTTTAACATAAAGCACATAATTTACAGCAAGGAAGGCCCATCGATCTTCCTGGATCATCTTAACATGGACTACTTTCTGAGTTTTAAAACCCACTTGCATATTCTTATCCTTGATCTAGAGAGAAACATCAGGGTTTCTTTTTCTTTTTAATTCATTTTAATGAAAGTTTACAGAGACTTTGGATTTCCATTCATTCATTGTTGTACTTTTCTCCCTGCCCAACCTTCCCCCTCCAGTTCACTCTTTTCTCTGAAAAGTAAAAGAAAAAATTCTTTCTTTTTTATATAATCCCTCCCCCCAAGTCCATTCCACTCTGCAGCCTTTGTTCTGAACTCCTGTCATGACAATACTACCTAATAATATATCCCCATCTGTTTCAATGCAGTATACATAATTGATCCCATCTTTCTCAGTCTCCCTTCAACACCAATGTCAGTCCCATTTTACAACAGTGGTCCAATGCAGTATTTGTCCTTTTGTGATTTAGATATTTCACGCAACATAATGTCCTCCAGGATCACCTATTTTGTATAATATTTCATGAGTTCCTTGTTTTTCAATGCAGCATAGTATTCCATTGTGTGAATATATCACAGATTCTCTATCCATTCAGTTACTGATGGGCACTTGAGTTGTTTTCAGCTCTTTACTATTGTGAACAAAGCCGTGATAAACATGGGTGTGCATATATCTGCTTGGGTGGTGGTTATAGTTTCTTTAAAGTATTCTCCCAGTAGTGGAATTGCTGGGTCAAATGGTATTTCTCTTTGCAACTTTTTGAGAAAACACCATACTGCCTTCAGGTCAGTAGTATATTGCCAAATAAAGAAGGGTCTGGGAAGCACAACCTTAAGCATGAGTTACTTGAGTTCATCCATCACTGCCCCTGCATGTTACCTTTAAGATCACAATCAGACTATTGCTTACACTCTTCACTGTCTCTAGATCCTTCAAGGACTTCGAGAAGTACTCTGTGCCTGTGCTATAGTAACCCCGAAGCTCAAGCCCATTTCTGCTTGGGTTTGATGTGCAACCGTAGAAAAAAGAGCTCTTTGTGCCTTGGTCACCTCAACTGAAAAGTGGGAAGGAGAGTACCCCCATATTGGGGAACACACAGTCACACTCATGTGACTGTGAGTATATAATACAATAATGAGTACAACAGTAAAGTACAAAAATAGCTAATATTTTGGAAATATAAGCTTGAATATTATTTAAAATCTCAAGGAGATTATGCATATTGCTTGGTTAGAAAACATTCAAAGTCCTTGGATGTTTTCAACAAAAACAAAGTTCTAAAGTCCTCAGTCAATATCACTTGCAAAACTCTTCAGAATCCGAATTTCAACTATCCTTCATATCTTCCAGCCCTCATCCCTGTCTATGCCTGCTATTACACACTGCCTGGTCCCATTATACCTACTTCTTCCCTCCACTATATACTCGGTGGACTCATTCTCATACTTCAAGACCCACGTTAAGTTTTATCTCCTCTATGAAACCTTCCTATTTACCTTAAGCCACAGTTAATTACCCTCATGCCATTGGTAAAATTGTCTCTTTTAACTAACATTTTGCATTAAAATTATTCTAGCATATAATTGTTTACCATTTGAGCTATTTGTCTATTGTAGCCTATTTAAGCTTTTCCACAGAGTTGGTGATGCTGTATTATAACAAAATATAAAAACTGTTTTCAAATTGAAGAATGTTGTATGGGGGTGGGGAGAATGAAAGAAGGGCAAGGGGAGGGGGGAAGGCAGAGAAACAAAGAATGAAAAAGAAAGTAAGTGGTAGGAAAACCCAACAAATCAAATCTATGAAAGAGTGAAAAGTAGCCAGAGTTCAAACCAAAAACTAAACTTACCACACGCTCATTGAGGCACACCCAGGAGAAGATCAAATCCATCAAATAGAAAAGTGGATCTGACTAAAGATGCAAACATTCATGTTCCTATACATAAAGCTGTTCCTTTTAACTTCCAAACTAGTGTGATGTAGAGACCACAACTCACCTACATTCTCCAATACACACTACATAAACGTGAAGTGATAGCCTTTCTGATTCTCCTTTGACTCAAAACAATACCACATGCAGCTGGAAGCATCTGGTTAATTCTTGTGCCTGCTTCTTTTGCCTTTCAAAGAGGAGTCCATCTGGTAGTCGCCAGCTGCTGGCCATAGAGGGTGATAGATCACAACTACAACACCTGCTGCCCTCACACTGGGCACCCCAAATTCGTGGTAGCTTCCAGAGGAGGAACATAAGGAAGAGTTCACAGATTGTAAATGATTTAGAAAGTACTAAAGACACTACTTGAAAATATACCCCACTCTCATAGCCTGCTTCACAGATACAGATACAAAAAAAAAAAAAAAGAAACCCTATTTTTAAAATGCTAAAATCATCTAAGTGAGATTTTTTAAAATGAGAAAATTACTCTAAAATTTGACATTTTACTCAACTTTATCTTGCTAATTAGTTAAAGTCTTCACTGATTCTTAGTGATAAGTATTTCTCTCTCTCTCCAGATGCCCATTAAAAATATGAACTTCCTAGGACGGGTAACCTCTTACTTTGAAAGAGGGAGACTTTGCATGTTAACCACTTGCCTAGGCTTCTGGGGCTAAACTAAAGCACCAGACTCTTCCCATCTCTATGGACTCAAATGACATTTTCTGGAAGAAAATATAGAGAGAGAATTTGAGAAATAATTTTTGACAGTGAGTTTTCCTCTAAGCACCAACCTTTCCAGGTGCACCACAGTCTAGCCTTTATGGGATTCTCAATGGGCCAATCTTCTCTTTACCTGTCTGTGCCTCTTTTACCCTCTTAGGAATAATGAAGATTTGCCCTAAATTTAGGAGCTAAAAGATACGCTCATTTTGCCCAGCTGAAAGTTCTTCTCTTTTTTTTTAACATAAATTAACCCATTTATTACTGGCTAGAGATGCTTCAAACGGGGAACTTTTACTGGTCTTTCAGTGCCTTCAATCTTCTGATGGCTGACGTCACTGTCTTCATGCAAGAATCACAGTGACAGATGCCCACAGCTCATCTCTTCACTTTGGTTTTGCCACAGAAGGACCAAGTTTACTTGGCGTGCTGGCTGATTTCAATTTTCTTTACCATCTTTCTGAGAGAGGTACCATAACTGGTCCTGTATTTACCGACAATGCTGACCTTCTTGGTGTGTTTGGCCATTGCACTGCAAACAATCACCAAACCCAGAGAGGCCTTCTCTTTCTTGAGACAGACATCAGCTGTTTCTGAAGGACTTGCCAAGATACTGAGAGAAATGAGTCAGTATTGTATTTTATATTATATTACATTTATTTATTTTATTTATTATATTTATTATATTTGTTATATTTATTCTATTATATTTATTACATTTATTATTTATTACATTTATTACATTCTATATATTCTACATATTCTACATATTCTATTATACTCTATTATATTCTATTATATTCTATTATATTCTATTATATTCTATTATACTATATGCCCAAAGTCTGCTTCACAATCCTTGCCTCCAAGGAGCCAGCTTGGTTTCATTCTCCTAGGACAGCCCTGTTAGTTCTCTTGGTAGTCTATGGTATGTTCAATACTCTCCTTCAACACCACAACTCAAAGGCATTTACTCTTCTTCTGTAATCCTTATTTATTGCCCAGCAAGGCTCAGAGTGCCATCATCACTGGGGAACAGAGAGATAACAAGCAGACAGAAGTGACTGGAGGCCTGAGCCATCATATTAAGAGTTAGTTCAGGCCTTGCTTATCAGTCCCTCACGGAGGGCAGGAAAAGAGGAGGAATGCTGAAGGCAGTGAGGAGAATCAATGCTGACATCATTGGTCAGTTTTTTTTAATTGAAAAATATGATAAAAAAAACCACTTAGGAAATATAAAATTGAAAGGATAATTTTGAATCTTGATTCAAACAAACCACCTTTAAAGACATCTTAGAGATAGCAATGATTGCATTGCCAACCCAAAGCTGGTAGTTCAAATTCACCAGGTGCTACAGGGAGAAAGATGGAAAATCTTCTTCCACATAATATAAACTGACTTTGAAAACTGGCTGAAGGGTCACCTATGAATCAGTTCTGACTCGATGACAATGATAATGAGGGATTTTTCTGAGACAATATTCATTGACTATATTCAAAGGTATTTGACTGTGTGGATCACAGCAAATTGTGGCTAACCTTGAGAACAATGGGAATCCCAGAACACCTGATGGCGCTCATGTGAAATCTATACTTGGACTGTGAGGCAGTCATCAGAACAGAGCAAGGAAATACTACATGGTTCAAAATCAGGAAGGGAGTGTGTTAGGAATGCGTCCTGTCTCCATTCTTTTTCTTTTTTAATTAAAATTTTTATTTTATACTGGTTTATTTACAAAGTTCATATACATTGTTTTTCACACAGGATCTTTCCCATTTCCTTTATCCACCCCCACCCCACTCTCCACCCATCAAGTTGTATGACCCTATGATTAATGCCTCCCACTCCTAACACCCCATGGAGAATGCAAAGGAGAAGCTCTAGTATAATTCACACAATGGAATATTATGCAGCATTGAAAAACAAGGAACTCATGAAATATTTTGCAAAATGGACGACCCTGGAGAACATTATGCTGAGTGAAATATCTCAGTCACAAAAGGACAACTATTGCATAGGGCCACTGTTGTAAAATGGGGCTGACATCAGGGTTGAGGGAAGACAGAAAATGAGGGGAGGAATGAGGTATATAGCATTGAAACAGATGAGGGAGAGATCTGTTTAACAGGGATATATGAATGGGTACTCTTGTCATTACGGAAGTCCACAGTGAAAGCTGCATAGTGGAGTTAGACGTGGGGGGTAGGGACTGCATAACAATGAAAGAGTTTTTCTTTCTTTTCAAGAAGTGTGAATTGGGGGAGAGAGGGTGGGTAGGCAGAAAAGTGAAACAATGAATGACTGGAAACCCTAAGTCTCTATAAACTTTCATTAAAATTAATTTTCAAAAACAAAAAGAAAAGAAAGTTACAATTAAAGAAAAAAACAAACACCACAAAGGCAGAGGATGAAGAAAACACCAAGAAGGATGTCATGTAAGACTCTGAATATTCCACTATAGTGCCAAGACACCAAAGCAAAATAAAGAAATTAAGGAGCTGAACAGAAGATTTCAAAGGATGGCTTGGGAAGACAAAGTTAAGTATTATGATGAAATGTGCAAAGAGCTGGAGTTAGAAAATTAAAAGGGTCAAACCTGCCTAGCATTTCTTAAGCTGAAGGAATTGAAAGGCAAATTCAAGCCATGAGTTGCAATACTTAAAGATGTTTTGGGCAGAACACTAAATGATCCAAGAAGTATTAAAAGAAGATGTAATGAGTATACAGAGTCACTGTATCAGAAGAATTGGCTTACACAGAATATCGTGAAACAACAGACCAATATCTCTCATGAGTATAGATGCAAAAATCTTTGACAAAATTCTAGCCAATAGAATCCAAAAGCACATAAAAAAATAATAATTCATCATGACCAATTGGGATTCACAACAAGTACGCAAAGATGGCTCAACATAAAAAAAATCAGTGTAATTCACCATATTAACAAAGCAAATAAGAACCATGTAATCTCAGCAATTGATGCAGAAAAGGCATTTGACAAAATCCAACACCTCTTCCTGATAAAGACACTCAGCAAAATTGGGATAGAAGGGAATTTTTTCAACGCAGTGAAAAGTATACATAGAAAACGAAGAGCCAATATCATTATCAAGGAGAAAAATTTAAAAGTATTTTCCTTGCGAACAAGGACCAGACAAGGATATCCACTGTCATCACTTCTAAAAGGCATCCAGATGGGCAAAGATTGCTATAAACTAGCAAACTATTGCTATAAGCAGATGATATGATAATGTACATAGAAAAACCCAAGGACTCAACAAAAAACCTATTAAGAGCTAGTAGACCAATTTAGTAGAATTGCAGGATATAAGGTCAATATCCAAAAATCAAAGGGATTCCTCAACAATAACAAAGTAAACTTAGAAAAAAAAAATAAAACAAAAAACAGAGCGATACCACTTACAATGTTGTTGTTGTTGTTGTTGTTGTTGTTATGTGCCATCGAGTCACTTGTGACTCATAGTGACCCTATGTACAAGAGCCCTAAAGGCCATTCTATCCTGTGCCAACCTCACTGTCTCAAACACACTCATTCCCACCACTCCAGTCACAGAATCGATCCATCTCATCAAGGGTCTTCCTCTCCTGCGCCGTCCCTCAACTCTCCCAAACATGATGTCCCTTTCCAAGGACCAGTCCCTCCTTGCAACATGCCCAAACTGTGTCAGACGAAGCTTCAGAATTCTTGACTCCAAGGAGCATTCTGGCTTCAACCTCTCTAGGACAAACCTCTTTGTTCTAGCAGTCCATGGTATATTCAACACTCTTCTCCAGCACCACAGCTCAAAGGCACGAATTCTCTTTCTATCATCCCTAGTCACTGCCCAACTCTCCGATGCATAGCATGTAATTGCGAAGACTATAGCCTGGAGGCACACCTTAGTCTCCAGCCTGACTCTTCAGTACTCTTGAGAGGTCCCTCACAGCTGACTTTCCAAATGCAATTAGTCTCCTGATTTCCTGGCTGCTGTTATGAAGAGTGTTGACTGTGGAACCAAGTAAACTAAAACTGTTAACTATCTCAATCTCTTCACCATCCATACTGATGCTGACGCAGTGGTGAAAATCTTTGTTTTCTTGATGTTGAGCTTCAATACATACTGAAGGCTGCAGTCCTTGACATTCTGCAGCAAGCACTTCAGGTCCTCCTCAGTTTCAGCAAGCAGGGTTGTGTCATCCGCATAACTCGGGTTGTT
>NW_006399975.1:1285641-1286876 GCF_000299155.1 Elephantulus edwardii | reverse complement strand
GTTTTGGTTTTTTGTTTTATTGTTATTAATTTTAATGAAAATTTATAGAGATTTTGGATTTCCATTCATTCATTGTTGCACTTCTCTCCCTGCCCAACCCTCCCCTCCAGTTCGTTCTTCTTTTTGAAAAGTAAAAGAAAAATTCTTTCATTGTTATACAATCCCTTTCCCAAGTCTACTCCACTATGCAGCCTTCATTCTGACTCATGTCATGACAATGATACCTAATCATATATCCCTTTTAAACAGTTCTCTATCTCTCATCTGTTACAATGCGGTATACATTATTTATCCCATCTTTCCCAGTCTACCCCCCAACCCCTGTGTCAGTCCTGTTTTACAATAGTGGCACTATGCCATATTTGCCCAGAGCACATTTGGTCTATGCTCATTGGTGCTCAAGGCCTCAAACCTGTTCCTGAGATGGTTTTGAAATTCAAAACCACTTAAAATGGCCAGCCATAAATTGAAATACTTGGGAGTTAATCTAACTAGAGACACAAAAGACCTGTACAAAGAAACTATAGAATATTTCTGCACTAAAAGGCCTAAAGAAATGGAAAAATGTGCTGTGGGTAGGAAGACTAAATATTGTGAAAAATGACAATCTTACCAAAAGTAATCTAGACACAAAACCCAATACAAATACCAAATTCATTTTTCAAGGAGATTGAGACAGAAACTGTCAAGTTTACTTGGAATGGAAAGAGACCCTGAATAAACAAAATACTTCTGACAAACAAAAATAAAGTGGGAGGCGTATCACTCCCTGACTTCAAAACCTACTACACAGCAGTAGTAAACAAAACAGCATGGTACTGATATAATGACAGGCACACAGACCAATGGAACAGAATTAAGAATGCAGAAACAGACCAAGGTATCTATGGTCAAGTAATATTAGACAAGAAACCTATCAAATGGGGAAATGATGCTGGCAAAACTCAACCGCTACATGCAGAAAGCTGAAACAGGACTCACATCTAATATCTTTACAATCTGTATGTGGAACAGATCATTTAGGAGGCTGGTCTTTATGAAGGAGGAGTGTAGAATCAGAATTGGAGGAAGACTTATCTGTTTTATGCAGATGACACAACCTTGCTTGCTGAAACTTAGGAGGGCCTGAATGAAGCATTTCTTATGGAAGGTCAAGGACTATAGTCTTCAATGTAGATTGAAGCCAACATCAAGAAGACAAAGAATCTCACCACTGGGCCAAATGGCAGCACCAT
>NW_006399975.1:1282587-1284291 GCF_000299155.1 Elephantulus edwardii | reverse complement strand
AGAATGAAGGCTGCAGAGTGGAGTAGACTTGGGAGGAGGGATTGTATAACAATGAAAGAATTTTTCTTTTACTTTTCAGAAAGAAGAGCAAACTGGGGGGTGGGGGGTGGAGAGGGTGGAGGTTGGGCAGGGAGAAAAAATGCAACAATGAATAACTGGAAATCCAAAGTCTCTGTAAATGTTCATTAAAATTAATAATAAATTCGAAATGTCTTCCCTGAATCTAGATTCAAACAGCATCTACTCATTATACATTGCAATCAATTTTATATTTCCTAAGTGTTTTTTGATCTTCGACACACTGGAGCTCTGTTATGAGACAGAGAAAAAGATAAGATTAAGAAAGCTCTGTACACTTTTCCAAGAGGGTAGTGGCGGGGTGGGGGGAGAAAAGTGCAACATTGAATGAATGGGGGGAAAAAATTAAAATGTGTTGAATTGGAAAATTAAAAAAGAATAAAGCTCTGTACAACACTTAGACATAGGCAAAATAGATGTCAGCAAACAAGTGGATTTGCTAATTGTACACTGAAGTGCTTCTCACACAGGCAACTGTATTTGGCAATTTAATATGAAAACTTACTTTAATGATCTTGTGTTACCATTTTGGCCCACCAAGGGTCTTTCAATCTCCAGATCTCAGTGTCTAGAAAAGTAAAAATAAAGCAATATTATTTTCAGGTTAAAAAAAAGAAAGAAAGAAAAGAAAACTTTGGTGGTGTAGTCCTCAGGGAGTTGCACTTCCAACCCAGAGGCCACATCTATTTGGCTACCTAAGCTATCTCGCTAACTAATCCATGAGCAGCTTCATGGGTAAAAGATGGGCAATCTCCTGTGTGATTTACGACCTCAGAAACCCAATGGAGGGTCAGCTATGTGTTGCTTCTGACTCAATGGCAATGAGAGACAGTATTAGGGAATTACTGTTAATGTGGTTAACAATAATTAATGATAATAACATTGTTGGTTTCGTTGTTGTTATGTTCTATGAAGTCACCTATGATTCAGAGCAACCCTATGAACAATGACTCTGAACCTTGTCCTAACATGAGCCAAGCTTATCATCTCAGACACACCTGACTCCGTTCCTACAGTCACTGTGTCAATCCATCTCATCCAGGAACTTCATCTTCTGCATTGACACTCTACCATTCCAAGCATGATGTCCTTCTCCAAGGACTGGTCCCTCTAGCCACATGACCAAATTATGTGAGATGGAGCTTCAAAGTCATTGTATCCGATGAGCAAACTGGTTACACACTCTCCAGAAGAGATTTGTTTGTTTTCTTGGCAGTCCCTGTTATTTTCAATACTCTTCTCTAGCACCATGGCTCAAAGGCATTGATTCTTCTTCTATTATCTTTATTCACTGTCCAGCTCTCAGATGCATACAAGCAGTTGAGAAGACCATGGCCTGGATCAGGCATACTCTGGTCTCAAGATTGGCCTCATTGCTCTTTACTAGTCTAGTGAGAACCTTGACAGCAAATTTTCCCATTGCAACATTTTATTTCCTGACTGCTGGTGCCAAGAGTGGTGATTATGAATCTAAAGTGAAATCATCAACAATCTCAATTCTTTCTTCAACTATCATGATATTGTATGTTGGCCCAGTGGTGAGAATCTTTTAATGATGTTGAGATGCAATCCATATCAAAACCTGCAATCTACCATGAAGCCCTAAAAAAAAAAAATTTAAAAAAA
>NW_006399975.1:1277073-1278799 GCF_000299155.1 Elephantulus edwardii | reverse complement strand
ACAAATAATAACCTGAGAACAAAGGAAGCGCTTAGAAAACCAGTTTTAAGTGTGGATGTTAAATTCTGACAAAATCTTGGTTAATAAGAGTCAAGGGGAATGGTTTTTAAAACAGGAGGGGAAAATACATATGTATGTGTGTGTTTATTTTTTTAACATAATAACGCTTAAATATAAAACCATAAAAAAAAAAGATTTCTTGGGACAAGCTGGTGAGCACATCCAGAGCTGCATTTGTTTGTTGAAATATCTCAATTGGTATTTCATCAATTCCTGAGATTTTATTATTTGCCAACTCCCTCAGAGCAGCTTGAACTTCCTCCTTTATTGTTACTGATGTTTAAATATTTTGTTTCAAAGCTATCATCTGATAGAGATTCCTATTGAAGTTTTTAATTAAAACATGTTAAAAACCCTGTTCCCATCACACTGATTCCTATTCAGGACAACCTCTTATAGAGCAGTACCGCTCCATAGGCCTTTCTTGGCTGTGCTCTTTATAAAGATTCTTCTGCTGCTGGGTGAGCTTGAAATGGCAACCTTTAGTTTGGCAGTCAAGTACAAACCATCTGTGTCACCCCTCAACCTCACAGAGAATCAAGTATGTGTAGAGGAAATTACCTGATAATTGAAATTTTCTTTAAGATACTCCAGAAAAATAGTATTTTCAAAATACTGCCAATTGTTAATTGAGCATGATGGGTATATAGGTTTTCTTACAGTTTTCTCTTTCACATACACTTAATATATCATATACAAAAAAAATATTTAAGAGAAAAGGAAAAGGCACATTCAGGTGATACATTGGTATTCTAAAATCCTGAAACCCTATGAACCTGGAGAGAGGATGAAAGACACACAAGCGTTGAGGACTCTCCTTCATTGGGTCGCTATGAGTTGCCTGCAACTCGACGGCACTTAACAACAATAACATCAACGTAGAGAGTGATCAGCTAGCCCAGTGGACAGAAAGCGATGCTGCCAAGCCAAAGGTGGGTGACTTTCAATCTGCAGCCCTCAGGCCTGTCTTTCATTGCTTTTGTTCGAACACTCCTCTAAGTCCTATAGCCCTGGTGTGTCCACTTGCTGTATCACAGTAACTTGTGGTTTCTGTGAGGCTGAACACTGTGACACTGATATGTCAAATGCATTAATGGTTGGTTACCCAATTTGGATGGTGTGGGCTGGAGTTCCCCAATTAAAACAAGCTTGGAAGCAGGAGTGGCATCCACTTCCATAATAGCTTGCCTCCGGAAACCCTATGAACCTGGAGAGAGGATGAAAGGCACCCAAGCGTTGAGGACTCTCCTTCATAGGGTCACTATGAGTTGCCTGCGACTCGACGGCGCTTAACAACAACAACAACAGATGGCACTAGGACTACTAAGTTACTATAAAGAAACAGAAATCAACCCAATTATTTCCGAAGGCTTTTGAAAATTAATGATGTCTGTCTCTGGGAGTGTTCAAACACAGGTTAGAAATAAAGGAAGCATCAGAGTATCTTTTTTGCATCATTTTGGAGATTGATAGTCTATTTAGACAATGGCTTGGACACTTCAATGTGTTTCTCTCACACCCTGGCCACCCGGGCTTCAAATCAACATGAAACGCTTCACGAATTTGCGTGTCATCCTTGCGCAGGGGCCATGCTAATCTTCTCTGTATCATTCCAATTTTAGGTGGAGGGGACCTGGGGGAGGGTTTGTAAAACAATGAAAGAATC
>NW_006399975.1:1270381-1276519 GCF_000299155.1 Elephantulus edwardii | reverse complement strand
AGATGAAGGAAAGAACTGCTTAAAGATAATGTATGATTAGGTATTATTTGAATGACAATAGTCCAGAGTAAGAGCTGCATAGTAAAGTAGACTGGGGTGGGGGTGAGAAATTGTTTAACAATGAAAGAATTTTTTCCGAAGAGAAAAGTGAACCTGGGGTGGGGGGGTGGGCAGGGAGGGAAATGTGCAACAATGAAAGAATGGAAAAAAAAAAGGAATGGAAATCCAAGTTTTCTATAAATTTTCATTTAAATCTCATTAACATAATAATAATATTGGTAGGTTGAAACCAATGCTTTTCAGGTACCCTTGGATTTAACCTGACTTCGTTCAAAGATTAAACTTTTCTGCCTTTAAAAAAAAAATCAACATGAAAGTAGCCAAGTTTCAGTCACTTGATGTCATTCAGCATAGTCCTTACCTCCATAAGTGAACACCAGGTGTGTCCAGCTGATTCCAGCCAAGGTGACTCCCTGCATATCAGAGTAGAATCATGCTCTGTAGGATCAAAACGACAATGAGATACCATCTTACGCCAGTAGCAGTGGCATAGTTTATAACAGGACAACCAGCAATAAATGTTGGAGAGGACGTAGGGAGATTACAACTCTTATACACTGTTGGTGAGATTGTAAAACGCTACAATCCCTCTGGAAGCAGTTTGGTGTTTCCTAAAAAAAAAAAAAAAACATAGAAATTTCATATGCCCCAGCTATTCCACTGCTGGGAATATACTCCAGGAAAAATAGAACTGAGACACAGACAGAGATTTGCACACCAATGACCAATGTTTGTAGCAATGTTATTTACAATAGCAAAGAAATGGGGAAAAGCCCAAATGTCCATCAACAAATGAATGGGTTGACAAGGTGTGGTGGGGAGCTCTGGTGGCCTAGTGGCAAGAAGTTGTACTGCAATCCCAAAGTACACTGTTCATATCCATCAGATGCTCTACCGGAGAAGGAGGGACAATCTCCTCCTGTACCTGTCAGATCTGATTTGACGGTACATGTACAAAAAATAATAAAATAAAATTTAAAAAAAAGAAAAGAAAAGGTGTGGTACATTCACACAATTGAATACAATGCAGCACTCAGATGAAACAATTTCAAAAAGTACTATAAACATGTAACAGACTGGAGAGTATTATGCTGAATCAACTAACTCCGTCTCATAAAGACAAATACTGCATAAGACCATCACTGTAAAAACAGAAGGATAACTAATAATATGTGGGGAAAAGTACAAAAAGAGGAAGGGGAGGGGCCAGTGAGGCAGAAGGCGGGGAGGAGAGGAAAACGCTAGGATAATAGAGTTTGGGGGCAGAAGGGGTTGTGAAGGAATTAGGAAAGATCCAGTGGAGACCTAAAAAGACTGAGTAATGGTAGGCCTAGATGAGTGGTGATTAATTTTATAAAATGCAATATTTATGAGTGATAATTTGAAGCGCAATGTGAAGTGCAGTGTACATGAATGATACACAATGTATACAAATTGTGTATGCAAATCCTATATAAAATTAAAAGTGCATTTTTTAAAATGGATGCTTTTTCAAAAGTGGATCACCAGGCTTCTCTGCCAAGATACTTTTCCGTTAGCAGTTGAGTGTGTTAATCATTGGACCGCCCAGGGACACAATGTTATAGAGCTCTAATCGCTATAACGAAGCATCATTAAATCTTTTTTGCTTGACTCACTAGCCACTTTAAGTAGCTTGTACCAAAGAAAGACAGTAGAAAACTCACCTGAATCTCTCTCCAGCAGTAACAATTTGAAATATCTGACATGCCTTGCAAATAGTCTCTAGCCCACGGCAAAGAAACTATTTATTAAGGGCATATAGAAAAATATATTCATTTCACTTAGGGCAAGGAGAGATATATTTTTTTAAAGTACAAATTTGTGGGCTGAGAAGAATTATTTTTAATTTGTAAGAAACTAGACAATTTGAACTTCGCAAACAAATTCATGTTTTAATTGTCTAGCTTCTCAATTTCCTGAGAACCATTTGGAATTGTGAGGGATGCCAAAATAATGAAGAAAAACAAGCAGTGTCCATTTGTCACTGTGGCGCTCATGCTGGAGACAGGCTAATGAAGTTAGCTTGCAAAATGTCATTTATACTTTGCACTTAAGGTTATCCAGAATATTTTCTTTTCCTTCATTTTTTTACCCTTTAAAGGCTCTCTAGCACTTTTGCCTATAAAAATCACTTTTGCAAGTCGTGACACAATTGAAGAGAGATGTGTGTTCGTTCCCTGTTCCAATTCAGAATGACACACACACACAATTATTCAGTGACTTTTCCAATCAGTCATTTCCATGATAACTGCATGGCAAGAGGTGCCAGCACAGAGTTATTTTTTCTTCTGCAAATTAATGGTGTTGCATGTCTTTGGTGAAATAACTGCATTTGACTTTTCTATTAAGGTGTATTATCCTAAAGGGGTTGTCAGTCAGATTGCCTTCATTACGAATTCAAAACTCCAGGTTCATCAGGGAATAGATTCAGAATGGCTAATGATGTTACAAAGCTGCCAACCCTTATTCATAAGAAAAATTAGCTGTGTGATGTCTTGGGAATTCAACTGTTCCTTTTCCCTCCCACAAAATTTGCTCTAATTCAGGCCCTCCCTTACACCCAACCTGCACAAAAGCCTGGCTTCCTCTATTTCCACCCACTTTTCCAGACATCCAGACATACCACCTCTCTCTCTCCGTCTCTCTTCCTCTCTATCTCTCAATCTATCTCTCTTTTCTTTGTACTCTTGCTCTTCAAGCGATATCTTGCTCTTCATTCTGAAAGTCAAAGTATAAAACTGACTTTCCAGCTTTATCTCCACTCCAGTTCTTCTAACACCTTAGTACCACTAACTTAAGATGCAACCACATACCACATGTATCCCTTTCTACTTTTTCTTTTCTGGGTGTTCTATACCTACATCCTTGCCTGTTAGAAATGTGTCAATTATTTTATTAACTCTTTTTTCAAATCTTTCCATTTCCAGAAGGACTTCTTGTGTCCCCCAAATAGAATTAATCTCTGTTATTTAGAGTCGTACTTTGAACTCTGATTACATCTCTATTATAGCACCACTGAAGTCTGTCTTTAAAAAAAAATTATTTAAACGCATACCTCTCTCCTCCACCAGAAATTAGTTCCCCAAGAGATGAATTCTGTCGTGTGTGTGTGTGTGTGTGTGTGTGTGTGTGTGTGTGTGCTCGAATCTGTTCACAGATGACCTTCAAGCTGGTGTTCAGAGGCTGTAAATGGCCTGGGAGAAGATTATCCCCTTTTTTCCCCACAGAGCAGCTGGTGAATTTGAACTGTTTGTCTTTGGGTTGAGAGTGCAACTTCTTACCATTAGGCCACCAGAGATAGATAAATAAATAGACAGAGGAACAGAGAGATGGATGGATAGGCTGACTATCTATCTATATAGTTGGATAGTATGTCAATAAGAAAGATGTTATACAGTCTGTATATAGATACAAAGTTATTGCTTGTTGTTGCTATACACCAAGTCACTTGTGTGTGACTCATAGCAACCCTAGGTACAACAGCCCTGAACTCTACTCTATCCTGTGCCAATCTTATTGCCTCTGACCTGCTTCCCCATTACCCCAGTCACTGAATCAATCCATCTCATATAGGGTCTTCCTCCACCCTCCCAAACATGACGTCACTCTCCAAGGACTGATCGCTCCTTACAACATGCCCATTAGTAAGACAGATGGGAGCATCCTGGTTTCACCCAATCTAGAACAAACCAAAACAGACTGATTGGTTTTCTTGACAGTCCATAGTATATTCATGACTCTTCTGCAGCACCACAACTCAAAGGCATCTATTCTGTCATCCTTAGTCATTGTCCAGCTCTCTAAAGCATAACAAGGAACTGAGAAGACCATGGCCTGAATTAGGCACACTTTTGTATCTAGACTGACATCGTTGCTTTTCAGCACTCTTGGAGAGATTCATGACAGATTTTCCCAATGCAATTTGTCTTTTGATTTCCTGACTGCTGGTGTTAATTGTGGATCTGAGCAAGCTGTAATTGCTAACAACCTCAATATCCATCTATCAACGCTGCCAAGCGGCCCAGCAGTGAAAAACTTTGTCTTTTGATGTTAAGCTTCAATCCATATTGAAGAATACAGTCTTGATCTTCTGCAGTAAGCACTTCTTCAGTTTCAGCAAGAAAGGTTGTGTTATCTGCCTATCACAGGTTGCTGATGAGTCTTACTCCAGTCTTGATGTCACACTCCTCCTCATAAAGCCCTGCTTCCTGAATGACTGGTTCTATCTTGGAGAGGGTCAAATCAAGTCTCTCCTTAGATGCTAGGATTTTGAAGCTCTGTCTCACATACTTTGGGCAAGTGGCCAGGAGAAACCAATCCTTAGAGAAGGACATCATGCTCAGAAGGGTGGATGGACAGCCCAGAAGAGGAAGACCCTGAATGAGATGGACTGATACGGTAACTGGGGCAGTGGGGGTTGGTGTGTCAGAATTAGTGAGACTAACTCAGGACAGGGAAGGATTCAGAGCTGCTGTACATACATATGGTTACTATATGTCACAGGTGACTCAACGACACATAACAACAGAAACATACTATCTTGGTTAGTATTTATTTAAGCCTCTAGTTTGGAGTCAAAAAGACCTGGGGAGGGCCTCTGCATTTAAAAATCAGTTGTTATTATATTTTGGAGGAACATTCTTCTAAGTGGTATAGCACTCTTCTGCCAATATGCTCTACTGAGGTAACCTGGGGTTGCTATGATGCTGAACCTTGTGCCACTGAGGTGTCAAATGACATAATGGTTACCCATGGTGGACAGTGTTTGGTGGAGCTCCCACTTTAAGAAGCAAGAGTGGCATCCACTTCCTAAACAACATGACTCTGGAAACTTTATGAACTTTGAGAAAAGACGACAGTTCTAGAAAGGCTTCTGGCCTTTCGTTCATAGGGTCACTATGAGTCATGCTCGACTCGATGACAACCAAGAACAACAATAGGACAAACCTGTTCTCCCAGCAGTCTTTGTTCCATTCAGTACTCCTCTCCAGCACCACATCTCAAAGGCATCAATTCTCCTTCCATCATCCCTAGTCATTGTCCATCTTTCTGATACATAACAAGTAATTGTGAAGACTATGGCTTGGATAGTGTGCACCTTAGTTTCCAGACTGACGTTGCTGCTCTTCAGAAGTCTGGAGTGGTTCCTAACAGCAGTGTAATTAGTTTTCTGATTTTTCTGGCTGCTGGTACCAAGAGTGTTGATTTTGGAGCCAATTAAACTAAAGTTGTTAACAATATCATTCTCTTCACAATCTATCACGATGCTGCCAATTGGTCTAGTGGTTAAGAGTCTGTTCTTGATGTTGAGCTTCAAGCCATATTTAAGTCTAAAGTCTGTATATGAAAACCCACTGGAGGGTCAGCAATGGGTTGGCTCTAACTCAACAGCACACAACAACAACATATTGTATATAGATAGATATACAGTGAATATACAGAGATACATATATTTGAGTTACAGTGAAGTATTATTCAGCCACTCAAAAACACTAGTGAAAATAGAAGCAAAATATATCATTAAGTACAAAAAAGCAAAAACATAAAAAGTGGATAATATGTTGTCATTAAGGTAAAAAAGAATCAGAGGTGGGTAGAGAGACAAAACAGATATGAATATGTAGAGATAAACGTATATATATAACTGATATATTTCTGACAGGATACATACACAAAAATCTAGTAACAGTGGTTGCTATTGAGGAGTGGGTTAGAGACAATGGATCAATGAAGGAATAGAACATTATGTTCTCTGTATACCATTTTACACTTTTCAGGGACATGACCATATGCATGTATTACCTGTGTATATATTACCCACACTACCTATTCAAAGATAGCAATTCAATTCATTCAAAAGCAATAAAAATAAATGTTTTATTTTAATTAAAACGGAACTAAACAACCCTGAGATTAATAACAGAACTGGCTAAAGTGGTCAAACTACCAATTGCTACTGAGTTCAGAGAGAAATTTTTCTTTCTCTAACTATAGGGCAATCCAATGCCAAGTTTAATTCAGTAACTTTAATAACAGTAATAATAATCATTGTTGTTG
>NW_006399975.1:1255584-1267231 GCF_000299155.1 Elephantulus edwardii | reverse complement strand
TTCCTCTTCCTTTCCATTTTGATAAATTTTATCACATGGTGATTAAATTTTATTAGCTTACAAAGTCATTCACTAACAAGGCAGTCTCTCAGAAGTTATATATTTTTTTAATATTTCCTTTTCCATTATTATCATTGGGAGTGCTAGAGGCCTGCTTAGTAGGGAGTTGAACAGCTAACCCCAAGGCATGTACTTTGAATCTACTAGCTGCCCTTAGGGAGCTCTAGTGGCCTAGTGGTAAGAAATTGTGCTTTCAACCCAAAGGCATACAGTTCAAATCTGCCAGTTTCTCTGCAGGAGAAAGATGAGTAATCAACTCCCATGCTCTTATTTACTGTCTCTGAAAACCTACTGGAGGAATCAGTCCCAACTCAACGGTACACCACAACAACAACAACTGTTGCAGGTCTTTGGCAGAAAGATGGGCATTCTCCTCCCCAGTGATTTACAGACCCTGTCAGATCCAGCTGGATAGCAGATGAGTTCAAGTTATCATTGGATTCCCTGATGCTGCGGTTAACATGCCCAGATCCTAATCAAAAGTTTGGTGGTTCAAGTTCACTGAAAGGTATCTTGATAAAAAGGACCGATAATTTATTTCTAAAAATCCAGCCACTGAAAATCCTAGGGAACAAATTTCTTGTCTGGTACGCATGTGGTCTCCATGAGTTAAAATTCACTAAATAGTAACTGTTAAAACAACTGTGTTTTATTGACTAAACAAAGGCATTTGACTGTGGGTATCACAATAAATTGTGGCTAACCTTGAGGGAAAAAAGGAATCTCAGAACACTTGATCGTGCTTATACAAAACCTAGACTTGGACCAAGAAGCAGTCCTCAGAACAGAGCAAGGAAACACTGCATGGTTCAAAATCAGGAAAGGAGTGCATCAGGGATGAATCCTGTCCCTGTAACTTTTCAATCTGTATGCAAAACAGATTATTTGGGAAGCAGGACTTTATGAGGAGGAGTGTGGTATCAAGATTGGAGGAAGACTCATTAATAACCTACGATATGCAGATTGTACAACTTTGCTTGCTGAAACTGAAGAAGACCTGAAGCACTTGCTGCAAAAGGTCAAGGACTATACTCTTCAATATGGATTGGAGCTCACCATCAAGAGACAAAGCTTTTCACTGCTGAGCCAATTGGCAGCACCATAATAGATGGAGAAAAGATTGAGATTGTTAGCAATCACAGCTTGCTTGGATCCACAAACAACAACAACAACAGTTAGGAAATCAAAAGACCAATTGCTTTGAGAAAACCTGCTGTCATGGAACTCTCCAGAGTGCTGAAGAGCAACAATATCAGTCTAGCTATAAAAGTGTGCCTAATCCAGGCCATGGTCTTCTCAATTCCTTGTTATGCTTTAGAGAGCTGGACAATGACTAAGGATGACAGACGAATAGATGCCTTTGAGTTGTGGTGCCGGAGAAGAGTCTTGAACATACTATGGACTGCCAAGAAAACAAATCAGTCTGTCTTGGAAAGGGTGAAACAAGTGTCTCCTTGGGGGCTAGGATTTTGAAGCTCTACCTCACTTACTTTGGACATGTGGCCAGAAGAGATCGGTCCCCAGAGAAGAATATCATGCTCAGATGAGTGGACAGACAGCGCAGGAGAGGAAGACCCTGGATGAGATGGATTGATAGAGTGACTGGGGTGATGGGGGTTGGTGTGTCAGAATTAGTGAGACTGGCTCAGGACAGGGAAGTGTTCAGAGCTGCTGTACATAGGGTTGCTATACATTGCAGGCAACTTAACCAATAATATTCTATGACAAGTTTGGAAGCAGGAATGGTATCCACTTCCTAAACAACATGCTTCTGGAAATTATGAACTTTGATAAATGTCAATAGTTGTAGAGGGGCTTCAGGCCTTTTGTTCATAGGGTTGCTATGAGTCGTGTTGACTCGAAGGTAATCACCAATAACAACAAATAGTAACTGGGTTTTTATCATCAGAAAATATTGCTAAATAATATAAATAGAATTGCTACTTGTTAATAGAATTGAATAAAAAATAGAAATAATATCATTCCATTATTTGTATAAGTAAATCTAATAAGAAACACATATGTAGAGAGAATAAAAACTGTTCTTTGAGGCTATATAGTGGAGTGGACCTGTGGGGAGGATTTTTAAAACAATGAAAGAATTTTTCTTTTACTTTTCCAAGAGGGTAGTGTACCAGGGCGGAGGGTTGGAGCGGAGAAAAGTGCAACAATGAATGAATGGAAATCCAAAGTCTGTAAATTTTCTTTGAAATTAATAAATTTAAAAGAAAGAAATACAAGTTGGACCTATAGGCCTTCTTTAAGCCCTTGGGGGCGGGGGGAAACAACAAACCACACAACTGTCCTTTGAGTTCAAGATATAATATTAGCTAAGAAAGCCCTTTCTATTAAGGATGGACCATGACATTTATAGCTAAGAGGCTCTTCTTTGGCTTAAGAGGCTATGTTTACATTCTCCATCTCTCTGAAAATCCCCACTATACATAGGAATGGTCTCATTCTATCATCTCAAACACAAAATAGAGCTGTTTTCTCTTTAACCATTTCAATATTCTCCCATCCCTTATGACCAGTTACAAGTATGTGAACATTCAAAAGATTTTAAAAATTAAAATAAGCCCTGCCAGCAGTATTCGTAGACAGCTAGTACTTCCTTTACCCTGTCAAGTGAAAAGGTTCTGCTCTAGACCCCAAGGTTTCATTACTTTCATCATTATTTTAGCCTCTGGAACTACAGATTATCTTGCCATAACTAAGATCCCTTTTTAAAGAGTCACCTCTGATGTATGAACAGTGCTGAAGTTTCATTCCCAGAGGCTCTCAGCATGACAGTGGGGGCAGAATGGAGACCCTTGAGGCTGTGTCAATCCTTGGGGGACAGTAATGAGGGGCAGAGCCAGTGCCTGTAAGGAGTACTGCTTATTATTAACATATTAGCCCTGCAGGGCACTGTGCCAGTTTGAATAAGCAACCAATTTGGCATTTCAGCTTAGCTATAAGTGGACAGGAAACTTAGAAAAATACTACACTACATTACCTTATTTCCAATAATACTCACTAAATATTTTTATAGTTTCTTAAGCACTGCTGATCACAATAGTAATGTTGTTGTTGTTGTTGTTGTTGTTGTTGTTGTTATGTACCATCAAGTCCAAATTGACCCATAGCTGACCCTCCTGAGGGTTTTCATAGACAGCAAATCGCATGGGAGGAAACTGTCCATCTTTCCCTCATGGAGCAATTGGTGGCTTCAAACTGTGCACCTCTGGGAATGTAGCATAGCTTCTTACTACTAAGGATTATAAATAATAGGTACAATTCCTATTATTGTCTGCAACTACATGAATATTATAGAATATGTACTAAATATATCACTGATATACAAATAGGAAGCTCTGCAGGCCTCATGAGTAGAGTTGGGCTGCTAACCCAAAGGTAGCACTTTTCTGCTCGTTTGTATCCACCAGTGGCTTTGGCACAGAAAGACAAGCTATCTCCTCCCACTGGATTTATAGCCTCTGAAAACGCAATAGGTCAGCTATGAGTCAGTTCCAACTCAACTGAGTTTTGAGTTGACTTTAATATTCATACTCACAACAATAAACTACTATATTTTGTTCAACCATTATATCTCAGAGGCTAGCCTAGGATATGATACTGTTGTTGTACGCTACATTTGTGACTCACAGTCACCTTATATGACACTGAACTATCTCTATAAGATTTCCTAGTCTGTAATCTTTGCTGGAGTAAATTACCAGGTTCGCCCCCCCCCCCCTCAGAGCATCTGGTGGGTTCAAATTGCTGATCTTCCAGCCGGTAGCTGAGCACTTACTTATTGTACCACCAGGTTCCTAGCCTGGGATATATAGAAGGTACCTAATATTTCTCAAATCTAATTGAGCTTACTTAAAGTGAGCAAGACTCAAAACATTTGCTACATAAAATTTATTCCATCAAGAAGACAAAAATCCTCACCACTGGACCAATAAGCAGTATCACAACAGATAGAGAAAACAATTGAAATTGTCGACAATTTCACCTTACTTGTATCCACAATAAACACCCTTGTTACCAACATTCAGAAGATCAGGAAACGCATTGCCTTGGGAAAGTCCAATGTCAGGGACCTCTGCAAAGTACTGAGAGGCAATGGTGTTAGTTTGAAGACTAAGGTGTACCTGATGTAGGCCATGATCTTTTCAATCAATTGCTATGCACCTGAGAGCTGGACAGTGGATAAGGACTACAGAAAATAATTGATGCCTCTGAGTTACAGTGTTGGAAAAGAGTACTGAATATGCCATGGCCTGCCAAAAGAATAAACAGATATGTTTGGGGGAAAGTGCAGCCCAAGAGCATCTTAGAGACAAGAATAGCGATGCTTCAGCTCACATACTCTCTGCATGTTGCTAGGAGAGGCTATTCCTTGAAAAGTACATCATGCTAGGAAAGACAGAGGGTCAGAAAAGGAGAGGAAGACCCTGAATGAGATGAAATTACAACAGCCATAGATAGGCTCGAGTGTGTCAGAGATGATCATGTGGCACAGGATAAGACAGAGTTCAGATCTGTTGTTCATCGTGTCACTAGGAGTCATGCTCAACTCAACAACACCAAATAACAACAACTGAGATATATACAACGTGATGAGCTGTAGTGGTGTAGTTCATAGGGCGTTAAGCTGAAAACTCATAAAAGACCCCCATTTGGTAGTTCGAATACACCAGCAGTCCCAATAGAGAAAGACTGGCAATCTCCTGTTTTGCAATTTACAGCCTCCAAAAACCTGATGCAGCATCAGCTCTGAGTTGGTCCCAACACAACAATTGCAGTGAGTTTTTTAAATTTTTAATATGATAGAAAAATATGCTACTTCATTTCTAGGTTCAATTCCTTGGAACGTGGATTCTGGCTTTCATGTTTTTAATTACAGAAATCTTCATTTATTTTAGGGGGAAGAGTGAGACAGAAAAGAAGTCAGGAATAGATTACTTCAAAAGAAGAAACTGATGAAATGCTGGCGTCTCATGAGACACGTGACATTATGTGACATCTCATGTGAGGTCACGAGCATCCTTATCCCTTATCTCTGCACCTGTGTCTCTCCCTGGAGAGACTATTCTCTCTTTTTAACATTTCTCTCTTTAATTGCTATGTCTCTTCTATGCCTACCAAATTAGGATATATTCCAAAATGTTTGTATAAAGTATTTGGAACAACTCTTCCCAATATCAGGAAAAAAACACAAACTGCCTCCTCCAAATTCCAGGTTGCACTTTTATACATATCTCATGAGCTGGCAAGAAAATTGATACAAACCTTTTGAATAGAAATTTGGCAGCATTTATAAAAATGTCCAGAGCTGTAGACATAATTTAGCCCATAATTTTAAATTATAGAAAGCAAACCTAAGAAAGTAAGCCAAAACAAAAAAAAGATATTTGAATTCAACATATATGGGAGCAGCAGTCAAGAAATCAAAAGATATAGTGCATTTGGCCAAATATGTTGTCAATGACCTTTTTAAAATGCTAAAGAGCAAAGAAGTGCATTTAAAGACTAAGGCACACCTGATTCAAGCCACGGTACTTTCATTTTACTTCTACACATTTGAAAGTTGAATAATGAATAAGGAAGATCAACAGAGAATTAAGGCCTTGAATCGTGCTGCTGGCAGAGTATCGGCTACACTACAGACTGGAAAAAACACACACACACACACACAAAAAAAAACAACCCAGGAATCTGTCTTAGAGGAAGTGAAACCAGGGTATACCTTAAAGGTAAAGAAATTTTGTCTCAGATGCTTTGGACATGTTGTCAGGAGGGGCTAGCCCTGGGAAAGGTCAGGAAAAGAGAGAAAGACCCTCCAACATGATGGAATGACACGGTTACTGTAACAACGGGATAGAGTGTATCAGAGATAATGAGGATGGCACAGGATGGGGCAAGGTTCAGATCTATTGTGCACAGGGTCACTAAAAGTCATAGTTGATAACACCTAACACACATCACACACACACACACACACACACACACACACACACACAGAGTTTATTCACAGCCTCATTTGTAATAGTTAAAATATAGATGCAATCTAAATTTCTAATAATAGAAGAAAGTTTCAGCCTATTTAGATGTTGGAACATCACACAGCCTTTTCAGATTAGTTATGAAGGGCATGAAATAAGTTTAGAAGGTACTCATGTGTAATCCTAAATGCAAAATGTACTAACAATTTGTGTATATAGGATGATCTTTGCTACATAAAAATGCATAGTAAGCGACTGAGAAGACTATGTCCTGAAATAAAAATTCAAACTACAATGAGATACCTATTTCACACACACACACCCCCAAAACAAACAAAAGCAAAAACCCGTAATCCCTTTCATAGTGGACTTCCACTAGTTCCCAAGCCCATAAATCTTTAAGGAAAAAGCTTGTTGCCAAGCTTTCTCCCAAAAATCAGCTACTGGATTTGAATGAACCTCCAACCTTTTGGTTAACAGCCCAACACAATGGTGACCATAATAAAAAGGAGAGATAATAAGTGTTGCGGAGAATATGTAGAAATTAGAACTCTCACACATTGCTATGGTATGCTGTTGGTTTTGGGTGCCTTCTAGGGAGCTCTCATTGCTGAGTGGAATCTCACTGACAACTCACATGTATGTGGTTTAAATCCATAAGATGCTCATGGGAGAAAAATGAACAATAACCTCTATTGTGATTTACTGCTTCTGAAAACCCACTGGAGGGTCAGCTATGGATCTGCTCTAACTCTTTGGTAGTCAAAACAACAACATAGCAGTTACTTAAAAAATGAAGTACTGTACATAGTATAACATGGTTAAACCTTGAAAAAACCATGTTAGCTAAAAGAAACCAGGCACCAAAAAAGTCACATTATGTATACTACCATGTATTTGACATTTCCAGAATACAAAAATCCACAGAGATAGAAAGCAAATTAATGGTTATCAGGAGTTGAAAGGAGGTGAAATGAGGAGAGATTACTATGGGGTAATGGAAAATTTGAAGGAATCAGATAGTGATGATTGTTGCACAACATTGTGAATGTACTAAAATGGTGAGTGTTCTATGAATTTTACCTCTATTTATTTTTTAATTGAGGTTTTAATGAAACTTTATAAAGAATTTGGATTTCCATTCATTCACTGTTGCACATTTTTCTCCCTGCCCTCCCTCCCCCAAAGTTTGCTTTAAAATAAAAATCATTCTTTTGTTGTTATACAGGTCCCCCTGCCACTTTACTATGCAGCTCTTATTCTGAACTCTTGTTACGTCAATAATACCTAACCATATATTCCTTTTAAACAGTTCTCTTCCTTGTCTGTTTCAATGCCATGTACGTTATTTGTCCCCTCTTTTCTTTGTTTTCCCCCAACCCCCATATCAATCCTGTTTTATAACATTGGCATTATGCAGTATTTGTCCTTTTGTGACTGAGATATTTCACTCAGTATAATCTCTTCCATGGTCATCCACTTTGTATAATATTTCATAAGGTCTTTGTTTTTCAGTGCTTCATAATATTCCACTGTGTGAATATACCACAATTTCTCCATCCATTCATTTGTTGATGAGCACTTGATTTGTTTCCAATTCTTTGCTATTATGAACAAAGGAGCAATAAACATGGGTGTGCATGTATCTGCTTGGGTGGCAGTTCTGGTTTATTTAGGGTATATTCCCAGTAGTGGAGTTGCTGGATCAGATGGTATATCTACAACCAATTTTTTGAGAAAGCACTATAATGCCTTCCATAGTGGTTGCACCATTTTACACTCCCACCAACGGTGAATAAGGGTTCCAGTTTCTCTACAATCTTGCCAGGATGTGTTGTTTGCTGCTTTGTTGAATTTTGTTATTGTTACTTGGGTGAGATGATATCTCATAGTTGTTTTGATTTGCATCTCTTGTAGAGCTAGAGATTTTGAACATTTCTTTATGTGTTTGTTTTCCATCTGAATGTCCTCCTTTGTGAAGTGTCTGTTCATATTCTGTGCCCACTTTGCAGTTGGGTTTACCTTTATCTTATTGTGGCATGATTTAATTTTTTAAAGACTACATGAGAAACAGTTGACAGCAGTATTTAAAAATCAAGAGTGCATGGGTTAATCATATGGTTGTACAATTTAATAGGGAGTGAGGGAATTTGAAAGAATTTGTTCTTGAAGACAATGTATTCAAATTTTGTAAATAAACTAGTAGAAAATGAAAAAAAAGAGTACATGGGAAACAATTATTTTATATTTAATGCCCCACTAGAGATTGTTGTTGTTGTTTGTTGTTGTTGTTATGTGCCATCGAGTCGCTTGCAACTCATAGTGACCCTATGTACAAGAGCTCTATACACTCTTCTATCCTGTGCCAACCTAGCCATCTCAAATGCACTTATTCCCACCTCTCCAGTCACGGAATCTATCCATCTTATCAAAGGTCTTCCTCTCCTTCGCCTCCCCTCCACTCTGCCAAACATGATGTCCCCCTCCAAGGACCAGTCCCTCCTTGCAACATGCCCAAAATATGTCAGATGAAGCTTCAGAATCCTTAACTCCAGGGAACATTCTGGCTTCACCCTCTCCAGAACAAACCTGTTTGTTCTCCTAGCAGTCCATGGTATATTCAACACTCTTCTCCAGCACCACAGCTCAAAGGCATCAATTCTCTTTCTATCATCCCTATTCACTGTCCAACTCTCTGATGCATAGCATGTAATTGTGAAGACTATAGCCTGGATCAGGTGCACCTTAGTCTCCAGTCTGACACTAGAGATTAGATTAGATATATTATTTTGTTTTAAATTAATTTCTCCAAATGATGCCTTTGAGCTGTGGTGTTGGAGAAGAGTACTGAATATACTATAGACTACTACGAGAATGAACAGGTTTGTCCTAGAGAGGGTTAAGCCAGTGTGCTCCTTGGCGGTAAGAATTCTGAAGCTTCGTCTCATATACTTTGGACATGTTGTAGGGAGAGACCAGTCCTTGGAGAGGGACATCATGCTTGCAAGAGTGGAGGGATAGCGCAGGAGAGGAAGACTCTCAATGAGATGGATAGGTTCAATGACTAAGGTAATGGGGTAGGTGTGTTAGAGACAGTGAGATTGGCACAGGATAGAGCAGGGTTTAGGGCTGTTGTACATAGGGTGGCTATGAGTTGCAGGTCACTAAATGGCACATAACAACAACAACCAATTTATTTTAAAACCTAGTAGTTGTTATTGCATGCTTTTCAAATATGTAATCTATAGAAATATACATATATATGTATATTTATACTAATATATCACTAACAAATACATATAAATTTTGAGGATTCTTACTGTAGACAGTAAGTGGCACAAACTTTTTAAACTTAAAAATATAACTCTCTCCCTAAATCACTCTGCTCACTTGCTGTGCTTCCACCTTCACATTTTTCTTATTATTTTAATTGCAATGACAAATTGTTTTGGGTGGGTAACGTGAATGAAACTCATCCTGATACTACAAACCTCAAATAAATAATCTAAATTAATCACATCTTAGAATTTTTTCTGACTCAAGGTACTTAATAATATTATGACAGGGGTTTAGAGAGTAGGAGTATTCAAGACAGCAGATGACTAAGTGGGAGGGTTATAGTAGGAAAAGGAAAAATATTTAAGAGAGAAAGTGGGAAAGATTTCAAGAAAAAAACTGAAGGTGACTAGAAGAGCACATTTCTGTGTCTGTTAGAGTGATGTGTGAGAAGTAAATGTGATTACAAATGAAGGGGTGTTTTCCTTCTAAGTGAAACTTGACAGGAGAGTTATTAAAATATGATAGGGTTCAAATAGACTACTTTTAGAAAGGTAGACTCATAAAGCTGAAAGAAACTCCAAGAGACTTGACAAGATCTTTTAAAGAACAGTTAGTATTTGGTGATGTACAGGAAAATTATAAAAGGAAATAGTTTATTAAATATTATAAGAATATAAATCTACCATTTTGGTGGATCAGTCAAAGCAGTACTAGTCAATAGGTACTTGCCTGCTTGATCTTCAAAGAGCTCTTGTAAGAGAAACTAAATGGAAAAGGAAAAAATATAAATAAACCAAGCCATAAACACGCACACACACAGAGGAGCAGAGCCAATCATCCAGCATGTCCAGGACTAAGGGAGTGCCCAATTGCTATTGTTATTGTTGTTTAGGTGCCATCAAGTTGACTACAACTTTTAGCAACCCCATGAACAACAGATAAACAGCCCTATCCTGCACCATCCTCATAATATTTACAATGCTCAAGCCCACTATTGCAGTCACTGCGTCAAACTATTTTGGTGAGGTACTTCCTCTCTTTTGGTGACTCTACTATTTCAGCATGATGTCCTTTTCCCAAGGTCTAGACCTTGATGATGTGCCCAAAGTACATGATATGACATCTGACCATCCTTGCCTCTAATAAACACCCTAGGGACACTTCCTCCAAGACAGATTTCCCAACTACTTATCTTCATTCTTTTCCCCCTAGGATTAATTTCTAATCACTAGTAATTATTAATGCATCTTGAGCACATGTTTCATCAATTTTAATTCAGTCACTGGTAAAAAATTCCCACAACTCTTGTATTCACTGTTGGTAAATACACTTAATTTTGTTGTTGCATTGCTAGGAGTCACTAAGTCCACTATAACTCATATTGTGGTTGTTGTTTGTTGATGTTGTTGTGTGCCATCAAGTCACCTGAGACTCATAGCAACCCTATGTACAACAGCTCTGAAGCCTGCCCTGTCCTGAGTGAGTCTCACTGTCTCCAACACACCAACCACCCATGGCCCCATTTACTGTATCAGTCAATCTCATCTGAGGCCTTCCTCTCCTGCACTGTCCCTCCACCCTTTGAGCATGATGCCTTTCTCCAAGGATTGGTCCCTTCAGCCACATGCCCAAAGTATGTGAGATGGAGCTTCAGCAACCCTATAAAAAACAGATCTGAAACTGGCTTTACTCTGCACAATCCTCATGATCTCTGTTCAGCTCAAGCCCACTATGGTAGTCACTGCATCATAGTCACTGAGTCACTCCATCTCGCTGAGGGTCTTCCTCTCTTTCACTAACCCTTTACCTTTCCTACCATGTTATCTGTCTCCAAGGATGGTTTCCTCCTGATAATATGCCCAAAGTAAGTGAGATGAAGTTTCATCATCCTTACCCCTAATAGAGAGCACTTTCTTGCTGTGCATGAATACTATTCTAAAACTGACAACACTGCACTTTAGGAAAGTTCTTGAAATATTCTTTTTTATAATAAATGCAAAATCATCTCTCTTCACTTTGTCATTCCTGGCATAGTAGGCAGTATGATTATCTCATTAGAAATGGCCAATACCAGTTTTTCAGTCAGTAATGCCGAGGATATTGATCTCTATAGGTTCCAATTCATTTTTATGACTTACACTTGTCCTACATTTATACTTCATCTTCAATGGATATTTACAGCTGTAGTCTGGATTTAGAAGAGGCCGTGGTTCTAGGGATATTATAGCTAATGTTAGATGGATCTTGGCAGAAAGCAGAGAATACCAGAAGAATATCTATCTGTGCTTCATTGACTATGCAAAGGCTTTTGA
>NW_006399975.1:1218303-1253854 GCF_000299155.1 Elephantulus edwardii | reverse complement strand
TATAGAGCTCTTGTACATAGGGTCGCTATGAGTTGCAAACGACTCGATGGCACATAACAACAGCCACAAACAACATCTTGAGTCTTGTGGACATGTAAATGTAGCACCTTAAAAGTAAACGTAGAACCTAAAAGCTTGAGTACGTTTACGTCATTAAGATAAACTTTATTTTGAAGGGGCAACCTTTTCCCAGCCATCTTTTGAATGCTTCTTTTTAAATGCAATTTTACTTCATGATTTTAATGAACATTTACAGAGAAGTTAGATTTTCATTCATTCATTGTTGCACATCTTACCTCCTCTCCCCATTCCCTTCCTCCTGTTCACTTTTTTGCTTTTAATATTCATTCACTGGCGAGTTCTGGTGGCCTAGTGGCAGGAAACTGCACTGCAATCCCAGAGGTGTGCGGTTCAAATCCACCAGATGCTCTGCTGAAGAAGGAGGAACAGTCTCCTCCTGTACCAGCCAGATCCAATTTGACGGTACACACATAAAAAATAAATAAATAAATAAATAAAAATTTTTTAAAAAATACTCGTACACCTTTAAAAAAAATATTCATTCACTGTTGCACAATTACCTAACAATCCTCAAGTCCTCTGATTCTGAGCTATTGTCATACTTATAATGCCTGATAGTATTTATTTTAGAGAGTTCTTTCTTTCATCTGTTCCAAAAGTCATTATCTGTCCACTCTTATCCTATTCTCCTCCCAATCTCCCATGTCAGGCCTGCTTTGTAACAATGGTGCTATGCAGTATTTATCCTTTTGTGACTGAGATATTTCACTCAGCATGTTGTGCTCCAGGGTATCCCATGCTGTGTAATGTTTTACGAGTTCATTGTTTTTCAGTGCTACGTAGTGTTCCATTGTATGAATAAACCAGTTTTTCTATCCATTCATTTGTTGATGGGCACTTGGGTTGCTTCCAACTCTTTGCTATTGAAAACAGCCCAGCAATAAGCATCGGTATGCATATGTTTGGATGGTGGTTCTAGTTTCTTTTGGGTATATTCCCAGTAGGTCAAATGGTATTTCTATTCCCAGCCTTTTGAGAAAGTGCCAACAGCCTTCCAGAGTGGTTGCACCATTTTCATTCCTACCAGCAGTGTATAAGGGTTTCAATCTCTCTACAACCTCGTCAGCATATATTGTCTGCTCCTATGTTGAACTCTGCTATTGTTACTGGGGTGAGATGGCATCTCATAGTTGTTTCTATTTGCATCTCTCTGATATCTGGGGATTTTGAACATTTCTTCGGTGTTTAGTTTGCCATCTGTATGTTTCCTTTAGTGAAGTATCTATTCATATCCTGTGGTAATTTTGCTAATCGGTTGTTTACCTTTTTCTTATTGAGGTGCTGGAGAAACCTATAAATTTTAGACATGAGTCCTTTATCAGATATGTCATTGTTGTCATTATGTGCTGTCAAGTACAACTCATAGCAATCCTATAAACAAAAGATCTAAACCCTCTTCAATCCTGTGCCATATTTATACTTCCTGACACACAAGAGTCCACTGCAGCAATCACCATGTCAATCCACCTCGTTGGGGGTCTTCCTCTTCTTTGTCGATCCTTCACCCTTCCCAGCATCATATCCTTCCAATAGCATCTCCTAGAAACATGCCCAAAGTATGTAAGGAAAAACTTCTGTGTGCAAGCATGGCCAAGAGTTACTATATTTGGCTTCAGCAAAGCGACCTGAAACACTGTCAGTATGTAACTGAGAAGCTGCTCACTGCCATCTAGAAAACTCTTAGTGACCACCATATATACTTTTTAATTTGTAGTTTTAATGAAAGTTTAAAAGAGGTTGATATTCATGCATTTATTCTTACACATTTTCCTCCCAATTATTCCCCCAATTCACTTTGTAATGCTTGTCCTGTTGCAGATTGTTAAATGCCATACATATTATGTCTTATGACCCATTCCTTTCATCTTGCCTTTCCCTTCACCTATTTCAATGCGTGTTCAATATCTATCCATTCTTTTCTAGCTCTCCTTTCACCTCCTTACTGATTCTATTATTGTAACAGTACTCTTATGTAGTATTTGTCCTTTTGTAACTAAGATATGTCACTCAGCATAATGTCTTCCAGACTCATCCATGTTATGGAGTGTTTAGTGAGTTCACTGTTTTTCAATACTGTGTAATATTCTATTGTGCAGATGTATTACAGTTTCTTTATCCATTCCTTTGCTGATGGGCACCTGGGCTACTTCCAACTCTTTACTATGAATAAACATGGGTACCTGTTTGTGTGACAGCTCTGATTTTTTTGGGGGGGATAATATTCCCAGCACCACAGCTCAAAGGCATCAATTCTCTTTCTATCATCTCTAGTCACTGTCCAACTCTCTAATGCATAGCACGTAATTGCAAAGACTATAGCCCAGATCAGGTGCACTTTAGTCTCCAGCCTGACGTCATTGCTCTTCAGTACTCTTGAGGCGTCCCTCACAGCCGACTTTTCCAATACAATTCATCTCTTGATTTCCTGGCTGCTCTTACCAATAGTGTTGACTGTGGAACCAAGTAAACTAAAATCGTTAACTATCTCAATCTCTTCACCATCCATACTGATGCTGCCAATTGGCCTAGTGGTGAGAATCTGTTTTCTTGATGCTGAGCTTAAATCTTTATTGAAGGCTGCAGTCCTTGACTTCCTGCAACAAGTGCATGAGGTCCTCCTCTGTTTCAGCAAGCAGGGTTGTGTCATCCACATAACTCAGGCTGATGATGATTCTTCCACCAATCTTGATGCCACATTCCTCCTCATACAGCCCGGCATCTAGGATGATCTGTTCTGCATATAGATTGTAAAGGTATGGAGACAGAATACATCCCTGATGGACTCCCTTCTTGATTTTGAACCATGTAGTTGCTCCTTGCTCTGTTCTGATGACTGCCTCTTGGTCCAAGTATAGGTTTCGCATTAGCACAATCAAATGTTCTGGGATTCCCATTCTTCTCAGAGTCAGCCATAGCTTGTTGTGATCAACACACTCAAAAGGCTTTTGCATGGTCAATAAAACACAGATAGACATTCTTCTGGTATTCTCTGCTTTCTGCCAAGATCCATCTAACATTAGCTATAATATCCCTAGAACCACGACCTCTTCTAAATACAGCCTGCACATCTGGCAGTTCTCGGTTGACATATTATTCCAAACATTTTTGGATAATTTTCAGCAGAAGCTTGCTTGCATGTGATATTAATGATATTGTTAGATAATTTCTGCACTCTGGAGAAGATTGTTGAATATACCATGGACTGCTAGGAGGACAAACAGGTTTGTCCTGGAAAGGATGAAGCCAGAATGCTCCTTGGAGTTAAGGATTCTGAAGCTTCGTCTGACATACTTTGGGCATGATGCAAGGAAGGACTGGTCCTTAGAGAGGGACATTATGTTTGGGAGAGTGGAGGGATGGCACAGGAAAGGAAGACCCTCAATGAGATGATCGATTCTGTGATTGGAGTGGTGGGAATGAGTGTGCTTGAAATGGCGAGGTTGGCACAGGATAAAACAGCATTTAGGGCTCTTGTACAAAGGGTCACTATGAGTTGCAAACAACTCGCTGGCACTTAACAATATACCCAGTAGAGGAATACCTGAGTGAAATGGTATTTCTGTTTTCAAGTTTATAAGGAAGTACCAGACTGCCTTCCATAGTGGTTGTACCATTTTACATTTCCACCAGCACTTTATGAAAGTCCCGCTCTCTCCACTTTGCAAACATTTGTTATTTGATGTCCTTTGAACTTTGCTATTGTTCCTGAAGTGAGACTATATCTCGCTGTTTTCATTTCCAATCAGGTTGCTTCCTGGAGGCAAGGATTCTGAAGCTCCATATGACATACATTGGGCAAGTTGCAAAAAGGGACCAGTCCATGGAGAAGGACATTATGCTCAAGAGGGTGGCTGGACAGTGCAAGAGAGGAAGACCTTCGATGAGATAGATTGACTCAGTGACTGGGGAAATGGGAGACAGTAAGATTGGAACAGAATAGAGCAGAGTTTAGAGCTATGAGTCGCAGGTGACTCGACAGCACATAACAAGAAGTCTTTTGTGTCTCTTGTTATATTCTTAAGTATTTCATCTTGTGTTAGCTATTGATATTGTTTTCTTGGCAAAAGCAGTCAGAAAATCAAAAGATAAATTTCATTGGGGAAATCTGCTGTCAGGGACCTCTCCAGAGTACTGAAGAGCAATGACGTCAGTCTGGAGACTAAGGTGCCCCTGATCTAGTCCATAGTCTTTGCAATTACTTGCTATGCATCCAAGAGCTGAATAATAAATAATTAAGGATTATAGAAGAGGGATTAATGCCTTTGAGTTGAGGTGCTGGAGAAGAGTATTGAACATACCATGAACTGCCAGGAATACAAACAGTTCTGTCCTGGACAGGGTGAAACCAGGCTGCTCCACTGAGGCAAGGATTTTGAGGTTCCATCTCACATACTTAGGGCACATGGCCAGGAGCGATCCTTGGAGACGGACATCATGCTTGGAAGTGTGGAGGGACAGCAGAGGAGAGGAAGATCCAAGATGAGATATATTGACTCAGCTCAGTGACTGGAGAAATGGGATTAGGTCTGTCAGAGATGATGACATTGGCTCAGGAGAGGGGAGGTTTCAGAGTTAATGTATATAGAGTTGCTATGAGTTACAGGTGACTCTATGGCACATAACATGTTCTCTCTGCCACTATATTGAAACACAACTTAGTTTTTTACGTTGATCTTTGTGGAATTGGCCCACAATGACCAAGAGTTTTCTTGCTGAAATATCCCATAGACTGCCAAAAGAAAAGAACAAACCAATATGTCCTAAAGAATGTCCAACCAGAAGGCTTCTTAAAGGCAAGGATGGCAAAGCTTTGTCTCACATAATTTGGGCATGTTGCTAGGAGAGCGCCATCATGCTTGGAACAGTGAAGGGTCAACAAAGAGAGGAAGACCCTCAATGAGATAGACTGACACAGTGACTACAGAGACCTGTCGTCACTATAAGTGATACTCTACTTGATGGCATCTAACAAGAAGTATACTATCATATCACCTGCATAAATACACAGTATTACCTCCTCTGTGCCAATTCAGATTATCTTATTTCCTTCTCTAGCCTTACCGCTCTTGCTAGGATTTCCAAAATAATACTGAATAGGAATAGTGATAGTTGGCATCTTTGTGTGGTTCCTGTTAATTATGTTTTTGAAATTCCTCTCTATCTCTATTTTCTTGAGTGCTCATATCAGAAAATGGTATTGATTTTGTAAAAATCTTTTTATGCATCAATTGAGCATGTGGTTTTTGTCCTTTATTGATTTTTTTAATCATTTCTTATGTTGAGCCATCCTTGCATACCTTTTATTAATTCTACTTGGCCATGCTATATTGACCTTTTGATATGTTGTTAGATTCTATTGATTAGGATTTTATTAAGGATTTTTGTGCCTATCTTTATGACAGATATTGATATATAGGTTTATGTTGGTGTCTTCACTTGGATTTGGTATCAGGGTTATGTTTGCCTCATTGAGTGAATCTAAGAGTACTCCTTTCTCAATTTCCTGAAATAATTTTTGTACAACTGCTGACAGCTTTTCTTTGGATGATTAATTAAAATTCACTGTAAAACCATCTGGTAAAGGACTTTTTTAATTGGAAGGTTTTTTTGTGATCTGCTCAATTTCTTCTTTTGTGGTGGGTCTGTTGAAGCGTTCTACTTCAGTCTACATCAGTTGAGGTAAGTTGAGTTTCTAAGGGTTTGGGGGTTTTTCCCATTTCCTCTAGATAGCATAATTTTTCCAAATATTTCATTATTGTCCTTTTATTTCAGTTTGTTATGATGGCACTCACTCACATTTTAATTATTTGTCTCTTTTTTTTCCTTTTCCTTTATTATGTTTGCCAGTGGTCTGTTGACTTTATTGACTTTTTAAAAGAACCAACCCTTGGTCTTGTTGATAGTTCCAATTGCTTTTCTGTTTTCTATTCCATTTACTTATGCTCTTATTTTTATAATTTCTTTTAGAGGTTATGGGGTTTGCTTGTTATTCTTTTTCCATTTGTTGGAGGGGCTATGTTTGTTCCAAGAAACTTTTAATTTCATTTTTATTTCTTCTATTACCCAAAAGCATTCAAGCAGGGTGTTATTCAGCTTCCAAGTGTATGGCTTTATTGCATTGTTGTCTGACAGAAAGTAATATTTGTAGGATTTCAATTTTTTTTTAATTGAGGGGTTTTTTTGTGACCTAAAATATTATCTATTTTTTTGTGACCTAGAATATCTATTAACAATCTCTGTTATGCAGATGACACAACCCTGCTTGCTGAAACTGAGGAGGACCTCATGCACTTGCTGCGAAGGGTCAAGGACTGCAGCCTTCAGTATGGACTGAGGCTCAATGTCAAGAAGACAAAGATTCTCACCACTGGACCAATTGGCAGCATCAGGATGGATGACGAAGAGATTGAGATCTATTAACAATCTGCGTTATGCAGATGACACAACCCTGCTTGCTGAAACTGAGGAGGACCTCATGCACTTGATGCGAAGGGTCAAGGACTGCAGCCTTCAGTATGGACTGAGGCTCAGTGTCAAGAAGACAAAGATTCTCACCACTGGACCAATTGGCAGTGTCAGGATGGATGACGAAGAGATTGAAATTGTTCACAGCTTCAGTTTGCTCAGCTCCACAGTCAACACTCTTGGCACCAGCAGTCAGGAAATCAAAAAGCGTATCACGATGGGAAAGTCTGCTGTTAGGGACCTCTCTAAAGTACTCAGGAGCAACAGTGTCTCTCTGGAGACTAAGGTGTGCCTGATACAGGCCATGGTCTTTGCAATCGCTTGTTATGCATCAGAGAGTTGGACAATGACTAGGGAGGACAGAAAGAGAGTGGATGCTTTTGAGCTGTGGTGCTGGAGAAGAGTACTGAATGTACCATGGACTGCAAGGAAAACAAACAGATTCATCTTGGAGAGGATTAAACCAAGCTACTCCTTGGAGACAACGATTCTGGGGCTTCGTCTGACTTACTTTGGACATGTTGCCAGGAGGGACGGGTCCTTGGAGAGGGACATCATGCTTGGGAGGGTGGAGGGACGGCGCAGGAGGGGAAGACCCTCTATGAGATGGATTGACTCGGTGACTGGGGTAATCGGGATGCGTGTGTCAGAGGCAGTGCGGTTGGCGCAGGATACAGCAGGAGTTAGGGCTGTTGTGCATAGGGTCGCTATGAGTCGCAAACGACTTGACAGCACGTAACAACAACAACAACAAAACATTATCTATTTTAGGGTGCATTACCCTGTATATATCTATGAGTTCAAGTATAATTGTATAGTTTAGTTCCTCTGCATCTTTGTTGGGTTTGTGGGGGTTTTTTCCCAGAGGTCTTATTTTTTACTGAGAGTAGTGTGTTAAAATCTCCTATTACTAGGGAGGGGATAAAACAGGAAAAAATTGGATGGATAATGAACACTGCACTGGAGCACCAAGTGAAGGAAAAGACTGTCTGAAAGTAATATATGATTAAGCATTATAGTATGACAAAGACCTGAAACAAGAAGTACATTACTAAGCGAGGGGCAGAGAGGAGGAGGGAAGAAAATGTGCATCAACAGATGAATGAAAACACCACCTTTTTGTAAACTTTTGTTAAAATTACAATGAAAAAAAATATAAAGTTTTCTACTACTATCACTGAAAGCTCTGGTGGCTTAGTAGTAAGGAATTATGCTGCCAACATAAAGGTGGTCGTTGTTGTTGTTGTTGTTGTTGTTAAGTTCCATAGAGTTGTAGACAACTAATAGCAACCCTACAAACAAAAGACCTGATCATTTGTATAACTTTAATCATTTCTCCAAGTTTATAGCATTTCCGGAGGCAAGCTATTTCAGAAGTAGATGTCACTCCTGCTTCCAAGCTTGTTTTACTTGGGGAGCTCCACTAAACACTGTCCACCATGGGTAACCATTATTGCATTTGACATATCAGTGCCACAGTGTTTGTCATCACAGCAACCACAACTTACCTCTGTACAGCAAATGGACAGACCAGTGCTATATCACTTAGAAGAATGTTTGATCAAAAACAAAACTAGGCCTGAAGTACGCAAATTAAACTCACCCACTTTTGGCTTGGTAGCATTAACCTTCTATTCAGTAGGCCAACAGAGCTCTTTCATTGTTGTTAAGTGTCGTCGAGTCATAAACAACTCATAGTGACCCTATGAATGAAACACCTGAACATACACTGTCCAAATCCACCAGCTGCTCCATGGGAGAAAGATGAGCAATCTCCTCCTATGCTGTTTACTGCCTCTAAAAACCCACTACTGAGTCAGGTATGAGTCCGTTTCAACTCAATTGTACATAACACTACTATTTTGGTGCTGTCTATTTCTATTTTCAAGTCTGTTAACATGTGTCTTGTGTATTTTGCAGCTCTGTGATTTGATACACAGATATTACAGTTATATCCTCTTGATCTATTATCTTTTAAGCATTAGAGTCCTACTTTGTAATTTATTCTGGTTATTACCTTAAAATCTATTTTATCAGAGATTAATATTGCTATCCTTGCCTTTTTCCCCCCACAGGGTTCATATATTTCCCCCCCAGCCTTTGATTTTCAGTCTGTCTTTGTCTTCATTTGTCAGGTGTATCTCTTATAGAAACTATTAAATGTACTAATGAAACTATTAAATGTACTAGTAACGAGAAAAAGAGTTATCAGATTGGATAAAAATCTGAAAACCTGTCAATTTGCTAGGTACAAGAGCTGCTCCTTGAAGACAAGGATTCCGAAGCTCCATTTGACATACTTCGGACATGTTGCAAGGTGGGATCTGTCCTGGGAGAGGAACATCATGCTTGGGAGGGTGGAGGGACAGTGCAGAAAAGGAAGACTCTGGATGAGATGGATTGATTCAGTCACTGGGGTAATGGGAATAGGTGTGCAGGAGACAATAATATTGGCAAAGTATAGGGCAGGGTTTAGGGCTGTTGTACATAGGGTCGCTATGAGTAACAGTTGACTTAACAGCACACAAAAACAGTGCATTTAAACAATGCACTATTCAGAGATAAAGTTATATTGCTGTCATTTTGTTGGGTGTGGGTGTGGGAGAGTGTGGGAGAGTGTGTGTGTGAGAGAGAGAGAGAGAGTGAGTGTGTGTGTGTGTGTGTGTGTGTGTGTGTGTGTGTTGCTGGTTAATTTGATCATGAACTTTTCTGTGGCATTCCTGTGGTAAGGACTCACTTCCGGATTTCTTGCAATATTGGTCTTATTTCCACTAACTTCTTTAGTTTCTGGGTTTTATTGGTTGTTTTGTTTTGTTTTGTTTTTTCAGAAGATCCTGATCTCGTATATCTGATGGACAGTTTTGCTGGGTACAGTATTCTCGGTTGGCAATTGTTTTCTTTGAGCGTTTCATACATGCCATTCTACTGTCTTCTTGTTTGCATGGTTTGTGCTGAGAAATTACATGCTCTTGTGAGGGCTTTCTAATTCTATGTTTGACTCAATGTTCTACTTTATAGGGGACAAGCACAAAGAAATCTTTGCTTCTGCTCATTTTGTGGGCAAGTGTTCACACTCAACATGACTTCCCACCTCAAATTCAACACTTCTTGGCTCATATGTCACTTCTTCCCTGAAACTTTTCCCAATTACTCTAGCAACACTGATCTTTCTCTGAATTCTCACTATACAAAGTCTCTACCAAAAGCATTAGCAACTCATTTATCCTCTGATGTTTTGTGATAGTACTTAAATGTAAGATGAAGGAAGGTCTTTGACCATCACCCCCAAAAATTCTAGCAGGACTCCTCCTCTAAAGAAATGTATCCAAAGAGAGCAGCAGAATCCACCTCCTACAGGACTATTTAGAGGAACAGGCTTCTAAAAGGGGTTGGTACATTAGCTATAGGAGTGTGAAGAAGGAGAAAAGCAACTGTGGAATAGTGTGGTGGTGAAAGGACTTCTTGGAGAGATGTGGAGAACTTTTTCAGCAACTAAGAGAAACTTAAAGAGAGGAATTTTAGAAAGTCTAATCATTTCAAAAAGATAGAGAATAAAGACCCACGTTATTCTTCAAGATTAATAGAGTTGGTTTTGGTTTAACTTAAATATGTCCAGCTCAGACTGTCACTAAAGACAAAACTTGAGTCTAAGCCTCCGTTCTCAATAGTTTTCTCTTCAAAACAAGCAAACCAAGTTCTATGGAAAATAACAACTTAAGTTTCAAAGGCCTATGGAGGAGAAGTACCTGTGGAGGTACTTAAGTAAGCAAAGGAAAATTAACCAAAAGTAATAGTAAATAGGAAAACATTATACTTAGTTAACTTCAGATAAATCTGTCACTCTGATTTTCCACAGCTTAACAAGAAAATTTGATATCTGGATAACCATTTAATGAATATGGATTTATAGTCCAAGAACACACAAAACTAAATATCAATTTTGTATTAGTTGTCATCGTTTTTATAATAGCTTCCCAAACATCAATATTCTCACTTTACTGCCATAGTAGCATTTCAAACAATAAATCTAAAAATAGCATTGTCTTTCTTTACTTTTGTTTGTTCTTTAATAAGTAAATCATATAATCAGAACTCAACTTGGTAAAAAGACACATCAGAGGTCTAGCTAACTTTCATCTTAAACATGGAACCTCACACCTAACAGACTGAACACTTAAACGGAAGTGTGTTGGCATATGTATTAATTTTCTGTGTGCTTTACCCTTTCTTGACTTCCACCTATCCTCCTTTATCCACAAGTTGCCTCCAGGAAGAAGCCAACAGTAACACCTGCCCTGTGCCCATCCACTCTATGGTGATAGATTTCTTCAGATTTCTAAAACAGTTGTGGGGTGTTTTTTTTTAAGCCCTGGCTTATAAATAGTTATTCAAGCAAGAAGTTTTTCATGCTGCAAATCACTTTTGACTTTGTTTCTAGAGCTTCACTTTCACCTTCCCTTAACCAAATTTCAAGATGATCCTTCTCCATATTGAGTAGGCCCAAAAAGAAGATAATGAAAATTCTCTAAACTCATATCAAACATTCCCACAGAAAGGATGATGTCCTCAAGAAGCAAAACCTTGCGATACAGCTAAGAGTCACTTGTGAAAAACATACTCCATGGGTATCTAAGTAGAAGGAGCTCTGGTTGCCTAGTGGTAAGTAATTACATTGCCAACCCAAAGGTATGTGGTTTGAATCTGCCAGTAGAATGTAAAACTTTTATTTCTACTTAATGGGTAATTACCAAGCAGAAATTAAAAAATGAAAGCATAAAAAATAAAGTACAAACTAGTTATTCAACATCTAACCACTGGCTATCTGCAAACCTCCTACTTGTTGTTGTCATTAGGTGTTGTCGAGTCTGCGTATGACTCATAGTGACCCTATGAACAAGAGATCTGAACCTTGTGCTATCCTGGACAGTCCTTATCATCTCCAACACACTTGAGCCCGTTGCTACAGACACTGTATCAATCCATTTAGTTGACAGTCTTCCTCTTTCACTAACTCTCCAACCCTCCAAGCACAATGCTCCTTTCTAAGGAACATGTCCTTTATCCAAGGAATAGTCAATCCTAACATGTCTAAAGTATGTGAGATGAAGTATTACCATCCTTGCCTTTAGAGAACATCCTGGATACACTTTTTCCAAGACATACATACCTGTTCTCCTGTCGATAGGATAGCCTGTACTCTTCTTTAACACCACAACTGAAAAGCATCAGTTCTTCTGTTATCTTTTTCTTTGTCCAGTTCTCAGATACACAGCAGGTGATTAGAAAGATCATTGCTTGAATAATGTGCACCCTGGTCTCAGATACACAGCAGGTGATTAGGAAGATCATTGCTTGAATAATGTGCACCCTGGTCTTTAAACTGACATCATTGCTCTTGAAGACTTTGGTGAGGTCCATAACAGCCAATTTTTCCATTGCAATGCATCTCCTGATTTCCTGACTGCTGGTACCAACAGTATTGATTGTGGATCCCACATAAGATGAAATCACTGAAAATATGAATCACTTCTCCATCTATCATGATACTGCCTATTGGTCAAGTGGTAAGAATTTCTGTTTTCTCGATGTTGAGATGTAATCCACATTAAAGGCTGTATTCTTTAATCTTCTGCATCAAGTGTCTCAAGTCCTCTCTTGCAGCAAACAAGGCTGTATCATCAGCATAATGAAGGTTGTTGATGAGTCTTCCTCCAATCCTGATCCCATTCTTTTTAAAAAAGTCGAGCTTCTCAAATTATTTTCTCAGTATACAGATTGAAAGGGTATTTTTTTTATGTGCTGTCAAGTTGTTTGCAACTCATAATGGCCCTATAGACAACAACTGTGAACCCTGCTCTATCCTGTTCCAACCTTACTGTCTCTGACACACCTACTCTCATTACGCCAGACACTCATCCATCTCATCCAGGGTCTTCCTCTCTTGTGCTGTCCCTCCACCCTATCAAGCATGGCATCCCTCTCTGAGGACTGGTCCCTCCTTGCAACATGCCCAAAGCATGTCAGAAGCAGCTTCCAAATCCTTGCCTCCAAGGAGCAGCCTGGTTTCACTCTCTCTAGGATGAACCTGATTGTTCTCCTAGCAGTCCATTCAATACTTTTCTCCAGCACCAGAGCTCAAAGGCATCAATTCTCCTATCATCCCTAGTCACTTTCCAGCTTTCTGATGCATAGCAAGTAATTGCAAAGACTCTGGCCTGGATCAGGCACACCTTAGTCTCCAGACTGACACTATTGCTTTTCAGTACTCTGGAGAGGTCCCTGACAACAGAGTTTCTCAATGAAATTCATCTGGCACACTTTTCTTGATTTTAAACTATGTAGTGTTCCCTTGCTCTGAATGGACAAAAGCTTCTTAGTCTAGATACAGATTTCATATAAGCATAATTAAGTGTTACAGAATTCCCATTCTTATCAATGTTAGCTATAATTTGTTAAGATTCACACAGTCAAATGCCTTCGCATAGTCAATAAAACACCAATCTCTTCTGGTATTCTCTGTTTTCAGCCAAGATCCAACACTTCAGCAATGATAACCCTGGTGCCACCAGCTCTTCTAAACTCAGCTTTAACTTCTAGTAGTTCTCTGTCAATGTACCATTTATCCATTTTAGACGATCTTCAGCAATATTTTGCTTGCATGAGCCATTAATAGCATTGTTCACTAATGTCTACATTCTGTTGGACCACAGTTCTTATGAATGGGGGGAAATATGGCACTCTTCCAGTTAGTCAGCCAGGAAGCTGCCTTCCAAATTTCCTGGCACATACTGATGAGCATGTCTAGGGCTACATCTGTTACTTAAATCTGTCAAATGGTATCTCATTAATTCTGAGGCCTTATTTTTTGCCAATGCTTTTGGTGCAGTCAGAACTTTTCCCCTCATCACCACAGTTTTTTATCAATTTCCCCAATCAATCCTTTTCTCATTGCTCCAGTTTTCTTGGCCTTTCCACTGATAATCAACAACAAAAGTGAAAATTTTATTTATACCAAAAAATAAAGAGTTAATGTATATGTATATTGGACTGACAGTCCTTGAAGAAAGACATCATGCTTGGAAGGGTGGAGGGATAGTGCAAGAGAAAAAGATTCTGGATAAGATGGACTGACTCAGCAACTAGGGCAATGGGGGTGTCAGAGATAATGAAATTGGCTCAGGATAGGAGGGTTCAGAGCTGTTGTACATAGGGTTGCTATGAGTTGTGGGTGACTCAACGGCACATAATAACAACAAATAAGTAACTAAGGAGCTCTGATGGCCTAGTGTTAAGAAGCTGCATGCAATCCTGAAGGCATGTGGCTTGAATCCACCAGCTGCTCTGTGTAAGAAGGATGGGAAATCTCCTCCTGTGCAATTAACAGCCTTTGAAAATCCACAAGAGTCAGCTAAAGGGTGAGTTCCAACTTGATGGTACACACACAACAACAACAACAAAGTATCTAGTTTGTCCATATTAATGCCTATATTATATTGTGGTGGTGGTTGTGGTGGTATTAGGTGCCCACATAGATCTTATAAACAACAAATCTCAACCCTGTTCTATATCCTCTGACATCCTAATCTGACATACTTGAACCCATTGCTGCAGTCACCATGTCAATCCACTTCACTGACCATCTTCCTCTTTGACTGACCCTCCAACTTTTCTAGCATGATGTCACTCTCCAAAGAATAGCCTCTCCTAACAACATGCCCAAAGTATGTGAGATGAAGTTTCACCATCATAGCCTCCAATGAATACTCAGGCTGCACTTTTTCCAAGACATGTTTGTTTGTTCTTTTGGTAGTGCCCACGATAGTCAGTGCACTTCTCCAACACCACAATTCAAAGACATCAATTCTTCTTCTGTCATCCTTATTCACTGTGCAGCTCTCAAATCATAACAATTGATTCAAAAGACTTGGGCCTGAATCAGGCCCACATTAGTCTTCAAATTGACAACACTGGTCCTCAGTAATATGGAGGGTTCTTGACAGCAAAATTGTCCAGTGCAATATATCTCCTGATCTCCTGACTGCTAGCATCAAAGCTATTGATTGTAAATACAAGTAAGTTAAAATCATTGACAATTTCAATCTTTTCTTCATCTATCATGATGTTGCTTTTAGGTCCAGCAGTGAAGATTTTTGTTTTATTGACTTTGAGATGCAATTCCATATCAAAGGCTATACTTGTTAATCTTCTGCAACAAGTGTTTTAAGCCTTCTTCACTGCATAAGCAGGTTGTGACATCTGCATAATGCAGATTGTAGATGAACATCCCTGATGCCACATTCTTCATAGAGCGCAGCTTTTCAAATCATTTTCTCAACATACAGATTGAATAGGTATGGAAAAATTATACCACCTTGATATACACTCTTCCTGATTTTAAACTCTGCAGTGTTTCCTGGCTCTGTTCAAACAACAGCTCCTTGGTCTAGGTATAGGTCTCATGTAATTAAGTGTTATGTTAATAATACTTCTCAGTATTATTGTTAAGTAGTAATATATTTTACTAAAATATTAATTTTTCATTAATAAAAATTATTTAAAAAATAATTCATGATTTCTATTCTACCCAAAAAGTCAAGATTTTTGTTCTTGTAGAAGAGTATTGAATATCCCATGAACTGCCAAAAGAATAAAGAAATCTGTCTTGGACAAAGTGTAACCAGGGTGCTCCTTATAGGCAAGGACAGTGAAACTTTATCTCACAAGACATGTTGTGGGCCAATCCTTGGGAAAAGACATCAAACTGGGAAAGGTATAGGGTCAGTGAAAGAAGAGGAAGACCTTTAACAAGATGGACTGACACAGTGATTGCAACAGTAGGCTGGAGCATGGAGGAAATTCTGATGATGCAGCAGGATAGGGCATGTTTCTGACTAATTCATAGAATCTCAAGGAGTCATAGTAGACTCAATGGCACCTAACAACAAGAATTGTCCCTATTAGGAGCTATGCCCAACAAATTAATTCAGGTCTTTCCTTGGATACTTTGAGACCTATTCTCTTCCAGTGTTGTAAATGTAAATGGTCTGAACCTTCCTTATTTTTCTTCAGCTATACTTACTCTAATGTTCAGTATCTTCAGATCCTAGTGCCAGTGTTAGAGCAGTCTAGAAAGTTTCTCATTTCTTGAACTCTTGATGTAGATCCAGTTTCTGATCCCAAGGAAATACAATGATGCTTCTGGAATTATTCTAAGCCACAAAAGGATGGTATTATAATACCATTTCACAGACTGATTTTTTCCATAGCTTCTGAACACCTATAATCTGTTATTACACTACCTGTTGGTCAGAATTTATACCCCTCAGTTTCTCCATACTTTAGTTATAGAAACTAAATAAAAATATTAGTAATACATATATTACTTGCAAATATGAAGACGAAATGTTAGATTATGATAAGAGAGTATTTTAAAGATGGAAAAAATAAATATACTGAGATAGAAAGGTTACTATTTGGAAGCCATTTAGAAATTAATGCATTATTAATTTTATGTGGATCCATCATCAACACCTATAACTAGCAGCAGCCAAGAAATCAAAAGACATGTTTTACTGGCAAAATCTACTGTCAAGTACTCTTAGTACTTTTTTAAAGTACTATAGAGCAAGAATGTCAGTTTAAAGACTAAGTTGCGCTTGATCCAAGCCATGGTATTTTCATTTGCTTCATATGCATCTGAAAGTTGGACAATATATATTGAATACCAAAGAATGCATGCCTTTGAATTGTGGTTTTGGTGGAGAATATTGAATATCCATGGACTGCCAAAAGAACAAGGTAATCTGTACTGGACAAAGTGCAACCAGGATGCTCCTTAGAGACAAGGAAGGTGAACCTTCATCTTACATCATTTAGGAATGTTTTTAGGAGTGACTCATCCTTTGAAAAAGACATCATGCTGAGAAAGATAGTAAAGAGAGGAAGACCCTCAATAAGATGGACTGACACAGTGACTATCCAATGGGCTTGAGCAAGATGGAGGTGGTAATGACATGGCAGGAAAAGGTAAGGTTCAGATCTGTTGTCCATGTGGTTACTGAGTTGTAGTTGACTCAATGATATCTAACAACAAATGAATACTTACTATATGCTAAGCAATTTCATATAATCTCTAATCTTTAAAGTAATCCTGTAACACACACATTATATCTACTTTAAGAGAAAACTAAGGTGAGGCCCAGAAGGTTTAAGATCCTTGTCCATCCACTGCTTGTGAATGCCACAAGATTTGAACTTAGGTTCTTTAACTCTTGATTCAGAATTATTGATACTATGCTAATGCAATTTAAACATGTCCTCAATTACCTATGATTCTCAGAAACATAAACCTTGCTAAGACAATTTTTTTTCTATTTTACCTTCAAAAGACTTCCTTATCTATAAAAATGAAATTGAAAGGTTCTCTTATTTTTAAGATACTCTCACTTAATAAAGAAAGGTAGAATTTGTAGAAACCTGATGCTGCTCCCAATACCCTTTATAACTGAAGTAAACCCCTATCTAATACAGACTACTTAATGTCCCCCTCCTTTTAGACTAAATGGGGCTCTTTTACCGAGGAAGCTGCTAATATGGCATCAAGCTATTAATGGGAAAAGCATTTACTTTAGATTAAGAAGAGTGTAAAGTAGAGCAGAGGCCCTCTATGACTGGCTATTAGGGATGTTAATTAAATATTTATAATGTCTAAATTAGCATAGTGAAAGCTCAATTCATCAATTTGTTCTGGTCTGTTTGTAAGGAGAAAAAAATAACTCCAAATGCCCCTGAAGAAAGATGCTATACAGGTCAATAGGAAAATGACTGAGCAATTTATTATGATTCTGTGGTAAAGTTTTTATTTTTATTTTATTTAAAGGTACTTGTTGCAGCACCTTACCTTAAAGACCATTTACCACAGTCAATATACAGAAGATCCATGTATTATTCATTGTTATCCAATGAAAAATTTGCTAAGGTGCTTCAATGCTGACTGAGTGATTGATTGCTTGATAGTTATTTCCAAAAAAGCAGAGACTAGCTTTAACATCAAGAACTGGGAGACAGGTTTCAAAAACCCTAGTTCCTTTCTCTTACTAAGCAGCCTACTTAAAGACCTAGCATTCCAAGCCTTGCAATGGTATCTTGCTGTTTTCAGGTTTCACGGTTACTAACTGAGGGGAAGAGTTGAATCTTCCACTGAAAGTGAAAGCTTCTAAGCATTTGGCTATCCTCTGTTCTAATGTGGGGAAGCTAAGCACATTAATACCCGAATGCCCAAAGTCTGTAGGTGCTTAATAAAGGTATTTTGTTAATTCCGTTACTTAAAATTATTTTTATCTCGGTAGTCCTAAAAGAGAAAGGTCAACTCTCCGAAGTATTTTCATCTGCAGATAAGGCTTGACGGAATAGAGATATTTTTTTTCTTTTTTTCATCAACATCACTTCAAATGGTTGAAGTCAGTCTCTAGCTGGCTGATGATGATCATCACATCATATATGTTTAAGTAAACACATTTCCTCATGGGAAGAAAAGTGGAATTTTTCACAGATCACTGCCAAGTCCACTGTAACAACAAGAGTGGACTTCTAATCTAAAATAAAAACTAACTTTATGGTCACTTTTCGTTTGTTTGGGTTGTAATAAACGGTTTCTTCTATGTTGCAGGTGTATTGTTTGCTTTTCCTGTGGAGAGGTGACCAAAAATACTGCTTAGTCACCAGACCAGCAGGGTATCCCTGGAGAGAGGGCTGAAGTGAAAGGGTTAAAGGTTCTTTGGCCAAAATGGTCCAACAGAAGGAGCCCGGCCTGGAGCTGAAATCTAAGTGCTAATGACCGCTGCCCTTCACCCTGCTGCTGTCCACCCGGCCGGACCTGAGGCCGGGTGGGGCTCGGGGCTGAGCGGGGGCACAATGTTCTGCATTTAACATTTGAACTTCTCCTATCCGAGGCAGCAGGCCGTTTTGTCCTGGGGTCGCTGACCCTGGCTCCCCCATCAGCTGCCCTGAAACCTTAATTGAATGACAGATGGTCATCTTCAGGGGCGCCAGAAGCTGCAGGCGGCCAGCGGCTCGGGGGCTACGGCCCCCGGCCCCGCCGGTCTTGCCCGGACTCGGCCTGTGAGGGGCGGGCAGTCGAGGCAGACGGCGGTCTGCGCGGCCAAGCTGGGAGGTAGCGAGCGCGGCGGGGTCAGGCGGCCCCGGTTACCCGCGAGACCTGGCGCTCCGGGAGCCCGGGCCTTGCACCGCGCGGGAGGCAACTGCGCTGAAGTTCTAACACCCCTACTTGCCTTCCAGGCTGCGTCCGACGCAGAGTAACCCCAAGGTGGGCCTTCAAGCAAGGTCTCTTCCGCCCTGCCGGCAGCCGCGGCCTGGGCTGTAGCCCTGGAAGGCGGCCGAAAAGGGACAAAACCTTTCACCTCCTAGGCCGGAAGTCCCGGATTCCAGCACCTCCGCGAGCGTCGACGGCTCAGGCCGAGTCGGCCCTGCCTGGCCCACCTGCCACAACTCGCGAGCAGACCTAGAAATGGCTGGAGCCCTCGCCTCACGCAGCCTGCCCGCGACCTGAGCCGCCCAAGATCCCAACCCCTCAAGCGCCATTCCTGGCCGGAAGCCACGCGAGCTTCCCGATTCCCGCACCTACTCAGCTACGGGGATTTTAGGGTTCCCGGGTGAAAGATGAGAGCCCCAAAATGCTCCCAGAAGCATGGCGGCCTTGCCGCGTTTATGGGGCTGCTTCAGCCTCCTGCTCGCGCCTTAGTGTCCTATTTCTTTAAAATAAAAGCTGCGAGCCCTACAATTACTGGGATTACCGTGAGAGGGTATTGATCTGCAGCCGGCACTGTAGGATCAAGCGAGCAGGCGGAGGCAGACACTGTCGCCCCCACCCCCGCCACCCCACCCCCGCCGCCTAGTCCTGAAAAGCGCTAAAAAACCGTTTCTAAATGTTTTATTTCAGACGCCCCATCAACACCTGCTGCAAAAGAATCACACACACATACACACACACACACATCCCACCAACAACAACCCCTCCCTGGCAACGACACCTCCTCTCTTCCTCCCCATGGGCCTCCCAGTCCCGTGCCAGCTACGCCACCACCTTTACCCTTTAAAAAAAAATTCATTTTTTAATTACTGAGGGGGAAATACACACACAAGCAAAAAAAAAAAAAGGAAAGGGGGGGGAAGCCTCCCCGGCAGGAGCGAGCGGGGGTGGTGAGAAGGCCAGCGAAGGCGGTAATGCAACCCTAATGCACAGATAGCTGACATCAACTTCCGTCAGGCAGCTCCTGGAGATCGAACCTTTCGATTGTAACTGGGACAATTTGCATAGTGATTCCCTTTCAGAGCTTTCCCTGGTCCATAACAAGCCCAGACAGCTATTCAAATGCAAGTTGCATCCCCAAATGTGAGGCTGGCCTGACCAAAAAGAGCCACCAAGCGCCTAGAACACTTAGACCCGTGCTTCGGTTCTCATCCTTCTTTTCTCCCTTGCTTTTCAATTCCTGATTTAGCTGGGAGCTGTTTATTTATGGCTGCAAATGTGTGTGTGCAAGAGAGAGAGGAAATTGATCTCTGCTTGGACTTAACGATGGAGCCGAAGGAGCTGGAGGGAATTTGGGTTTGTGCATCCGGCTCTGATCCTGGGCGCCAAGGGGGACCGCTGGGCACTCAGCCCGAGATCTTTCCTTCCCGCACCTCTCACCCTGCGACCTTGCAGGAATCCACGGGTTCCGGAGCGGCCAGACTAGCCCGCCTGTCCGACACCCGGCTGCCGAGGAAGGCTTCGCAGATGTGGCACTCCTGTCCCTGTCTTTTAAATAAGCGCAATTAAGAGGTATCCTGCGAGTTGACCTGTACGATATTTTTTTTTTTTCTTGCTATGCACTTAGTGGGGAATATCTAGGGAGCGGTGTTGGAAAGGACTTGAAATTCGCCATCATTTCCCTATTTCTCCTTTCAAATTATTCAGATTGACTCTCCTTTTCTTCCTTCTTAGGGACAAATTTTTGGCCGCGAACCTGATCGCCATGTCACAGAGGCAACTTGCCATGAAATCTGCTAATGCGTCGCGACTGGCCCACCGGGGTAAGTCAGTCTCACCGGCGCATGCGAGGGGCGGGGGGGGGGGGGGGGGGGGGTGGGGGGGCAGACTAGGGCAGGCGCTCCGGGGTGCGCCCGACTAGTCCCGGGCGGAGGTGGTGGCCACACAAACAGGGTGGGAGCCAGGGCGGGGGTGGAGGGCACGGCCGCGTCACGGCCTGGAGCCGAATAAGGGCGCCCCCCTCCCGGGCTGGCGACCCGGCCAGGGCTGCTAACAGGTTCTCCCGGCGAGTTTAAAGTGGTAAATGCGGGCGGGGAGGGGCCCCCAGCGCAGGGTGTAAATAACTCGGCCGTTTCCAGAGCGCTGGCTAGTACGTGAGAGCGTGTCTGTGGTTTGTGAGCGGTTCTCCCGCGAGGCAGTGTGCGGCGGGCGGCCGAACGGTGTACCTACCTACGTTTGCTCGGGTTGTAGAACTGAAGCCAGTGGTTTTCACTCACCTTGGGGAAAGGGGGGTGGGGGAAGAATTCCCAATTTGAAATTTGCATACACTTCCCTAGGCTAGCACCTAGTTTCTAAATCTCTCATCTTCCTGGTCTAGCTCCCAAGTCAGCTCACAGGACACAGACTTGCAGCACTGACCGTTAGCTAGATGGCAAAATCCGTTCCACACAGGGCACTCGGTGGCGGCTAAATTCGTGCCCTTTTATTTTTTTTTAATGGTGAGAAAATGTAAGTTTCTTGACCGGTTAGAAGCAGCTAAACATACATTGTCAATCGTTATTCGGTTTTATCGGCTCCAATGCCGGGAGCAGCCTTGGCGCTGAGCTTTTTCGTTGTACCTATTTAATATTGAACACTCAGAATGTTTCGCTCATGTTTTAGGTACTACTGTCTTTGGGGGTGAGGGGGGAGGAGATGTAGAATGTTCCTCGGATCGTTTCCCTTTAGGTGCCTTAATGAGCGGGCATATAGTGGTATGTTTGGAATTATATGATACGGAAAATGGACTGAAAAGTACAAGTAAACCAAACGCAAATTGAAAACAGATTGAACAAATGAAATTATAAGTGAAGATAGAGGTATTAGCTGCTCTGGAAAAATGTGAGTCAGAATTCTTCAGATTGAATTGTCTGGTGTAAAAATATCCTCGAAGGCATTAAATCTCTATCTTTGCCATTATATCCATAACCAAAGGTGAAGATCCTCTTGGATATGCCTGCCAAAGTGTGGACTTTGAGGCATTTCAAAGGATAATTCAGCTTTGATTTGTTTATAAAAAGGTACACATTTCCGGTAAACTTCAACCAGCTAGATGGCCTTTGTTGTTGTTGTTGTTGTTGTTTGCTGTCAAGACAGAATCGACCCATAGCTGGCCCTCCAGTGGGTTTTCAAAGGCATTTAATCCCTAGGGAAGAGAATAGCCAACCTTTTCCTGCTGAGAAGTTGGTGGATGTGAACTTAGTGCAAAACCTAAAATGTCTTTAGGAAAAAAGGGAAGAAAAATATATTTAAGTCCTAATACTTATTACTAGTTTCTAAGGGGTTAATTTGGTGTAAATGACCCACTGTCTTGTCACTGGAGAGGGGGTAAGGTAGCAGTATAAGTGACTAGAAGTACCAGTGTGACAGTGACAGAGTTAGTTCCCTGTCTCACAGGCCTGAGAGGGTTGTTAGAAGGCTCTGATTCTAGCTTTGGGTTTGTTGCATCCCTTTTGCTCTCTTAAAACAGTAACTCAAGATGTAAGTAAAAGTGTTTTCATTTTTTATTGATCCCACTAACATCTTTCATTATCCAGCATGTAGCCACAGCAAATTATTGCTCATTTGATACTGAGAATTCTATTGACCATCAATTTCATTGGAGAGAGAATTCTAACTACTCTGCCTGTCTATATAGTCAGTGAGAAGCTGAGGCTGAAGTCGGTCCTGGGCTAAAACTGAAGTAAATTGAGCCCTCTGCCTCCCGGAATTGATAGAGATGTGTCATTATATTCAGCCACATGGACATGCATAGAAATCTGCCTTTTACTTTATGGTCCAGGCCTCCAATCCCTGAAAAGGTCAGTCCCTTTGGAACATCATGTGCCTACTTGGAGGACTGGGCAATTGTTTCCCTTTCCTGAATCCCTTCTGGCAATTTCTTTTCACTCTGGCCAGGGTAGAGGCCATGGAAATGAAGCCATGGATGTCTACTCATCAGTCCTTTGGTCAAAGCCACCCCAACTTGGAAGCTTATAAAATCATTGCAACATACACACCCGTGTAAAAAAAAAAAAAAAAAAGGCAAGAAAAAGGAAATGAAAAAGAATTCCTAAAATATGCAGGAATGACTTTATGTATGATGTAAATATAATTTCCTACATTAAATTTGGATATACACACCTCCGCCCAAATCCCATCTCAACAGAATGGGTAGGGGAGTGGGCAACTCTTAAATCTGCGTCTTTTCTCTCTGGTTAGCATTGGTTAGCATTAGTGATCCAGCCAGGAATGTGCGGGGAGGAGGTCTGAGCCTAGCAAGCCCTGACCTTTGACCCTCAGGCCAGAGTATCTGGAGTGCGCTGTGGTTCAGAGGTCCGAGTGGAGGCTGGGGAAACGACATGGGAAAGAGATGGGGAGAAGCAAGGTAATTTCCTGACGAAGCTAAACCAGCCTTTCCGCCGAAAAGGGCTGGAGCTGGGTTACAGTAGGAACCGCTGGCATCCTTCCCCTTGGGTGTTCTCCAGGAGAAGTTCACAGACTCAAGAGTGCGCTGGCACCAAAAACTGGCGACTGCTGGGCTGGTATGGTTTGGCTACTGCTAGCCTGGCGTCGGCGCCTAGGGGACCTTGTTAGATTTCCAAACAAAAAGGGATCCACATCCGTAGCTCTTTAAGCCCTTGACCTCGATTGGAAGCCCAGACGACCTTGAATGGGCTGTGCCATAGAGAGTCGTTGGTTAGATTTCATTTCCGCTGTCTCTAGGCGGTAAACTCTCTTGGTTCCTAAAAAGGAGGCCAATAAATGAGCTTAATGAATGAGTTTCGTCTACGTGCAACCAAAACTACATGGCTAGCCCCCAAACAGAAGGTGCGTTTAGGGGCTATAAGGAACCCAGGTTGGTGGTTCTTTCTAGTGCTGCTGTTAAGTTTGCTCGAAGAAGCTGTTGGCTTTTCCTCACGGATGGCTCTCCATCTCCATAGCCCTGGCGCGCTGGGAGTCTCCCTGTTTTAGAATAGGCAAAGGACCTGGGCGGGGGGAATGTGCGCTCCACGCGGGCTCCTGCATAAAGGCCGTGCGTGGTAGACGTGGGTAGAGTCCCACTCGACTTTGGGCTTTGGGGTGGGGGAGTGGGGTAGTAGCGTTGTGAGATGACATGCATACTGTGGACTTCTTAGTTTTTCTTTTCTTCCCTCCCCCCCCCTTCTTAACATAGATGAATAATCCCTGAGGCCAGTGTATCCATCGCACACCAATTACAGCCGTCTTGTTCCTCGAATGCGCGCAGCTCCCGCCACATTCGGAGAATCTGTTCCAGAGAGGTTTCGGAAACCCCATTTTCCGGATTCCAGCCCAGATTCCGAAACCTCTAAACACACACTCTCACTCACACATATACACAGAGGGCCCTGGCAGTGCTTCCTAGGATCGAAGGTGCTGGCTGGGCGGTTGGATAGAATTTGAGAGGCCACGGCCGGCCGTAGCCAGCGACGAAGACGGAGGTGTGAGCGCTATGACCCCTAAGGCAGCTTGATCTTGAGAATTCTTCCGGGGGCATGGTCTTAAGTTTAAAAAGTTAGAGGACAAGAGACAAATTGTCCAGCATTTCTTGAGAAGGAGGCAGAACTGGCCCCGCTTGCTGAAGACGAGATTATGGAATCTTGTACGAGCTGGGCCACAGAGGAGCTCACCCCTGTGCCAGGACCCTCGGGGTAGGCCACTGTGCTTCCCTACCGCCCCGTCTGCCTTCCCTAGGTTTTACCAGGCAAATCAAAGAGCAGAACTCGATAGTAAATTATTTTGTTCAGCCTTCTGTCTTTTTATGAAAATAAAAGGCAACACTTTGTCATTTTTAATCACATGAGCAGACAATAAATCTAATTTCTATATTGATTTTTCCAGAATCAAGTGATTTTTTTTTTCCCAGTGTCTGTTGTGTTTCCTTTCTGAGGATCACCTTTTCCATCCCCCTTGTGTGGCGGTGAGACTGCGTCTACTTAAGCTGCTGGCGTTTCTCTCAAACGTATATTTGATTGTAGATTTCCAAGCCAGATAAATGAACCAGATAATCTTCCTAGGTTGCAAAAAGTTTGAGGTTTGGTCCGTTAGGTAGCTAATGGTTTCAGCTGTGTCCCTCCAGTTCGTGAAATGAAACGCAAAGTTCTGCCAAGATTTTTAAGGTTTTTAGTCTCAGAGATTCTCTTTAACTTTCCTTTATTACCAAACAAAACAAAAATTAAAACAGCACAGAAGTCTCTAAAGTCAAGAGTCCAGGTAGGACCTTTGGTGGAGGGAGTGTTGTCCCAGGGAGGATTTTGAGGCGGCCCAATGCTCTGTAAGGGAGCATTGCCTGCTTGGCCTTGGATTTGGACCCTGTGAAGACCCGCTTACATGATTTTAGGACAGGCAGTTGAAGCAAGTGGCCTCCAAAAGGCCTACAGAGTGCCCTCCACAGCTCTCTCTTTTCAAGAACAAGAGTATTTGATGTCGCTGCCAAACGGAGCTGGCACTTTTTATTATAAAAGCTTCCAGGCTCAGAAACCTGGGCCAGCTCCGACCGGGCCAGGAAGGAGGAAGGGAAGGAAAGAAAACTGGTTAGAACAAGAGCACAAAGAAGAGAGAGAGGGAGCGAGGAATGGGAGAGAAGTAAAGCAGGCGGGATGGGAATGAGAAAAGGAAACAATAGGGTGATGGGTAGAAAGGAAGCAAAAAAGGGAAAATCCGCCCAAAGACATAATTGTGAAAAAATACAGAATGACCCAGTTCTTCAGAGCAACACTGCATTTGGCCGGATTGACTACTGGGGCCTTTTCTGAGCTCCGGGCGGCCTCTCCTCTCAAACACAAGTCCCGCGTCCCTAGCGTGAATCCACCGCCCTCCCCCTTCTCCATCCAAAAATCGTGCTCCCGCAGTCAAGCTGGACTTCCCTCGCTGCCCCCTGTCCAGTCCCCTCCATCAAGGATACAGACGCCCATCTCCGCCCCTCCCCCTGCCTTCGTGAACAGGACCTGGATTGGGGGAGGGGACCTGACGGCTCGTCGCCTTATGGGGGTTGATGGGACCGAGGGCCTGTGAGTGACCCTCGGGCGCTGACCTTTCTCGTAGTCCTCCAGAGTCTAGATTTAACCCCCCACCTCCTCCCCTTTCCCTTTTAGCGGCCCGGGGAGGGGGTGGGAGTGGAAAGGAGAATGGGTCGATATTTGGGGAGGGCCCAGAGGTGGGGGGAGGCGCTTAGGTGCATTGCCCACGGGATGGGGCCGCGACCCCTGCTCCCCTTGCCCTCCTTGACCTCCAGGAAGGGCGCCCGTGGTTGGGGTGCCAGGCTCAGCTAAGCCCTGGACCTGGAAAAGCACTGGAGGAGACAGGCATTTATCCCAGTTCCCCTGCCCGATTTCAAACCCCTTTCCCACCATCCAGAACCACCCCAGGGGCCAGTCACACCCTGAGCTTTGGGGATCGGAGAACCTAGACCCAATGAGAGGGAGGGAGGCGCCAGTGCAGGGCTGAAGCTGGCTCCCCCTCAAACCCGATGCGTGAAACCCCATCTCCGGAGCGGGTGCGGAGAGAGCAGGTGAAGACCCAGGGCCAGAGTGCCCAGCCGCTCGCTCCCTGGCCCGCCCTAGGCCACCACCTTCCCGAGGGCTCCCCCGGCGGGGACCAGGAAAGGGGGGCCAGCCGGAGGCGGCCAGAGCTCCCCACCCGGCCCCTCGCGGCCTGGGGTTTTCGCGGTCTCCCCAGCTGGAGCCGGGGCCGCCAGGAGCCAAGAGCTTCAGGTTCAAATGCATCAAGGCTCTGAAGTCATTTATCCGGTTTCATAAATAATTTTCTTACTACACTTAAGCCCAATTCCTGCCCCCTTCCCGTTTTTATTGCGGGGTTTCAGTGGCTAAAAAGTTTCTAAGTCGGGTGGGCCGCTGTTTTCCTTTTTCCATCATTAACGTCATTAATATAAGCTATCAATAACCCTGTCGTTCGGAGCTGAGTTTCACGGTATTGATCCACGCGGCTATTCATCTCTGCCATGCAAGACACGGAATAATTTTCGCATTACAGTAGCTTGGATTTGCTTTTAATTCATATTTAAAGCTGCAACCGGCTCGGTGGAGCGCTCTGCGAAAGACTAGAGGCGCCTAATTAATAATAAGTTAGAAACGAAGGAAGGCACCGGCGAATAAATAATTAATACAGACATCTATGTCTCTTTGAATATTGCTCCTTTAAAAATTTAGACTTACCAGGACCATACTGTAAGTCTGTAATTTATATTGTGGGGATGATTTAAGAAAGCTATTTTTTTTTCCTCCTTGAAATACAATACTAAATTATTTACAGTGTTTTTCAAGCTTAAGTTCCTTCATTAGCCAGCCCCTCCGGTCTATTCCTTCCAGGTGGAAAATACAAATTTATAAAAAATAATCATGAAAGTAGATGTTAAAATGTCTAAGAACCGCCGGCTGAGATGAGCTGCTGGTGGTAAGTTTAGAGGAAGGTAGTGGGAGAGTGAGATCTCCTACCGCTAGGAGAGGATGGATGGCAGCTGTCATATGGGGAGTGGGGAGTTCTTAAGGAGGGAAACAACAACTAAAGTTGACTTTGGTCATTGGCCAATGTCTGAAGGGTTTGAGGTAAGTTCAGGGTCTTTTAAGGGTGCCTAGGGAGAGATGAGGAATTTGGAGGGGTTCTAAGGGGTGGAGGAAGCCACTTGGTGGCATTTTTAGAAAAGCAGTTTTATAAAGCAGGACTCAGTTCCATGTTGGCTAGAAGCAACCAATGAACTAAAAGAAAACATAATTTTAAAGGGTAAGAATGACTAAAAATCCGCTAGCTTTTTGTTAGAGCAAGTAGGATTTGTTTGCAATATTGTTAGCAATATTGATTTTTTTTTTTGTTACTTGGATTAATGTATGTTAAACAGGGAAATACAGGCATTAGTCAAGTGCACTGTAATCATCTATCGTGGAGAGCTAAATTTCTCAGGTGGGCAAAAGAAATCCTGGTGTATGAGGCAGTTCCTGGGGCTTCCACATTCGGATGGGGGACCAAGCTTGACAGATTGCCAGTGTGATGAGGGACTGGACGTTTGATCTACAGCCCCCACCGTTTTCTGAATTCCTCCCCTATTTAACCAGCCCAATCTACCGCATGTCAACCAAGGGCATCCTCTTCACTGCTGAAGTAACTAAGACAGAGGTAGCTTTGGACAAAGAGATTTCCTAAAATGTTCTACTGACCCCTGTTCATCTTCCCTGCAGTCCCCTTAGCCCACCTGTAGGTTTCTTTTTGATCTTGGTTACTGTCCCTCCAACCCTCTGAGCTGGGAGTGTCTGTGGCCTGAGCTGCCTGTGGAGGGCACATTCATCATACCTATACAAAGTAGTGCACTAAAACAAACCTATGGACCTTCACCTGTTAAGCCTGAAGCAGGGTGAGAGAGTCAGAGCCCTAGATAGACCCCTGGATTCTGGAGGCTGGCTGGTCCGAAAGGGCGCACAGAGATGACAGCTGCTCCTCTTATATCCAACTCTGGAAATCTTCAAAGCCCCACAGAACGACCTCTCAAAGCTTTTCCACCGAACCTCCCTCCTTTGTTCTGGGTCACTTCAGGGCGGGCCCCTGAGATGATCAGACAAGTCCCACCACACAGGTCTCCCCGAGCTCCAGAGAAGCTGAAGTATATGCACAAGACCTTTTAGACCTTGAGCAGGTTCAAGAGGGGCAAGAGGTTCAGTACTAGGGTTAGAGGGCGAGATTTGGGGCGAAAGGCTTCTGAGCATTCGGAAACTGGAACCCTGAGTCCTTAATGCATTCTGACCAGAGTCCACGGAGCCCCTACACTCGGAGCGAGGCTAGGCCCAGCGGTACAGAAGCCGACTAGGCTCCAGGAGAAAAAGCAAAGCGTAAAGTGAAAGAGAAGGCGAGGAAAGAGGAGGCCTTGGCTGGAGAAGGCGGTAGACTTGGATGGAAAAGGTGGGGCAGGAATGCAAGCGAGGCGGGCGCCGGCGAGGGTGGCGAGGGTGGCGAAGCCAGAACACCGAGTTCCCTTTTTAAATCTTCTAGGTGTCTGCGGGTCAAATAAAGACAAGGGCGGTAACGATTATTCTGTTAAGTCTATGGTACTTGACTGCACAAACACTAATTGATTAGACACCAAAATGATTTGTTTAAAGAGTTTTATTTCCCGAGTGCAGACACTGTCTGAGGCCCCCGCTCCGCAGCGTTCGGGGCGAGACTGTAGCAGAGCTCGCCAACTGGGTTGCTCGCCGGCCGGCAGCCAAGCCCGCGCCCGCCCCGGTGAGGGTGGGAGTCGGCGTTTGACTCGCCCGATGCTCCCGCCTGGACCCCTACTGACATCGGTCCTGTCCCTCCAGGCAAGGACGATGGTGGACCTGAGGACAGTCTTTGCCCTCATGGGCTCGCTCTTTGCCCTGAGTTTTCTAACTCAGGCCCACTTTGCTGCAATGTCCTCATTTGAAGGTACCTCTTTCGTTCCCTCTAGCCTCTCCATGTACTGTCTACCTTGTCCACTAATCCAGTGCAGAGCCCCAGAAGAGGAGCTGAACCACCTTCCTAAGTCTGGAAAGTACCTCATGCCCTCCACTGACCCAGGCAGGTCTCACTTTGCAACGTATTTCAATGATGGGACTGATAAAGTCAAGAAAGAATGTTCACGGAAGGCTGGCAGTGAAGAAGCAAATCTGCCCTTCTCATTGGCCTGGCTAGTTCAGGGCAGAGTCCTTTTGCCAGAGTCAGGAGCCTTGGTTTCTCCCACAGTCCCAGGACATCCCTTTGCTCCTCACTGTGCTCTGCATGAGGCCTTGAAAAACCCTGGTCTGAAGACCTAAGACACTAACTAGACCAAGAACAGCCTGCTCCAGCTTATCCAGGGTCCCAGGGCAGCAAATGATTTCCTTCTCCCAGGAAATAACCAGAGATGCCCAGGTGTGGACTGACCCCACTCGCTGTTTTCAGCCATCCAACCCTAAGAGGGACAGATGAGTCAGGCAAGGGCCTTTCCCAAGAGCATCCTTTTATGAGTTGGGGCAGGAGAAGACTAAATACATAAGGTAGAGTAACAATGCAGGATAAAAAACAATGCTGTCATGGACAAACGCCTGTAAAGTAATATAAGAAGGATAGAAGGGGGGAAATTAACCCAACCACACACACATACCAAAAAAACTCCTAAAAAAACAGCACACCACAGGATATGAGGTCCCTGTGGCTGCTGCTGGGATGGTGGGGACAGAGGTTCCTCCTGCTGGGTTTTTGTCCACTTTGAAAGGGAAGTACCTTCCCTGCAGGACATCAGTACAAGCCTGAATAAGAAAAGTCATTTTCCCCACCAAAAACCAAGGCATAGCAGTTACACAGAAATCACGCTTTGGGAAACAGTCTTCAGGAGGATGATGAGCTCACACAGTCTCAACAGAACATCCCTAACTTGCCCTTCACGATCTACTTCAGCTTAATAAAGCTATAAATTTGACATTGGCTCAGAGGGTCCAGAGCAGAGTCAATTTTAGGGGCTCTCTAAATGCATGCAGACTCTGTGAAAATGTATGGACTTTTGTTTTGAATGATGTTGAATTTAGAGAGGTGACAGAGCTTATTAAAGTGGATGAAGTGAAACTGTAGCCTGAGATGGTAAAAATACTGGCTCCAGGACTACAAAATGAAATAGAGGAGATTTTTTAAATTCCATTGTGTATTTTTATTCATCACTTATTGTAAAGAAGCATAGAAGAGACTTTTTACAAATTTATTCTAATAGAAATTACTAAAATATACTATGCTGTTGCTTGTTGAACATGACTCATAGCAACCCTATGAACAAAAGGCCTGAAGCCCCTTTACAACTCTCAATATTTATCAAAGTTCATAGAGTTTCTGGAAGCATGTTATTTCGGAAGTGGATACTTTCAAACAGTTCCAGTAGAAGGAAGCTTGTAACTCTGTATAGCCTTTTCCATTACTTTTATTGTGTATTTCTTCACAACAAATTGGAAATTGTTGCCATCCAGTAAGTGCTCCTAAATAAACTTATCCCAAATATAAAGGATGATAGATAGATAGATAGATAGATAGATAGATAGATAGATAGATAGATAGATCGATGATAAATAGATAGATATTAAATAGGAGATCAAAGATTGAAGGAAGAGGCTGGAATAATAATAATAATAAGGATCATCATCTTCTCTTTCCAAGAGCGGAAAAAAGTCATTAAATAATATTCAATAGTGAATCACCAGATCACTCTCTTCTGCATGTCTTGGTGTTCCAATTTAAGCTAACAGTAGTTTTTCGATGAAAACTACTTCCAAGATGGGAGAACTCCAGAAGGAAGATAAGAGAGTTTAGCAGGGAATCTTTAGGATGAAAATCTATCACCTCATAATTATCAAGTGCTCTGCAGGGACCAGAAACTAAAGAAAAGTTCCTTCATTTGTAGTTAACTCCAGTCAAGCAACAGATAGCACCAATGCTCACAAGTTAGGTTCTGAGGCCCTGACCTGGAATATTGAGTTAGGGGAATCTGCTCTAACACCCAGGTCTGCTGTGTGTGAGGCTAACAAATGGAAAATAACACAGGATATTTCAGAGGGGTTAGGAACCTATCTTCAGAATGGCCCTGAAAACTGGGACTAGGCCATATGATAAATACGTTATTAGCAAAGAGAACTAAAATGGGACTAGAACTGGGAACTGGGTGGGTGGAACAGAACATTCTCAGAGAATCTTATGTGGCCAGCATTATTTTCTTTTTCCCTCCTAAACCTGGTGAACTGATCTATCAAGCTCTAGCCTACCTATCAATCTGAAATCAGAAAAACTGTACCTTCAAGGGTCTTCTGCAAACATTTACAAAATAATCAGCTCAAAATTCTTATTTTCATACAAAAAAATACTGCCAGTAACAAGTATTCAGTTTATTCTTTTACTTTCCTTTAATATATATATATATAATTTTGTAGTGATAATTAATACTACTGGATTTTCCCCCTTTAAATTCCTTTTGATCACTCAAAATCAAAGCAGCTAAAAATAAACCCTCCCCTCAAACATTTTGCCTGATCTCAAGAATTGTATAGCAGTTCTGAGATACACACAGTGACCTACAAAGCAATTTCAAAGAGTTCCTCCTTAGCTTTCAATTACTTCTATTCTTTTAACTCACCCAATAGGTGTCAGGTATTGTGCTGGGCTCTAGAGAATGGAACAGAGGAGGGGAACAAGATGCCAAATAGTAATCCCTGCCCTCCATCAGCTGATAATTTACCTTGTGCTCCTCCACACACACACACAGATACTCACCTTGACAAGACCTAAGAAGACCATCTTTTTCCATCTGTCACACAACCTTGTTATTACTGTCCAGTCAGTTATGACTCATAATTATGCATGACTGAATGAAACACCATCTCTTCCTGCACCATCCTCACAACCATGGCTATATTTGAACCCATTTTTGCAGTCACCATGTCAATCAATTTTTTTTTCATAGTTTTCTCTGACTCTCTATCAAGAATGATGCCCTCCTGGTAACATGTCCAAAATCCTTGAGGCAAGTCTTTCCCTCCTCTTTTCTAAGGAACATATTGGCTGTCCTTCATCCAAGACACACATTTCTTGATTCTTCTAGCAGTACTCCTCAGCAACCCCATAATTCAAAGACACAAATTCTTCTTTTGTCTTCTTTATTCATTATTCAAGGCAAATGAAAATATTATGACTTGGGTCAGACACACCGTAGTCCTTTAAGTGACATCTTTGTTTTTTAACTCTTTAAAGATGTCTTTTGCATCAGATTTACCCAATACAGTATGTTATCTGACTCTATGGGTGCTGACTGTTGATCAAAGTGAAATGAAATCGCTTCAACATTTTCCATAATGTTGCTTGTTAGTCCACAGATAGATTTTTGTTTATCTTCTTCGAGAAGATGTATGATATCTTACCATCTGAAGTATGGTATCTTAATCTGTAAATGCTTCAAATTTTTTCACTTAGCAAGCAAGATGGTGTCATGTGCCTATCACAGGTTGTTAATAACTCTTCCTCCAATCCTATTATCATGTTCTTCATACAGTCCAGTTTCAGATACAGAGATGAATTAAGTATAGTGGAATTATTCACAAGCCTGGTTCACACTTTGCCTGATTCCAAACTACAAATTTTAAACCACAGAGCTTTGTTCTGTTCAAATGCCTGCCTCTTGACATGTATGTATGTACTGAATGAGCACAATTAAGTGCTCTGGAAGTCTTACTCATCACAATGTTATCCATAATTTGTTATGATCCACACAGTTGAATGCTTTTGCATAGTCAATAAAACATAGGTAAAACCTCTTTCAAACATTCTTAGGAACAAGCAAATTTCCCAAGAAGTCAGTCTAATAAGAATAAAATGTAGTTTCAGATTGAAAAATTACTCTGACCTACTCAACTACAGGAAAACAATGTTTAAGAATTATAAATTTGAGATATTGACAAAGGAAAATGGTGTGTGTGTGTGTGTGTGTGTGTGTGAGAGAGAGAGAGAGAGAGAGATATCAAAAGACACACACCAAACCAAGTAAATTTCACACACACTATGCATGCCCAGATGTATTCTTTGGCTCCTCTTTCCAGGACCAAGACAAAACCAGCCTCTCTCTCTTGCACAATCCCCTGAGAAGGACACTGAGCTCACCTTCTCCCAGTCTTCTTCAGGTGGCCTCCAGGGGCTCCGTCAGAAGATCAAATCAAGGAAGGTTTCAGAATCAAGTCCCTAATTAGCTATTTAAGGAGAAAACCATGAACAATTTGTGCAACGTGTGTGTGTGAAAATTTTTTTTTAAACAAACTGCCTTCTGGGAAGGTAGTTGCCATATGGGAAAATCTATCATTTTGAAGGGGATTCAAAAAGTGGAAGAGGTAGAAACACTATAGTTTAAAGGTTGTGTGGTTACTTAAGCCATTGTTTGGTCTCATCTAAGAGAGCCTCAACAACATAATCTATTCTGTGAGAAAAGAGAGCAGAACAATGCAGATTCAAGGATGTGCCTTCCTCTCACTTGTTGAGACTTACCAAGTCGAAAATGTTTTATGCTTATGTGTACCTGAATGGATAGGTGTGGGTATACATTTAAATACAGTAATTTTTTTCTGAGTTCTTCCCTTTTTCTCTGTGGGGACCCCACATTGCTAAATGTTCACTGTGCAAGTGGACTCTAAAACCATTGGAGGCCCATATGCAGCATTTTCATAAGGATTTTTTTTTTCAATAAAATAAGAGTGTCTCTGGTGATGAAACCAGACAGATTAGTCAATCCCAGCACATGACCACTTTCAGGGAATTCAGCTTGACCCTCCCCACTGGCCTTGACCTACTCAGATGGTTGTAGAGATCTGGGCAAAGAGTTCTGCCAGCTAATTGTATTAGGTGGTGGAAGGCTTCCCCCAAAGATTGGCTGTCTCAAACTTCTGCGTTGGGGATCCAACCACCCCAGTAGCACCACCCCAGTTCTGGCCTCATTATCTGGGATTCTATCTAACAGAGACAGGGCTGGTGGACTGTCGCTCTGGTTCCTCAGCATCTGAAAGCCTGAATTCGGTTCAGCGTAGACAACACACTATTTGTTTCAGACCCAGATAACTCAGGTTCTGTACTGTTGCTTGCCATTGTGACCACTGCTCTCCTCGGGCTGAGGCTTGGCGCTGACCCGGCTTTAACTGCCAAAAGCTGGACAATGGGCACATCTGTCCTTTCTCCGAGGGTTGAAAGCACCTAAGCAGACTGGGCTCTGCCTTTTGTTTCTCTCTCTCTCTCTTTCTTTTGTAAAAGAAAGAAAGCCTCGGCATGTGGCAGCCGGTGAATATCCCACGCCCGGGTCCTTCCTAAACCCCCTCCCACTAGACCGAAGAACTAGGTTCGATTCTGAGTTGAAGTATGATTGTGGGAAAGGCGCAACTGTAGCGGAACTGAAATTAATTTTCATATCTAGAGGCTCCTCTCCGGACGGAAAGAGAGCGTCCCTACGGGCCAAGTGCAGAGCGGCGTACCCGCGTCAGTCCCTCCCCACAAGCTGCGGCCTGCGGGACTTCACCAGGCCGGTCCTGGAGGAACCGCAGGAAGGGCTGGACCCTTGGCCGCTCCACCGGCACCGGAAGTTAAAGTGAGAACCTAGTAAGGCATCCTTCCTCTCCACCCAACACACTCTGGCGAGACCAGCACCAGAGAGTTGCCTTAAACGAGCTGGGCGGGAGATGGACCCAGGCGGCAAAAGGTAAGTCTTGGCCAAGAACCCATATCTCTGAACCTTCCTCTCCCTTAGGGTAGGGGCACGCAAGGGTGAGCAGAAGGGGGAGGCTGCGGGGGCTGCAGCTGCCAAGAAGATCTTGAAGAAATTTGCATCCCTGCCTTCCCCTCTACCCCCCCCCCAAAAAAAAAGTATAAACACTTAAGAGGATGGGTAGAGTGCAGACTCTCAGACGTCCTCCGGGACATAAAGTTTACTGGGAGAGAGGGGGGGATGACACCGTGCCCAGCTTCCCAGGCAGCTCGTCTCGGGAGGCAGCAACTGGAGAATGAGGCAGTGGCTTCCCAGCCACCGCTCGCCACGGGAACGCGAGCCCGGGAGGGGCGGCCCAGGGCTGCGGGGAGAACGCCCCTAGGCTCCCAGTCCCCGGGGATTGCGGTGGCCACAGTCCTAGGTGATGCTCTGCGCCAGCGTGCCGGGTCCCCAGGTCGCCCAGCGCCACCGGGAAAGCAAGT
>NW_006399975.1:1198581-1218143 GCF_000299155.1 Elephantulus edwardii | reverse complement strand
GGCCGCGGCGGCGGCGGCGGCGGCGGCGGCGGCGGCGCGGCCACCAAAGAGTCTGCAACAGTAACCGAGCCATGGCTCGAGCTGGCGAGAGGCGCGGGCAGGCAGCAGCCGCGGCGGGCGCACGGGCCGCGTCAGGGGAGCCGGGCGCCTCACGATCCTAAGGAGAGGGGCGAGAGGGGGCCGGGGGCGGGCGGGCTGGAGGCACCGCGCTCGCCCAACGGCGCGGATCCCTTTTGGAAATTAATATTTTAAAAACGCCGAGGAAGCCGAGAACGCAGAAGGGGTAGTGGGGGTAACAGGGAAGGCGAGACACAGAGCGAGACAGAGCCCCACAGACAGAGCAAAGAAGGCAGGCAGCAGTCGCTGGCAACCGATGTGAAGACCGGACTCCGTGCGCCCCTGGCCGCCTCTGCCCGGCCACATCGATGTTGTGTCCGCCGCCCGCTCGCCCTGATCACGATGAACGCGCAGCTGACCATGGAGGCGATCAGCGAGCTGCACGGGGTGAGCCATGAGCCGGTGCCCGCCCCCGCCGACCTGCTGGGTGGCAGCCCCCACGCGCGTAGCTCCGTGGCGCACCGCGGCGGCCACCTGCCCCCTGCACACCCGCGCTCCATGGGCATGGCGTCGCTGCTGGACGGCGGCGGCGGCGGCGACTACCACCACCACCACCGGGCTCCCGAGCACAGCCTGGCCGGCCCCCTGCACCCCACCATGACCATGGCCTGCGAGACTCCCCCAGGTATGAGCATGCCCACCACCTACACCACCTTAACCCCTCTGCAGCCGCTGCCGCCCATCTCCACCGTGTCGGACAAGTTCCCCCATCATCACCACCACCACCATCACCACCACCATCCGCACCACCACCAACGCCTGGCGGGCAACGTGAGCGGTAGCTTCACTCTCATGCGGGATGAGCGCGGGCTGGCCTCCATGAATAACCTTTATACCCCCTACCACAAGGACGTGACTGGCATGGGCCAAAGCCTCTCGCCCCTTTCTGGCTCCGGTCTGGGCGGCATCCATAACTCCCAGCAAGGGCTCCCCCATTACGCCCACCCAGGCGCCACCATGCCCACCGACAAGATGCTCACCCCCAATGGATTCGAAGCCCACCACCCGGCCATGCTCGGCCGCCACGGGGAGCAGCACCTCACGCCCACCTCGGCCGGCATGGTGCCCATCAATGGCCTTCCCCCACATCATCCTCACGCCCACCTGAACGCCCAGGGCCATGGGCAGCTCCTGGGCACGACCCGGGAGCCCAATTCATCGGTGACCGGCGCGCAGGTCAGCAATGGAAGTAATTCAGGGCAGATGGAAGAGATCAATACCAAAGAGGTAGCGCAGCGTATCACTACCGAGCTCAAGCGCTACAGCATCCCACAGGCCATCTTCGCGCAAAGGGTGCTCTGCCGCTCCCAGGGGACTCTCTCGGACCTGCTGCGCAACCCCAAACCCTGGAGCAAACTCAAGTCCGGTCGGGAGACCTTCCGTAGGATGTGGAAGTGGCTGCAGGAGCCGGAGTTCCAGCGCATGTCCGCGCTCCGCTTAGCAGGTGAGCAGGGGGGCCTGGGAGAGGACTGAAGGCGGGAGGGAAGGAGAAAGAACCTCATCCCACCACCTCTTTCCCGAAGAAGGGAGTCCTGCAGCCCAGAAAAGCTGGCAAGCGGCTCCCGGAAACAGACTTCCTTGTTTCGGACTCGCGCTTTGAGCTTTGGAAGGCTCTGCGCGCTGAGCCAGCCGAGACCCACTTTGGCAACTATGGGGTGTATTCGTGATGGTGACAGCACTAGAAACTAGTAAGGCCAGAGCGCAAGGGAAGCCCCTGACTTGATGGGCTGCGACCTCTCTGGTTTAGGCACTCCGGATTTGGGGAGGGAAGCAAGCGACTGCGTGCATGGAACTGCGCGCGGACGCTCCCAGTCAGTGCCCCTGGCACCTAACCCGGCGCTGGAGCAAGCTAGAGGCGAAGGCTGCCAGCCTCTATTTGCCTGGACTCGTTGCGCTGATTCCCACCTCCCGTGCTCACGGTTGGCACCTGACAAGCTTGGCGGGAACAGCAATTCCTAAATGCAGGCAAAACTGTCCAGAGCTCACTGGCAGTGGGTGGCTGGCGCGACAATTTTGGGTTAGCATGCACTCTGCGCATGAAACTGACTATGGAAAGAAGTGCAGGCAGGTGGTGCGAGGTCAGGATGAGGGCTGGCACTCACCCAGGAATAGGAGCGCTCGCTACCAGCAGGGTCCAGGAACTGCCTTCATAGACTCGGCTTAGGCCTTTGCATTGCGTTTTCTTTTCGGTGTGATTTTTTCGCCTGATACCCCACACAGGTGTAAAAGCGTGTAAATGAGCCAGACTGAGAATAGAGGTTTCCCCGACCTGAAACCGAGTGGTTTTGAGATGAGGTACAGAGAGCACCCCTCATCTCTAAATTCTAAGGACCGAGATAAGAGGGTACTGCTGAGCCCAGCCGGAGTCACAGCAGAGATTTCTGGCAGATTCAGATACTGGATGGAGGGGGGGGGGGAGTGGAGAATTAGGGGAAACCACGGGAAGGCAGCTGAGGCCCTGCTGGATTTGAGGAGAGCCAAATCGAGGTTGCCAAGTTGATTGACTCCAAAGTCCCGGTTCTCTCCTCCCCCTCGCCCCTCCACCCCCTCCCTTAGCCTGGCGCCCGGACTCGAGCCCCGGCGCACCGAAAGGTAAAAGCCGAATGAGGGTTTGTTAATTAACTGATCGTTCTCCATTAATTCGTCCCAGGAGAACGAAAGACAGTCAATCCGCTTGGAGCCGGGGGCACTGAGCCGTTTCAGTCTAAAATCAAAGCGAGAGGCTAGAGCCCCCTCCCCCCTCGTGCCTGCCAATGAGAAGCTGGGGGGAGGCAGGTGTCCGCGAGCCTGCGACTCCGGCGGGGTGTGACTCAGGCGCACCGGGTTGCTAGGCGCTCTGGGCCTCAGCGTCCACCCTTCCCCCACCCCTTGCTCCCCAAATCAGGTCCACGCTCGGGTTTCAAGAGGCTGCGCCCCAGTCTAGTGGGAGAGGTGGGCAAAGTTGGGGTGGAGGCTTAGGGGTGCCCTAGAGAGGCTCATGCTTTCCCACTCGAGAGAGCGGGAAAACGTGTTCTTTAGCTCTGTGTATGGCACCAGATCGCCCCCCAGGGCTGAGCGAGACCCCTGTCGGCACCTGGAGGTGGTGGAAGGAGCTGCCTCTCACCCTTACAGCTCCACCTCTGCGGGCGCCCGAGGTCGTCTGGCGGTGACCTGGCTGCTGCTCTGTTCAAGTGGCCATGCCCGCCTTGGTCAGCGAGTGGGGAGGAGATGGAGAGGGACGCCCCCAAGGAAGACGCTTGCGCACCCCCCCCAACTTACCGAGGAACTTCAGTGGCTACCCCACCTCCACTGTCCTATCTCTTGTCCCTTGAAAGGAGAGCTCCTGTTCAGAACTGACCTTGAAGCTCTAGAAGCCAGACCTAGCGGTCTTCTGTGCCCGAGGGATCTCTTAGTTCCACGGGTGGCGAGCGGAGCTGAGGTGACGCCGCTGCGCCCGCGGGGGACCCGATGTCCGCGTGGTGGTGGCGCGGGCGCGGGACAGGCGGGCGCGGGTGGAAGCCAGGCCTCAGCTCAGGCACAGTGGTCACCAAGGGACACCGGCGTGCCCAGCATCCCACACTGCAGCTCGGGAAGAGCCATCCCCAGCTCTCCGCCCCAGGTATGTAGCACTGGCGTGGAAATGGAAGACTCCAGCAAAACCTGAGTTTGGGGCCAAACCTCAAGCCGACTCCGCGTTTTAAGACCCGGATGGAGCACCATCTTTTTAGTTTTCTTGTCTATAAATTAATTAAAAGGGTGGAATGCATGAAAGTGCCATAAAGGCCTCCAGGCAATGAAAGCGCCCATCTATGTTTAAGTCACTAAAGGACAGTGGTCCACTTGTCACCCTCTCCTACTTTTCATTAAAAGAAGGCTGTTTTCAGAATCCTTTCTCGAAGCCCAGAGCGCAGGAGCTTTGCCCCAGTGCCCAGCTCCTTAGCTGTGAGGCGGGTCCTCCCCTAAATCCCGTGCGCGCAGACACGTTTTGCTGGTCGCACACACGCAGAACCTCATATCTGTCCCCACCGGGGTGAGGGCCCAGCCCACACCCTTCTACCGTCCTGGGTCAGTACCCCACCCCGCACGTGTTGCTGTGTTTGGGGAGGCGCCTTTGCATCGCAAAATTACGTGAGCTGGTGTGAGACAGCACAGAAGAGTCTCACCGAATTAACTACCTTTAAAAAAATCGATATATTCTCCCTCAATGTGATACTCGTTCGCTGCTGCCCTATTAAAGCGACCGACTCCTGGCGCGGCTTGTGGGTGGGGTGGGGGCCCTTCCTCTGACGTGGACGCTTATCAAGACCAGCGACAATAATTTCCAATTAAAGATTCCAGACGGCGTGGCGCCGAGGCAGGAGCTGCCAGCGCTGGCCTAGCGGTGAAGCGCACCCCCAGCAAGCAGGTGCAGGCAGAGGGGGCGCAGACGGGTTGGCGAGGATGGAGTGGGGCCACTCCGCCTCGGGCTGACTACGAAGTCTCCAAAGGGATGAGCAAGTGGGTCCCCTTGCTAGCCAGAGATTTTCCCGCAGCGTGATCTGGGGAAGGACTTTAACCTGGGGGAGTGGTCGGGCCTCGGGCCGCCTTGAGAAAGTCTCGCGGGGCTCAACCTGGGCTGTGTTTGCTGTGAATGGCCTTGCAGCCTCGTTGATTGATAACTGGCTCCTGCGCAAGTCCATTTGCTTTTTGTTAATGTTTATCCCGGCAGGTGACATTTCAACTCACTTTCCTACTGTGCAGAAGTGCGATGCTGGGCCCTGAAAGCTTCACTTCACCAAGCTCCAAAGGCTCCCGGGTAGAGAGAGGCCAGAACTAGGGGTGTGGAAGGAGAGAACAGGAAAGCTTTCAGAGCGACAAGTGACCGATTTCCTCGCTCTCGGCGGTAGCTCAGCTTTGGCGACTCTGGGGCAGCGCAGCTGCTCCCAACCAGCCGCTGCTTGAACAAAAGGCCGACCGGCAGGGCGCGGCCTGGTGGGCGCCCCTGGCCCTGTCCAAATCTGAGCCTCGCTGAGGCGGGAGTGTAGAGGGTTTCGCCCTCGGGGATGCCTCCTCGCCTCCTCCAGGTGTGGTCCAGGAAGGCGGAGACTGAGGTGTCCCTGGACCAGCCCCTGCCTAATGATGCTGATGTGTCTAGAGAGTCTGCGGGGGACTCGTCCCCCCCCCCGCCCCCCAGCTAAACACTAAGGTTAAATAGCTGGAAGGCTCTGTGAGGATATAGTCAGTGTTGTTCCCTTAGGAAGGTTGGGGAACCATAGTTTCCTCTGTGTTGTACCCATTTGAGAGTATAAAACCTAGTGAGGAAAAGAAGGAATGACTCAAAGAATGTACATTTGATTAAGATTGGAGCTACTAGGAAACCTCGCTTCTGGGGCTCAAAAAGACCTGATCCCTTATTGATGGCTATTGTGTGACTATCTTGATGCTAATGCAGTGAGGAAGCTATGAAGACCAACACTGAAGTCGGTTTAAAAGGTAGTGAATTTTCGCGCCAGCAGTGAGTGCAGCCCCAGATTCCTGCCTGGGGAGCAGCCAGAGAGATTAGAGTCAGCCAGCGAGGCCTGCCCAGATTCAGGCCCGTCGTCTGACACTTGGGCTGTGCTAACAACAGTAGGATGCTACTTTCTTTATCTTTAAGCGAGCCTAGGATGCTACTTTCTTTATCTTAAAGCATGGAACCCTGGGCATTCTTTTGGGAGCTGAACTCCTGAGATCCCTGGTGCTCGCCATTTGAGTTCACCTTGCTCGGGAAGCCACGCGCGCCCCCTGCGGGCCACCGCTCAGGGCACCAAGGAAGCCTCTGTGGTCCAACTGGTTTCTGAGAGAAAAGGGATGCTTGCTGCATCTTGCTATCTATTTTAGTAAGAAAAGGGTATATGGCGAGGAGGCAGAAGAATCTAATGGATTAACTTGGGTCCCCAACAATGTCTGCATATTGTGCCGCCGAGGAGGATAGAATTCCAAGTTTCCCCAAAAGATGCACGTTTGGATTATCTGTCAGCCGGCATGTATCTATGTGAAAGAAGCTTAAATCAGAATAGAAAGGGGATCCTGGGAGTCTAAAATCGTAGGTTGAGACTGGGGAATATGGTACAGGTTACATTAGCAGTTCCTTTGTTTTGTTGTTTCCCTTTCGGTAAATTTAGCAGAATCAGGAGGCAGCTCTCGGGCCCTGAGCTTGGAGGTCTTTGTTTCTTTCCTGTTGAGTGAGTGAATGGAAAAGCCTGCGGCCTGGAGCCCTAGTGCTGGGTCAGCACCCTGGACAGGGCTCTGCAGCTGCTAACCCTTGTCCTGTATCTCTTCACATTTAGGAGGAGGCTGAGATTCCTTTGAGAAGTCTGTAGTGAGCAAAGGAGAAAACAAACAGCTAGTTTTTGAAAGTTTCTGAGAAAGTGTGGACCCCGCCAGGAATATACACTGGCAATCGAAAAGATCAAATCTACTCGCGTCGATCAAGCGGTTGATCTTTTCTGTCCCTCCTCGGCAGCTTTGTGTTTGCATCTGAGTGCACGTGCACACCTGCTTATAAAATCGGAATTCGCGTCCCTTATGTGCGACAGGGGTTGGATCATTAAGCTAAAACGTTCAATTCCGTCCCTTTGATCCTTGCTGGGGAAAATCTATAGTCATCTCTAATCCACGAGGTCTTTAAGGAGGTTGTTACAAGAGCTGTTTTGATGTCATCATTTCACATCCATAGCAAATTCAGCTAATCAAACAGTGACTGCTGCTCAAAGTTCTTGGTAGAAGTAGTTCTTGCAGGACACATTGGTAAAATTATTCCTGATTTGCATATAAGGAAGTAAGCCCTGGAGTTAATGAAGGCGAGTAATTACAGAGCGGACTCTCAGGTGTCTGCCCCTCACCCTCCATAATCAGAGGTCTTGCTCTGCAAAGGACAGTCCTTAGTGCTCTGTGTAAACCCTGCATATTGGAATATATTTTTAAATGCACTTAGTAGCTTAAAACAATCAAGAAGTTTTGTTGAAGCTGAAGTTGAACAATAAATGACTAGTTTCATTTCAGCCCCCATTAAAGGAACAGAATGTCTGTTCACTTGGTAAAATTGAATGGCTCACAGTGATGTAGCAACAGAAAGGGAATCTCACTGAGGTCATAACTGTGAGAAGACAGATTTCTTAAAATGTTAGATAGAGCATTCACCAAATAGTCATTAAGTGTTATTTTCATTACATCTCTCTTTGAATATGAATAAGGCCACTTATTTCCATGTGAAAAAAATCCAGTGTCCAGTAGAAAGGAAAAAAAATCGTATTTCTCATGTGAATTAATTTAGTAAATGACCATAAATTCCTATTAAGAGACTGTCACATGTTTTTTTTTTATCACCACCTGTGTTTTAATGCTAATGAAGCCTGCTTCCCTCCTGAAATGATAGGATTGGGTAAAGTGACTAGACCAATCTCCACACATCTGTTTCTTTTGATACAAACATACAAAACATACGATCTTTGAGAGTCTTGCCCTAGGTTGTCTACATCCGTTCTTCACACAAAAAAGTCATATTATCATGAAATCAATATAGGTTAGCTTCTACATATTTACTTATCCTTTAAGTAAGGCCATTTATTAGGACAGCAGGTGAACAGAAATAGACCCTAAAGCACAACCAATTAGATTTGTCATAGAAATTGAGGAGAAAATGAGCTTAAAGTTGTTTTGCATATACTGTTTATCAGAAACTATACCAGGCACACACATGTTATTTTTTAAAAATTGTTTTAAATTGCTTTGCTTACAAAGTTCACATACATTTTGTTTCATACTGTCCTTCATTCACATTGCATACACATTTTTTTATTTAATGTTTACCATCCATGCCACTATTTCCCAAACCTTGCTACACATTAGGATCAATTGATGATCTTAAAACAAAATTATAATGATGCCTTATTATATACTTTGATTGAATTAGTAAAGGGTATGACCTAGGCATTGGAATTTTGGAAAGCTTCTCAAATGCTTGTAATTTGCAACGAGTTTGGGAGCCACTGACCTATATGATAATGTTGTTTTTGTTGTATGCCATCTAGTCAGAACCAACTCAGGAGGTTTTCAGAGGCTGTAAATAGAATAAGAGGAGATTGCCTGTCTTTCTCATGCTGAGAAGCTGGTGGATTTGAACTGCCTGTCTTTGGGTTGGCAGTGCACCTCTTTACTCACTAGCCCACTCCTTGTTGTGTACCATCGAGTTGGAACCGACTCATAGCCGACCCTATGGCGGATTTTCCAAGGCTGTTAATCAATGGGAAGAGATTGCCTATCCCCCTTCTCCCGTAAAGCAACTGGTGGATTCCAACTGCATGCCTTGGGGATTGTAACACAACTTCTTACCACTAGAGTGCCTGGTACATAGTTTTGACCAATATGATATTTTTGATCTATAGTTACTATTATTTGCTGTGTCTTGCACCAACTGGGCTATACAATGTTCCTTTGGTAACACAGCTGAAAATTACCCCCCATCCCTACACACTCGATTTAGAAAATCTCTACATAGTAGAGAATTTGAAATTTGACAATGCATGCCCTCTCTCTGGGGTTCTCAAAGGCAGTCACTTATGGAAACTTATGTCTTCTTTACTCAAGACTTATATGAGGCCTTTTATTGCCCTCCTTTGATGTGGAAGTCAGACAAAATGCAAAGCAGTTACAGAGCTGAATCCAAGTCTCCCATCCATTTGTTCACTTAAACAATTATTGATGGAGAAGGCCCATCTCATTAGATGTGCTCCTTGTGGATAGGGCTGGCCCACTGGGATCCACGCCTGGAGAAGGGCCCAAAGGCCCAAGTACTCCTTGTACTTCCAGGCATCCAGCATTCTGTTCTGCAATCAGGCAGTAATAGATTACTTGGCTTCACATCAGCTCCTGTCTTGCTATTTCAAGTAAAGCTTGCCTTTACTCAAATTTTAGGACCCGGCACTGAAAACATAATCGACTTAAACTCTGTCCACAGATATCTAGAGGGCAACTTAAAATTTCAAGCAAACCTTACATGTTTCCAGTTATTCGTGTTTCTCATCTTTCTTTTCATATGCAGTTTCTGAAATCGTTGCTTTCGTTTTTAGTTCCGGTAATGATGTCATAGTCCCAAAGAGAGGTTGTCAGAGGATCGCAATAAACTATATGCTTTTCGCTTTCTTTCCTGTTGTCTCCTAAAACAGATCATTGGGAGAAATTAAATAAATAAACGAGCGAAGCGCGCCACCTAGTGACCCCTGTGCTCACTGCAGGTTCAGGGACTGGAGTGCGTGAGAGGAGTGGCTAACGCGATTCAAGTATTGATGGAGTCACAAAAATCGTTCATTAAGGCAATTTAATCTTTGCTATTAAATGTCCTTTCAATTCATTTGGGGTAATTAAGATGCAGTTAAAGTGATTAAATTCTAATTACTTCTGCTAGACAAAGACATATTTGTCACACTAATGCGGTTAACTAAGGACTCAGAAAGAAAGTTAACATTTACTTCAAATGATGCAACGGGAAAAATCAGTTCCTCTTTTCATCATTAATCCAGCGATCTGGGTGATTATGTAATGACACTACAAGCTCATTGAATAGGGGAAGTGCTGATTAAAATGATTGCTAGGAGGAAAACCTGAACCAGAAACTACTGGATCTGCATTCCTTGGCAAAATTGGTGTTTCCATTTCTCTCGAAGCCATACCCCAAAGTTATAAACTGCTCCCGAGTTTTATCGTGATATTAAAAAGAGGGATGCCTCATAGAAAGCTCCCCAACTCCCCACCCCACCAGACCGCAGACATTGTTAAACTAACCAAAAGATATTTTGAAAAGGCAACTGGATTCTCAGAGTTGTTAAGTGCCCTCCAGTGGGAACTGACTCATAGCTGATTTTTCAGTCGCTTTTCAGAGGCTGTAAATCCCAGTAGGAACAGATTACCCATCTTGCTCGCACCGATACTTGGTTTACAGAGGAGAAAGGCAGATAGGAAGTGACAGAGAGAGGAAGGGAGCTCTTGAAAGAAAATCCCCAAATAGAAATTTCCACTGCAGGTTTTAGAAGCCACTTGCCTTTACACCAAGCACCCTTCCTGTTGAACAGTCCTCCTCACCCAACGCAGTTCCGGTTGTACTGCCTTTGATGAACTGTGGAGACAGACCCCCCTGCCATTATTGTGGAAATAATGATCACAGCACCCACTCTGAAGAGTGCGGACTACCTCATTCCAAATTGATCCCTTCCCTATGTTTTCCCATATCCACATTAGGCCACAGGGCATCAGGTCACTGACGTTCCTTTGCCATAATCTTCGCAAACAACAGTTGTCTTTGTGCTATCATAGCTTAATTCAGAGCATGCATAAAAGGAGGAAGAATTGAAAAGCTAATAATACATTTGAAGTTTTGCCTTCCTGACAGAAATAGCTTTTAAGGCAGAGCCTGGCTCCTGCCTGCAGTGGAGGAAAGTCAGGTAATTGGAGATTCTTTTCTCCAGAAAACTGTCAAATTTGTGTACTGAAAACCATAATCTTGTTAGTTGTAGTTTTACTTTAGTTATATCACTGAATAGTGATATTTCCCTATTTATTTAACAAATCAACTAAAGTTTGTCATTCATCTATAGAAAAACTTAAGAAATAAATTAGTAATTTTAAATTTTACAGTGTCATTTATTTTATAGCTCATGTTGTTGTTGTTGTTATGTGCTGTCAGGCCACTGTGGCTCATGGCAACCCTATGTACAATGGCCCTGAAACCTGCTCTATCTTGTGCCAACCTTATTGTCTCTGACACACCTACCCCTACTACCCCAGACACTGAATCAATCCATCTCATTGAGGGTCTTCTTCTCTTGCACTGTCCCTCCGCACTCCCAGGTATCATGTTACTCTAGAGAATGTAATCAATACCACATGTAGAAACTGTTGAATTGGTGTAGGTTTTGCTGTGTATGTTGAAAACAACAAAATAAATGAATATGTTTTAAAAACAGAATTGTTGTTTTGTACCATAAAGTTGGAACTGACCCATAGCTGACCTTCTGAAGGGTTTTCAGAGGCAGTTAATAGCATGGGAGGAAACTGCATATCCTTCACCCGCGGAGCAGCTGGTGGATTTGAACCACGTGCATTTGGGATTGCAGTGTAGCACAACTCTAATAAAATCATTGCGGGGGGGGGGGGTGATCATAGACTAAGGAGGAAGCATACTGGAGAGGTTTTTATACTAATTAGCTATGGAGCCTTGCAAAGCCATTTAACCTTTTTGGGCCTCATTCTCTTTCAGTGTGGAATGAAAGGTTTGGTTATGGCTCTCTCTTCAGCCAGCTCCCATGTTCTGTGAGAAGTGTATATCAAAGACCAAGCTCAGTTTTCTGCCCCCAGCAAGGGCTCAATGGTACCCTGTCAGCTGATCAGGAGAAAAGAGCCCATCTTGTTAGTGGTGCTGCCTTCTGGGGCACTCAGGCACGCACACACCACTTACACGCAGAATTCTGAGAAGATATTACCTCTGGTGGCCTAGTGATAAGGAGTTGCACTCTCAGCTCATAGTTTGAATCCACCAGCTGCTCAGTGAGAGAGAGATGAGCATCTCCTCCTACGCAATATAGTGCCGGTGAAAAGTAATTGGAGCGTCACTTATGATTTACAGTACACAACAACAACATGTCCTAGTAAAGTAGTGTAAGGGGATTGATGAGGATGTAGATCATCAGGAATTCTTACTACTACTCCATAACCAGCAGTTCTACTCTTTGTTTTGTACTGCAGAGAAACCCACAAATACTGGAGTTGTATAGGAATGTAGCACAATTGTTCTTAAGAATGAAAACTAGAAAGAGTCCAAATATCTAATAACATTATGCAGATGGCAAAACTAATAAGGTGTCATCTCAGGATTAAGAAATTGTGATGTAGTCATATACTGCAGTCTTTGCAGGAATAAAAAGAAATAAACCATAGCCATACACAACAGATAGAGGCAAGGATGATGAGGCTTTGCCTCACGTACTTTGGAGATGTTACTAGGAGGAACTATTCCTTGGAGAAGGACATGATGCTGGGAAAGATGGAGGGTCAGCAAAGGAGAGGAAGACCTCAACCAGGTAGATCGACACGGTGATTGCCACAGTGGGCTCTGTGTGTCAAGTAGTTTGAGGAGGGCACAGGATAGAACAGGGTTCAGATCTTTTGTTCATAGGGTCGCTATGAGTCATACTTGATTCGACAGCACCTAACAACAACATACACAACAGATAAAAATCTTAGGGGTAATGTTAAAGTTTTTAAGAGTTTTGTCTTTTTTTTTTTCTTTCCTTTCCCCCCCTCTCTTGTTGTGTGCCGTTGAGTCAGATCCGACAGGTACAGGAGGAGACTGCTCCTCCTTCTCCAGCAGAGCATATAGGAGAATCAAACTGTGCACTTTCCGGATTGCAGCGCAGTTTCTTGCCAGTAGGCCACCAGAGCTCCCTTGCTGAAGTTTTTAAAAAGGTTAGCTATAGAAAGCCACACGCAAGCAAGGTTTTTTTACTTTATAATTTTAATTACTTTTAAAATTATTTCTTGTGCTTTGAGTAAAACTGTACAAAGCAATGAATTTTCCATTCAATCTTTCATACAGTTTTCTTTATGGCATTAGTACAATAGAGCAGGACCATTTTTAGAAGCTCAAAAGCAGGCATGCTAAGCAACTTTGTGTGAAGAGATGCATAGATATATAGGCTTTAAAAAAAACAAAAACCCAAACCCCAAACCAAAACAACCCAACCTCAGAACGTATTTTTTTAAAATGAAATTAATAAAGGACACAAAATTCAGGGGAGTGTTTAGCTCTGACAGAAGAAAGCAAAAAGATGAAAGACAAGCCCTTATAATTTAAATAGCTCATTGGATGCTAGTAGTGTCAATCAAGTAGGTGTCCTGCCTCCAGTGCTATAGCATACAACATCTTTAGTAATGTCATTACCAGTTTAATCTTAGAAAAAGATGTGATAATATTATTGTACATCCTTGAATGTAATATTTCTTAGATCATTTGCATACCAACCACAATTGTTTTATAAATCCTTTTTATATTGAATCAAAACATTTTTAGTTACATTATTGGTAACTAGGGGAGGCAGTTTTTAATTTTTGTCCTTCTTTATTCTAAAAATATGTTTTTTATATAGACCTACAAATACTGTTTACCAATATGTGACAAAATTAGTTACTATACAAACATTGGCAGCAACAGACATGTGAAGAAATGCTCAAAATAACTAGAAATAAGAGAGATGCAAATCAAAACCACAATGAGAAACCATTTTGCAAAGTTTAACAGGACAGCAAGTAATAAGTACTGGAGAGACTGTGGAGAGATTGGAACTCTTCATACTGTTGGTGGGATTGTAAAATGGTAAACCATTCTGGAAGGCAGTTTGGCATTTCCTAAAAAAGCTGAACATAGAAATTCCATATGACCTAGCTATTCCACTATTTGGAATACAGCCCAAGAAAATTAGAACTGAGACACAAACAAAGATTTACACATCAGTGCTCATAGTACCAATATTCACAAATGCAAGAGCATAAAAACAGCCCAGATGTCCAACCACAATCAAATGGATTGCGAAATAGTAGTACATTAACACAATGGAATACTATGCAGCACTCAGGAGCAACAGTTTTGAAAATTACTGCATAACTTGAGAGAGACTGGAGAGCATTGTGCTGAGTGAACTCAGCCTCATAAAGACAAATACTGTATAAAACCATTATTGCAGAAATAGATAACTAGTAAAACGTATATGAGGTTCACAAGGAGGGGGGAGTTTAGGAGCAGAGGGGTGAAGATTACCAGGGGGAAAGTTCTATGTTCACACAATTTGATGGGAGGGTGGGGGAAGGAAATGGGATAGATCTGGCTGGTATCTGGAAAGACAGGGTAATGATGGGCAGAGTTCAATGGTGTTAAATTTTATAAGATATAATGAATGGGCATGTCTGTATGAAACGCAAAGTGAATGAAGGATAGTATGAAGCTCAAATTATATGAACTTTGTAAGCCAGCCAATAAAAAGCTTATTTTAAAAAAATTGGCAGACACAAAACAACAGTGTATACTTGTAGACACAACCTTGTGGTTCAACATTGAGTAGCTCTGACCAGAATGCATTAAAAGTTAAAGGAAAATATATTAGCATAAGTTTTAATGTTATAAGCATATTGATATATGTAAGCTTGGCCTAGAGAAATGTTTTTTGTTGTTGTAACTGACTATTGGAATGTTTTCATAACATTAATTCCTTGTCGCCAACACTGTCCAGAAATTGTAGCCTGCTATTTCAGTGCCACCGCCTGTGACAGTGAGGTGTGCACTACACCGCACTGCTTTAGCAATATCAGTGTTGCATGATGTGTTCGAAGGTGTTCAACTTGTTACTGCGCTCTGTATCTTACATACCTCATACGTACTGCTTTGTCAAGTGGTGCTATTAAGTGCCGTTGAGTCAGTTCCCAATCATGGAGATCCTTCGTATGCAGAGTAGAACTGTGCCGTAGGATTTTTCAAGGCTGTGACCTTTCAGAAGCAGGTTGAGCTTCCAGAGCATTTCTGGATGAATTCAAACCACCAGTGTTTTAGCAGCATGTGTGGAGATCCTGGCTGAAACCCACTCCCAGGTTTCCTGGATCTTAGGACCCGAGGGGTACAGCACATTCCTGTCAATAACAAAAGGTTCTACAAGACTTTAGTTTTCATTTGTGATGGAGGGGCAGGAAGGCTGTTTCCTGTTCCACTAAAGGAGCAAATCAGATTCGTGGAGAGAGACAGAGTCTGAGTATGTGTTGTTTCAAAAGTGACTTAGGAGATCCTATGTAACTTAAATTTGAGAAATATAATCCTTATATTGAGAAGTGTAAAGTAAATTATATTCTTTTTGCCTCACTTTTTAAATGTTAATCTTATTTGTAGAACAGCTTATAATGCACAGCTCACTGTATGTGGCATCATGTTATCATGCACAGTAAGCTGTGGGGGGACACACACACACACACACACACACACACACACACATAACAGAATAGAACTTTACCTTCTTCTGGTCAGTTTTGAGATCAAAGTTTTACCCAAAAGGTCAAGATCGGAACCCCATGCTTATCTATGTGAACACTGTCACTGTTCTGCAGGTCCTTGCTAATCTAAGTGTGTCTCACAGGCGAAGAATATCAGTCTTACTTGAGAACTTCCAAAATGTGTATATTCTCCAACCCCACCCAGGCCTACTGAATCTGAATCTGTTTTTAACAAGATGCCTAGGAGGTTCATATGAGTGTTAGAAAGTCTAAGAGCACTATTGTGGGTCATATTTCATCATTCATTTGTAAGCTGAATTTTTCTTCATCACCAGTCATTGATTGGGTACCTCTTGTGGACTAACTAATGAGCTGAGCACTCAGGCTGGAAAGATGGATGATAGTCACACAAGGGCACACTCACTGGGAAGGAATGTGGTAAAAAGTTAACTTGTCTCTCTTGGTTGCTATGATCGTGAACTCAAATTTGTTGTCGTTGAGTTGATTCCAGCTCCTTGAGACCCTCCATTGGGTTTTCAAGATTATAAATCACAACGGGATTCAGACTGCCAGAGATGCAAACCTTTGAATTAGCAGTGAACCTCCCTGCTGTAACCTAGGGATAGATAAAATTCTGTGAATGCAGGAAAGGAAACCAGAGGAAATACTGGACAAAATTTTATGTGTCTGTGTGTGTGTGTCTGTATGTGTCTGTGTATTCCAGAAGGTTTGGGCTTCAACGGCGAGAACTAAGGAAGCTGTGCCCTGCAGTGGAGAGAAATGACCAGACTGTGCTTTTGAAAGTAAACTATTTAGCTTGAATGGAACATTCAATGGAGAAGTAGTAAGGCAACTAGCTAGGAGGGGTGGCAATAGATTGTAAGGGTCCGGTTCTGTGTCACTCCAGAAGTGGAGAGAATGGGCAGACAAAATTTGAGAAGTGTTTCTAAAGTAAAATTGGCAAGAGAGGGTGTGAAAGAGAAATTGGCACCATTGTTCTTTGGGAACATAGTACACCAGCATTAACTATACAGTAGTATGTTAATGTAGATATAAAGAATTATTGTTTTAGAATCACATCTTCTGAAGATAACTGCTAGGCTCTGATGTCTGTACAAATCTGAATGTGTCATTTCAAAGAGAAGACTGGGCATTAGCATGATGGGAATACAGTCAGCACTGTGGGCTCAGTCCTTCTGGTTGAGACTAAAGGTACATTGACACAGTGGCTGCAGTATGGCTCAAGCATGCCAGTGTTACCTTCTGTTGTATATAGATTCACTATGAATGAGAGTTACCCTGAAGACACCTAACAAGTGTTGGTGAGCAGCACTGGCCACTCTTATTCTAATCAAGCATCTGTCATTGGGGACCAGGAGTCCAACGAGAACCAATGAGACAGTTTAGCCCAAATCCACCCCTGCTGTTAGGGACACTAAACACCAAAAGTCAAGCATCTTCTCATAATAAGATTTGGTTTCCCCCTCTAATATAGATTATTTTCAACTGCCCCGTAAGCCTCAAACATTTTAAGAAGAATTAATTTTAAATCAATAAACGTCTATCTTTGGATACTTAATGTATGTACATCAACTTTTAAAAATGTAAACAGCCTGGAAAGGTATACAGAGAAGATTCACTCTCCTCCCAACCTCTTCTCTAGTGGCACAACTCTCTTCCTATAGAGATAGCCTCTGAAACACAGAGTTTCTTGTGTTTAACTTGTTATGGGAATGTAGGGGTGTGTGCATGTGTAGGGGGTTTGTGGGGGGGCATTCATGTCTGTGCACATGCATCTTGTAACCTTCTTTAAGTAATCATGGGCCTATTCCATCTCCAGAAGGGTAATTTTCTAGGGAAAATAGCAATTGACTCTTGCTTCTTTTAATCCTGTTCTTTCTGGCTGTTTCACAGTTGCCTTCCAAGAAATGTATTTATGTGCCAAGTACAGTCCTGCTCATTGCAGTGATCTGAGTAATAAAATTAAAGGACAAATAGCAAATGCTGTCTACTCTGTTGGGTACCAGGAATGGTCCCAAGTGCTTAAATTGAAATCCACTTATCCTAGCCCTTTTATGAAAGGTAATTTAACACTCAAGAGTTGTTAAAAATTTTCATTTATATACTGTGTTCTGTCTACCACCTAGGCTTCTTGTTGTAAATAAGATGGTATTGCTGAAGTATGTGAGGTGAAACTTTACCATCTTTTGCCTCCGAGGAGCGCTCTGGTTGCACTTTCTCCAAGACAAGTTTATTTGTTGTTTTTTGTAATGCATGGGGTGTTCAGCACTCTTCTCAACACCATAGCTCAAGCTCAAAGGCGTCAATTCTTTTGTTATTCATTGTCCAGCTCTCAGATGCATAGTAAGTGATTGAAAAGGCCATGGCCTGAATCAGAGGTGCCTTAGTCCTCAAACTGACATCGTTACTCCTCAGTAACCAACATACTGTAAAGTAGTGACTATATAATTTTAGAGTGCTGTCTTTAATGCAAGATTGGAGATTTTTGCTAGCTAGTTAATTATGCTGTGCCTGTATAAATATTGCTGTAGAAATCAGTTGTGATTGATGATACAGGGCAACTCATAGGATTTTTCTAACTGTAAACTTTAGAAAAATAGATTAACCAACTCCTCCCCCCTCCACGCTGCTGGGTGCATTTGAACTGCCAATGTTAGGCTGATAGTTGAGGGCAAACTGTTTGCACAACCTTTGTTTTTGTTTGCAGTTGAGTCACAATTGACCCATAGCTGATCCTCTAGCCGATGTTCAGAAGCAGTGATCACAGGGGAGGAGATTGCCCATCTTTCTCCTGCACAACTAGACCTTATTCTTGTTGTTGTTGTTGTTGTTGTTGTTGTTGTTGTTGTTACATGCCGTCGAGTTGAGTGCAACTCTAGTGACCCTATGAACAAAATATCTGAACCCTGTTCTATCCTGTGCCACCCTCACACTTCCTGACACACAAGAGCCCATTGCAGTAGTCACCCTGACAATCCACCTAGTTTAGGGTCTTCCTCTCCTTTGCCAACCCTCCACCCTTTCCAGTATCATGTCTTTTTCCAAGGAATACCCCCTCCCAGCAACATCCCCAAAGTATGGGAGGAGAAGCCTCATCATTCTTACCTCCAAAGATCACTCTGGCTGCACCCTCTCCAAGATGTATCTGTTCATTGTCTTGGCCATCCAAGGAATGATCAGTGCTCTCCTCCAACACCACAGCTCAAAAAGTTCAATTCTTCTGTCATCCTTACACATTGTCCAGCTCTTAGATGCATAGCAAGTGATAAGAAAAACCATGGCCTGAATCAGATACACCTTAGTCCTCAAACTAGTATTACTGCTTCTCAATAATTTGGAGAATTCCCTAGCTGCATATTTTCCCAGTGTAGTCTTATTACCTGACACTGATAGTATCAAAGGTATTAATTGTGGATTCAAGCAAGATGAAGCTGTTGATAATTTCAGTCTCCTCTCCATCCATCATGACACTGCCTGTCAGTCCAGAGGTAAGAATCTTTGCCTTCCTGACATTGAAACACAATCCATACTGAAGGCTGCATTCCTTGATCTTCCACAAGTCCTTCAAGTCCTTCTCACTTTTTGCAAGCAATTTTGTGTCACCTCCATAATACAGGTTATTGTTGAGTCTCCCTCCAATCCTGATGCCACACTGCTCTTCATAGAGTCCAGCTACTCAAATAATTTGTTCAGTATACTGATTGAATAGGTTAAAAAAAACCCAATACAACCCCATTTGTTGGATACTTATTATTCTAATAAGTCTTGTATATCTCTATTTTTTTATTCTTATTCTTTGAAACAGTTAATCTCAAACTGTAAAGGTATTTATGTGTTAATAAAAAAGGCAACAAGAATCATTCATAACACCCCACACAGAGATAGCCACTACTTTTTTCTTCTCTTTTGTGATAGTCATCCCATTCATTTTTTTTAATGACATGATGTTGTTCTGTATTATCAAGTCACAATGACTCATAGCTGATCTTCCAGGAAATTTTCAGAGGCTATGAATTACACAGGAGGAGACTGTCCAACTGATTCAAACTGCCTGCCTTTGATTTGACAGCTAAACTCCTTATTATTAAGCTACCAGAATGATATTTTATTATTTTATATGTTGAAAAGATCACCTTACAAATTTACTACAGCACAGTTTAAAATATATAAAAGAATAATAGAGATAATAAAAAATCCCTTGTAATTTTTATCATCTTTTGCCATCCCCAATACATTTTGTGTAGCATTCATTCATTGATTAAAGGATTCCTTCAGTTAGTATATATGTGTGTGTGTTGTTGTTATTGTTGTTGATGGCTGTCGAATCAAGCACAACTCATAGTGACCCTATGAACAAAATACCTGAAGCTTCTCTGTAACTATTGTTTTACATATATATGTAT
>NW_006399975.1:1172520-1198421 GCF_000299155.1 Elephantulus edwardii | reverse complement strand
TATTATTTACAGTTTATGAAACAGCAGACAAAAAGATAAATGCCATCCCTGTGTGTCTGGAGTGCTTATGTCAGGAGAAGCCTATAAATTTTATGGGGTTTTTTTAATAATTCCTTCTTCATAATTTTTCAGGTTTTCCTTTGGTTTGGTTGGTTTTGCTATTATCAATGACTGGCACACCACAGCAATTATACACATAAACCTTTATTGAATATTTGATTGTTTTTCTCTTTTAAAAGTGTCAATTTTAATAATGTAATCTATACCCAGTACAGAAGCTTTGGAAAGTATTTTGCATATTATAACCGTTGAAAGAAAATCAAATAGCCATAATTTCATAACCCAAGTATAAAACCCCTGTTACTATGTTGTTTTATTTCCTTACAGATTTTTTATAAGTACATATATAAAGTGCATTTTCATTTTATTCAAATATAAAAATTGAACTCATAAAAATTTACAAATGAATCTCTTTCAGTACAATTAAATATTCAAAAGCATAATTTAAAAAATGTTTATTTGGAACTGAGTATAAAGTAATTTCTAAAAAGTTCTAAAAATATCACAAAGAACACCTGTATATTATTTACCACATTAACCAATTGTTAGCATCTTACCTCATTTGTACTCTCTACCATACATCTTGCCCCTTCTCTAAATATTTCGGAGTGTGTTTTCCAAGAGTAGAGATAGTCTTTTCTATAATCCCCATTTAAATTTTTCTGTTAACTCAACAGTGTCTTCATAGCCATGCTGTCCTTCAGCACAGGATTCAGTCTAAAGCCTAGCTGATCTTTAATTGGAAATATTTCCATAGTCTTTGTCTTTTTAACATTGACATGTATTTAAGGAATACAGTTTTATGTAAAATAGTTCTTATTTTGTATTTAGCAGGCACTTCCTTTTTATTATACTTCTTCAATCTGTATTCTGTGGAAATATAATTTAAGAAGCTGGGCTGGAATACAGAATCAGGGGATACAACCAGGGTAGGCCAGAGCTGCTGCCCATTGCAGTGACCCATAGTAGAGAGTGTGAGCTTGCCCACTCAGAGAATGGAAAAAAGCAGAGCGGTTCTGTAACAGGAAGGCTCTGTGATGAGGGCCTTTTCACTGCCAAACACAAGCAGAGAGACCTGGAGATGATGCAACAGAAGCTGAAGAAGACAAACGAGAAGGAAACTCAAGTAGCTTCTTGTCCAACCATCTTGCCCTTTGCCTGTCTCAGCTCACTCACATTTCCTCTAGTGACTCCTATCTTCCAGAATGCCCTTTGCTCTGAGTATACAGATGGTCCCTGTGTGCTTCCTTCCCCTCAGGTAGCCCCTCTCCACCTGGGGCACATGAAGGTTATGGTGTTATCCCTTCCCAGTGTTTTTCATTCCTGAGGGGCTCACCCCCAAATAATAAAATATACTAACCTTCGGTATGGATTATACCTCAACACTACTGTCAAGTCAACCCTAATCGATAGTGCCCCTCCAGGACAGAGTAGAACTGCCTCACAGGGTTTCTGAGACTATCTTCATGAAACGAGAGGATCTCATTTTTCTTTCTTGGGAGTGACTGGTGCGTTCAAACCACCAACTCTTCAGTTAACAGCCCAATGCTTAACCTACAGCATGACTAGGACTTCTCTTCAACGTGAAGAAAATGAAAATCCTCACAACTGGACCAACGGGCAACATCATAATATACAGAGAAAAGACTGAGGCTGGCCAAAGTTTCAATGCAAAGGACACACTGCATTGGGAAAATTTGCTACAAAAGAAGTGTTCAAAAGCAAAGATGTGGTCATTTTGAGAACTAAATTGCTCCTAAGACAAAACGTGATACTCCCAGTTGCCTCTTATGCATGTGAAAGCTGGACAGTCAGTCTGGAAGATGAGAGAAGAATTGTTGTCTTTGAATTATGGCGTTGGTGAGGAATATGGACTTTAGTGCAGAGTACCCAAGAATGAATGAATCTGTTTTAGAAGCAGTGCAGTAATAATACCCCTTAGAAGTGAGGAAGGTGAATTTTTTGTTTCACTAACTTTGGACATGTTACCAGGAAGGGCCTGTTCCTAGAATGAGACATCTTGCTTAGTAGAAAGAAAATAAGAGGAAGACCTTCAGCGAGATGCTGCTTTCTTTTTCTTTTCTTTTTTTTTTTAACAGTGGCTGCAATAATTACAAGGATGGTACAGCACCAGCTTGTGTTTGATTTTGTTGTACATGCAGTTGCTGTAAGTTGGGATCAACTTGATGACATCTGTCATAGCAACCACTGCCACACTCTCTGAAAGATCACAATAAGAAAAGCTGGAAAGAGCAGGAGAAAAACCATGGGGGGAAATCAAAATAGTAAAACAAAGAAACAAACAAAAATCAGGCTTATTTATTTAATTGAGTCTGATGGACACCTGGGACTGTGGTCTTGAGACACTCTTCAAGCCTGGAACTCAGGTTCCAGCCAAAAAGGCGAATCTAAAGGTGAACAGTATTACCAGGAAGTATGTGCTCCTAGAACAACTAACCACAGGAGATCAAAAAGGAATTGGTGAAGGACAAGACTGTGAAAGGAATGGATGATCGGGCATTCTATGTATGATCATTATCAATCTAAACAAGACATGCATTACAAAGTGAGTTAGGGGAGGGAGGAAAATGTGCATCAATAAATGAATGTGAACAAATTGATAAACTTTCATTAAAATCACGATGAAAAATTATATATGATATATATTTAAAAAGATAAAAAAGGCAGCATTTACCTAGGAATAAATCTCAGAAGACTGAAAGAAATAGGAAGAAGGGCTGATAGAAATGGGAAAGCAGAAATCAAGCGGGCAGAATGCTTTTTGCTTTGTGGAATTGATGTCAATGTCACCAATCAAAATGTATACGACTTATTGAATAAGAAACCAATTTTCCTATGTAAACTTTCATTCAGACCACAATTAAAAGTAAAACAAAACAAAAACCTTTTTAAAAAGGAAATCAGTGCTTTGCATTGGGAAAAATCTGTAAAATATCTTTTTTCCCTTTAAAAAAAGTTTATTTTATACTAGGTTATGTACAAAGTTCATAAAATTCATATACCTTGTTTTTCACACTGGACCTTTAAAGTGGGGAAAAACAAAGATGTCATGAGGCAAGCCATACTTTATGAGGATTGTGGTGCACAAGCCATGGTATTTTCACTGTTTCCTATGTGCAAAATCTGGACAGTGACTAATGAAGACCAAGAAGGATTAATGGCTTTGAATTATGATTCTGGTGGATGAAACTAAATATACCAACAACTGCCAGAAGACCAAATATCTAACAAGGCTTAGTCTCCTGTACTTTAGACATGTTATTAGGAGAGACCAGTCACTGGAGAATGACATCGTACTTGGTTAAGTGGGTTAGAGAAAAAGATGACCTTCAGCACACTGGATCTCCCTAAGGGCTGTAACAGTGAGCTCACACTCAGCAGCAATCATGAGGATAGTACAGGAGTAGGGGGTATTTCAATCTATTGTACTGAGTTAGAATGGATTCCACTGTACCTAACAACTGCAGCCCACACCTATAACATACACAAGCCTGCTGCAAAATTTAGATTGGGTTTATTTGTAATTATTTCCTCCATACATACATCTTATTCAGCCATTGTTTAACAATTTGTTAGACATTCTACTGATTTAGAAGCTCTGGGCCAGTACTCTGTGTCTTAATGAACTGGATGCAAGTCTAGTTTAAACTAAAGTTCAAAAAGAACATCCCAACGCATATAGCCTGGGTTTATTGTATATGTGCATCTAAGACTCTGTGTTATTATATAGAACAATTATTTGAAACATATTCTAAATATAACAGCCATCAGGCAAGCTTTAGAAGTCCTTCATTCACCACATGTGTGGAGATGGGAAAGAAAATAAACCTGGCTTTTTTACTCCTCCCTGTCCACCCTCGGGTAGATAATCTGGCAGAAATAGCAGCACCAAACCCTTCCTCTATTCCCCTGTCCCCTTTCTCTAAGGCCTTCAATATAAGCCTGGAACTCCCTCCTTCTTTAAGCATTTGGCAATAAACTCTGGAAACATGAAGATGAACGGGGTCCTGTCAACACTAGAAAGCTCACAGCCATCAAATGGATGGTTTCTCACTGTTTCCTAACTTCCTGTTTCCTCAGAATTGTTGAACACACAACACCTTCACCTCCAGCACTGAACATATAGGCACATCCACCTCTGCTCCATTCCCCCACCACTTCTTTTACTTTACCAGACAACCTGTTGCAGCCAATGCAGTGGATTTACAAGGATAAATTCATTGTGAGGACAGGGAAGAAGAATTACTTATCACGTATTTCCAATTTTTAGGGTCTACTCTACTAAAGGTTTTTCAAATTATTTCACTGTAGTAAAAATGTATGTAACAAAACATCTGCCAATTTAATATCTTCACGTGTGTAATTCAGTGACAGTGATTACTTTCATTGTGTTGTATGGCTATCACTACTGTCTCCATATTATTCTGTCACCTTTACCAGGAGCTCAGTGTCCCCAAACAGTGACCTCACCTTCTGTCCTCTCTTCCCACCCCTTGTAACCACTGACAAGTTTTGGTGTCGATATAATTTACTTATTCTAGATAATTCCTCTATTGCGATCATCCTTCTGTATTTATCCTTCTGAAACTAACTTATTTCACCTATTATAAAGTTTTCATGACTCTTCCATGTCATAATACTCTGTTTTATGTACACACTTCCGGCTGAGTAACATTCTATTGTAAATGTACACCACATTTTTAAAATCCATTCCTCTGTTGATGGACATGTGAGTCGTTTCTACCTTTTGGCTCTTTTGAACAGTGCTAGCATGAATGTCGTTGTCCAAGCTTCTGTTTGCAGCCCTGCTTTCAGGTCTTTTACCTAGGAGTGAGATTGCAGGGTCCTGTGGGCTCACGTCATGTCTCTATGTCACATTTTAGTAATTCTCACTATATTTCAAACATTTACATAATGCTATTGAACACTTAGCAGACTGTAGTATAAACATGACTTTTATATGTCCTGGGAAACCAAAATGTTCTTGGAATTCACTCTATTTCAATAGTCGTTTTCTTGTAGTGGTCTGGAATGGGACCTGTAATCTTGCTGGAATGTGCCTGCCCCACATGGTTTTTGTGATGAGGTCCTGTGAGATGGTAACGGTCTTGTAAGAGAAATGGGTACCAGCAATCTGGAAACCTCCATCTATTTCAGAGAATCCTGTCTTTGCCCTTCCCAGGCCTCAATGGCCATTGCCCTCTTTCTATCACTGAGATCTGTTCCTACCTTTGGTAAGGTACAACTGTGGAAATTTCCCTAGAGAAGAGGATAGATCTAAATATCTTATGCACTGACTTCTGAAAGATTTCAGGTAGATGGAAGGGAAGTGATGCCTCTGTCCTGAACCACAATGAGAGAAGGTGAAAAAGTAGTTTGAGTGACTTTCCAACCACAGTTTGATAAAGCACATGGACCTCTAACGTTAGCCAAAGCCCCTGCCTCCCATATTTCCTATCGCTTTTGGTTCAGCTGTTTCCTTCAACTTCCCCTCAAAGGTGCTGTCCACGTGGAGTCATCTGTCCTGTGCTCTCTGTATCCCAGCTGACTCACCCTGTCTCTTTCCAAGCAAGCACAGAGGTTCCACTACCTAAACTGCCTGCACCACAACTTGATAGCCTGCCCACTTCCCTGAATGGAGCAAACACCAGTCCTTTCATCTGCATGGAGACAGGGCTGGCAACAAATCGCCCGCTGTCCAGCTAGGCACCTGCCCTGTAGCTCTCTCTTTTGCAATGCGTCTCCAGGCTCCCTTTCATGTGTTGTTTTAGCACCTGCCCCTGTTTCACCATCCTGAGTAAAATTTTGTGATGTGTTCACATCTGCCTCTGGGACACAGTGAATTAGACAATGGAATTAGAGGCTTTGGTCTACCACTAACCAACTGTGTCCATAAGTAGGTCATTAACCTCTCTGGTGTTTAGGTTTTTTTGTCTTAAAAAAAAAAGGATACCCATCTATAGCTTGCCTAGGTTTTGTAGGAATGGGTTGGGAAGAATTTGTAGAGGTGGTTTATAAAGGTGTTTTAAACACCATGGAGTTCCTAGGTAGTACAAATGGCTAGCAAGCTCAGTTGCTAACTAAAAGGTTGGAAATTCAAGTTCACTCAGAGGCTGCCTGCAACAGCCTAGTGATGTATTTTGAGTCAGTCATTGGAAACTTCATAGAGCACAGTTCTCCTCTAACATATGCAATTTCCATGAGACAGAATAAAATCTTGACAGCAACTGATTTGGTTCATAGAAGCACTACAAAGCAAGATATAAGAGTGATTTAGGATTACTCCTGGCTGGGAATTTCTTCTCTTTGTCTATTGTTACTAAACCTTTCATGTGCATGCCCAAAAATCGTACTCCAGTGGCCCACAAGTTCATGGACACACATCAAAAGTGACTTGAGACCAGCAGGTTGTGCTGACTCTACTTCCCTCTGCTGGGAATCAACTTCCAGACAATCCCCACAGGAGTTCATTTCCCATGCACAAGTTGTTCTTAGCCATGTCAGTTAGAATATACTTGCATGGTTTTTCAAATTGAATAGATCTCACTAAAGAGCTGCCTAATGCAAAAAAAAAAAGGCAGGTTTATAAAAATACAAATAACACAACAAAATAAATCAAGACAGAGCACACGGCATTATGACCCCAGGCTCCTGCAATCTGAGCTCCAATGCTGAAGCTGTCACACTCAATTCACTGGCTCTTTAATCTCCATGTTTTGAGTACTGGCCTGGAAAATGGGCTCAGTTACAGACCTGCCACGTTGACTTCCATAGAGCTCCCTTACTTATCTCTCCCCACCCCTGTCTTTAGAAATCTAAAAAGAAAGAAATGTATTTTATTTGCACACTCACTGTCTCATATCTCTTGTCTGGTGGAGTTTATCTTGAAAATCAGCTTCAATTGTCAACACAATGTTTTGGGGGACTTGAACCTGCAAAGTCAGTCACCACTGGTCCTGTACGCCGGAAGAGGTATCCTCTTAAGGCAGGCAGGGTGAGAGTAGAAGTTCACATATGTATTTGTCCAGCTGTTTTGTTTTGGTTTTCTTTTAAAAAAAATGGTTTCATTGAGAAATAATACACAAACCATGCAATGCACCCACTTAAAGGGCACAGATCAGAAGTTCTAGTATAGTCACAGAGTTGTGCAACCATCATCACAATTTTAGAAATGTCTGTCGCTCCAAAAAAGAAACCTCTTCTCTTTCAGAAGTCACTCTTCTCTCTCCTCCCCACTGCCATCAATCAATCCCAATGCTGTAAGACTGGGTAGGACTTCCCCTCATGGTTTCCAAGGTTGTAACTGATGGAAGCACCCTGCTGGGTCTTTTCTCCATGAAGTAGTGGGTAGGTTCAGACTGCCACTGTTCAGGTCAACTGTTCATAAGGTCACTACGTATGAGTTGTACCTGACTCCATGGCACTTAACAGCAACAGTTTTTGGCAGGCATCCGGCTACTTTTTATCTCTGTGGATTTGTCTAATCTCATCCAAGTGCTTTTTTATTCTTTGTCTCTATACTCTTGAAGCCCTAAGCTCCTTCAGCTGGGTGTTATGGGGATGTCTCTGTGGAGTCTGTCTGGAACCCAGGTAATTTCCCCAGAAATCTTGAGAATTTAAAGGTTTAAATTTAAAGAATTTGAAGAATTTAAATTTTGTCTCACCATGCACCCCGTCCTGTATCTGGAGGTCCTGGAGTTGAGCTGTGGCCCTTGGCAGATGCCTAGACCTACCTCCTCTAAATTCAGTCACTTCCCTGAGTCACTTCAAGGCATTAAAAGCTTACCTACTCCAAAATACTTGGCCCCCAGGATGCCTCCGGGTTGTAGTGTTCTGTAATAGCATTGACCTTTAGGTTTGAGATAGTAGATTTCTAGCAGTTTGCTGCCAAGTGGGCTACAAGTACATACAGCCTGTGTGTGTCAGAGTAGAAGTGCATGAGAAGGTCTTTTCTCCTCCTTAAAGTTTTTTTTCCTTTTATTTTTTTCCCTGTTTGTTAATAATCAACAACAGAATACAGCAGAGCACATGCCAATTTTAACAATACAGTGCACTGACATTCTTCAAGTTATACAACCATTCTCACCCTCTTTTCTTAATTGTCTTTTTTTCATTAACATAAGATGCTGCCCTCTATGTTTTCTTTATTTATTTGCTATTGTCAATTTTATCCCATATGGCAAGTTGTTTTTATTTTATTTTTAAAGTGTTGAATATACCATGGACTGCTAGGAGAACAAACAGGTTTGTCCTGGAGAAGGTAAAGCCGGAATGCTCCTTGGGGTCAAGGATTCTGAAGCTTCATCTGACATACTTTGGGCATGTTGCAAGGAGGGACCGGTCTCTGGAGAGGGAAATTTTGGGAGAGTGGAGGGATGGTGCAGGAGAGGAAGACCCTTCATGAGATGGATCGATTCTGTGATTTGGGTGGTGGGAATGAGTGTGTCGGAGACGGCGAGGTTGGCACAGGATAGAGCGGCGTCTAGGGCTCTTGTACATAGGATCGCTATGAGTCACAAATGACTCGATGGCACATAACAACAGCAATGTTCTTGTTGTTGTGTACAGTCTAGTTTGTACCCATTGCTGACTCTCCAGAAGGGTTTCAGAGGCACTTAATTGCTTGAGAGAGATTGCCCCATCCTACAATGGAGCAACTGGTGGATTTGAACCAAGGTGCTTTGGGGATTCAAGTGCAATTTCTTACCACTAGGCCATCAATGTAGCGAATGTTTATTTTCAAGGATGTTGAATTAGGGGCAGTTGGCATCCTTTTTGTGTCCTCCTTCTCTTGACAGATAATAAACTTGGACTATGATGCTTCTTTTTGCTTCAGGGTCTGAAGGTAAATCAGTCTATAATTTTTTTATTTGAATTGAATTCAGTTCTCTTCAAGGATTGGATTATTGTTTTTTAATGCCTTTAAGTCAATTCCGAATACTAGCAGACCCATGGACAGAGTAGAATTGCCCCATAAGGTTTACTAGTCTATGATTTTTAGAGAAGCAGATTTCCAGGTCTGTCTTTGTCATACAGATAGTTCTTTCAAGAGTGTAATGCTTAAGATAGACGTTATTTATTTTTTTAATTTTTCTGTGTGTACCATCAAATAGGATCTGACTGGTAAAGGAGGAGATTATCTCTCCTTCTCCAGCAGAGCATCTGATGGATTTGAACTTTTCACCTCTGGGATTGCAGTGCAGCTTCTTGCCACTAGGCCACCAGAGCTCACCAAGACAGACATTCTTTATAAGCTGATCTCAGCTAATACTTGGTTTAAGGAGGAATTAGGAATTTTTTGTTGTTGTTTAAAGTTTAAGATTATCTCAGGTCACTAGTCTTCAGAGTTCGCCCAGACTTCATGGCTTGAGGGAGTCTGGAGCCTTTGAGGATTTGGAATTCTGTTCTTTTTCCTCCCTTTTGATAAGGATTGTTTTACAGAATATTTGATCCAAATGTTTGGTAACGTAGCCACACACCATCAAGCTCTTCTGATCTCATGCAAAGGAGGTGGGCTATTCTTAGCACACATTCTATATCCTCTTTCCTCTTCCTGGCTCTTTTATTCTCTGTTGTTTTAGGCAAATAGATACTAATTTTTGTATTTTACGTGGTTGCTTGCAAGCTTAAAAAATTTCAGGTACCCCTGAAATTATCTAAAACCAAAATAATAGTTTAGGTTAGCCAGGTGGCCTCATTGCAAGAAGCTGTGCTGCAATCCCAAAGGCACGCGGTTTGAATCCACCAGCTGCTCTGCGGGAGAAGGATGAGCAATCTCTTCTCATGTGATCAGTTGCCTCTGAAAACTTACTGGAGGGTCAGCTGTGGGCTGGTTCTGAATCGACAGTATGTAACAACCATTAAAAAACCTCTGCCTTGAGCATTATACTCTTTTTAAAAATTTACCCATATGAGATCAAACTGACAACAGTTAACTCGAAAGAATAATTAAGAACCTTCGAGGGCAGTGAATCCATGTTACTAGGGGAGGAGCATCTCAGAGGTGCAGGGTTAGAACAGTGCACAACTCAAATGTAATCTGTGACACTAAATGGTGCATGTAGAACTGTTGAATTGATGTATTTTTTTGTGTGTATATTCTCCACAAAAACAAGAGAAATAATTTTTTTTAAAAATGAAGCACAGACACTCCAGAGTGAACTCTAAAGTAGATAGGAGTACTAAACATGATACTATGCCAGAGAGGACTGCTTTGTTGTTGTGTACCATTGAGTGTGAACCGACTCATAGCGGACCCTCCAGTGGGTTTTCAGAGACACCTAATCTCACAGGAGGAGATTGCCCATCCTTCTCCCATGGAGCAGCTGGCGAATTCGAACCCCATACATTCAGGATTGCAATGCCGGTTCATATCACCAGGCTTTTGGCAGTTATTTTTCAGAAGTAGGTTGCCAGGTCTTCTAAAGTGCCTGTGAGTGGATTCAAATCTCAGACTTTTTGATTAGCATCTGAGTATGTTAGCCATTTACACCACCTAGGAGGCCAGTAACAGCCTGTCAAGATGGTTTCACAGTGCCCTGGGATTATTGCTGCTCTTCCTTCACTTCCCTCAGACCCACTTCCCCTGCTATGACGTTAAGACAATTTACACTAAGGCGTTATTTGAAAATCAAATTCCTGGCTATTGTGTGCACTGGTGGCCTACTGGCAAGAAGCTGTGCTGCAATCCTGAAGGCATGTGGTTTGAATCCACTGGCAGCTCCACAGGAGAAGGATAGGCAATCACCTCCCATGTGATTAACTGTCCCTGGAGGGTCAGCTATGGGTCATTTCTGACTCAGTGGTACACAACAACAACATAGCATAAGAACTCACAAGGAATAAATCACATTTGAGTGAGTAAGCTATCTGTCTCCTTTCTCAATTTATTATGTTCCCACTAACAAATCAATCTGATTGGAAACTCCCAAGCATAGTCCTCCCCAGGGCCCTTCATTCCTTTGTCCTGTCTCTCTGGGGCTCTCTATCTAGACTACAATGCTAAAACTTTCCTCTTTACAGTTATTTATACCCCAGCTACAGTCTCTGCCCTTCTAGGAGAGGAAGAGTAACATCACTTTTGAGCCACTGCTGTATGACAGATGCTACCATGTGAGTCTTGCTCAGTCCTCAGAGAATCCACCAAGTTGGGTGGTAGCTGCTGTTCAGTGCCATCAACCCGACTGTTACTCATAGTGACCCCATGAACAGTGGATCTGAACCTTGCCCGGTCCTGTGCCATGCTCGTCATCTCGGATCATCATTTTACTGATGAGGAAGCTGAGGCTTGAAATAACCAGTTACCCAAGGCCTCATAGGCATTAAATACCATGACCTCTCTTCTCAGCTCTTCCTGCTAGTATCAACCCAATGTCACCATCAAGAAAGCAAGGTCATTCCTCTTTGCCTCTTCTGGTTTTGAGACCAGTAGATCTCTGGAACTTCAGCTCATACCCTAAATAGTAACATGGGTTTACTACTTTCAGGAGCTCTGGTGGCATAGTGCATTATGTGCTGGGCTGCTAACCAAAAGATTTGCACTTCAGTTCCCCAGCTGCCCGGCAGAAGAAAGGATGGGCAGGCTCCTCTCCGTCGCCATGATTTGGAATCCACCTGACAATTGCTGAACTCTTACTCTTTATTCACACTGGTAGCCAGACCTGTTGCTGTCCCTTTACCTGAGCCAAAAGCCCCATCTAGTCCCAACTACATCATTCTACTTCATATACTCTCATCATTTTTTTCTTCCTAGTTTTCTATAAGACACCATGACTGATAGCTGAAAGGTTAAAAAACTGAACCCATTCTTCAGCTCTTGGGAGTAAAGACCCAGAGATTTACTCTCATAAATATTACAGCTTAGAAAACCGTATTGTTGAGTGCCAGAGTTGGAACAAATCCATAGCAGATCTTCCAGCCAGTTTTCAGAGACTGAAAATCACACAGGAGGAGAGTGCCTTTCTGTTGCCCGTGGAACCGCTGGTAGATTTGAACCCAGAGCCTTTGGGTTGGCAGTGTAGCTTCTTAACACTAAGCCACTAGAGCTCCCTAGAAAACACTAGGGGATAGTTTTACTCTGTCACATGGGTCATGATGAGTCAAAATTGATTTGACAGCTCCCAGCAATAACCAGTTTCTGTAAAAGAGGTCTTCCTGCCTTCCTGTCCCTGCCTTTCTGAGCATGTTCATAGTTTTAACACATCCTCTTCTGTTTCCATCTCTGACTCTGTTTACATGCCCTGTGGGACAGAAGCCATCTTCACTCAGCCTATCTAAGCCTCATGTCTACCTTCTTTTATAACTTAGGCAAAGAGGGTTATAACATAACCCACAGTAAATACGTGTGTAATGGAGTTTGTTGCACAGCTGCACTGCTCACAACACATCCCTAAAAGCTTTCTCTGATAGTAGCACTCTGCAGGGTTTTTGCCTGCAAAAAGGAGAAGGATGTTAGGTCACATTGGACTCAAATCAATGTCGACCCTTATGACTCTCCGCTGAGCAAGTGACACTGTTGGGAGGGAAATGAGGTTGACACTGAAAGCTAATAACATTTTCAGGAGGGACTTCCTAAGACTCACCCTTTTAGTGTCCCCACCCTGACTGCACATATGCCACATTCTGAGTGAAAGACCTTGAAAAGAGAGAGCTTACATTAGTGGTGTTGCCATTGAGTCAAGTACGACTCATAGCGATCTTATGAACAGTGGATCTGAACTCTGTTCTATCCCGTGCAGTCTTCACACCTCCTGACATAGTAGAGCCCATTGCAGCAATCACTGTGTCAGTCCACCTAGTTGAGGGCCTTTTTCTCCTTCACCAGGCCCCTACCCTTCGAAGCATGATGTCCCTCTCCAGGGAGTAGCCCCTACTATCTACATGTCCAAAGTATGTGAGGCAAAACCTCATCATCCTTGCCTCCAAAGAACACTCTGGCTGCCCTTTCTAAGACATATATTTATTTGTTCTTTTGGGTGTCCATGAGATGTTCAGTGCTCTTCTCCAACACCGCAACTCAAAGGCATCAATTCTTCTTCTGAGATCCCTATTCATTGTCCATCTCTCAGATGCATAGAAAGAAAGTGATCAGAAAGACAATGGTCTAAATCAGATACACCTTAGTCCTCAAATTGGCATTATTTCTCTTCAATAATTTAGAGAAGTCCCTAACTGCAGACTGTCCCAATGTAATACAGCTCCTGATTTCCTAACTACTGAACCAAAGTTGTTAATTGTGGATCCAAATAAGGTGAAGTTGTTGACAGTTTCAATTTCTTCTCCATCCTCTATGATGTTGCCTATTGGTCCAGTGATAAGAATCTTTGTTTTCTTCAGATTGTGATGCAATCTGTATTGAAGGCTGTATTCTTCAGTCTTCTGCAACAAGTGCTTCAAGTCCTCATCACTTTCAGTAAGCAAGATTGTGTCATCTGCATAACACATGTTATTGATCAAAACCCTCTTAATTCTGATGCCACATTCCTCTTTATAGAGTCCAACTTCTCAAATAATTTGTTCAGCATACATTTTGAATAGATATATAGAGAGAATACAAACCTACCACACTCTCTTCTTTATTTTAAACCATGCATAGTTTCTCTGCTCTGTTCACACATCAATCTCCTGGTCCAGACATAGGTTTCACATGAGCACAATTACATGCCCTGGAATTCCCGTTCTTCTCACTGTCAGCCACAACTTGTCATGATCCATACAGTCAGATGTGCCTTTGCATAGTCAATAAAGCACAAATAGACATTCTTCTGGTATTCTCTAATTTCAGCCAGGATCCATCTGACATTAGCAATGATATCTCTGGTACCACAACCTCTTCTAAATCTTGCTTGAACTCCTGGCAGTTCCCTATCTATGTGCTGTTCTAGCAATTTTTAAATTATCTTCAGCAGTATTTTGCTTGTTATTAATGATATTGTTTGATAGTTTCCACATTCTGTCAGATCCCCTTTCTTGGGAATGGGAACAGATATGGACCTCTTCCAATCAGTTGGCCAGACAGCTGTCCTCCAAATTTCCTGGCGTAGACTGGTGAGCATATCGAGGGCTGCATCTATTAATTGAAACAAGTCAACTGGTATTCCATCGATACCTGCGACCTCATTTTATGTCAATGCCTTCAATACAGCTTCCACTTCCTCCTTCATTACCATTAGCTCTGGTCATATGGTACTTTCTGAAATTTTTCAGTGTCGGTCGATTCTTACATTAGTAAATGAGACATATTCCTTTTGAAACTATCCTGTTTTAAAAAGAATACAGAATGCTCTCCAGTGCACCCTTGCAGGAGAGGGTGGTGTGAACATGGTTGGGTAGAGTGTTCCAGGTGAAGGGAGGAACCAGCTAATGGAGGTGCCTGCCTGGCCTTGGATGGACAGCAGCCGGGAGGCCAGTATGCCTGAGTGAACAGAGTGCAAAGCATAAGTGATGAATGGGACTGGGACTGAAGCAGAGGACGTTGAGGCCCATATATAAGCTGGCTTTTATTCTGAGACTCAAAGGCAGCCATTGGAAAGTTGAACATACAATAATCCAATTAAAGCTTAATGTAAAAAAGATCCTGCTTTGTTGTTGTTGTTGTTGTTGTGTGCTCTTGCATTGGAACCAACTCAGCTGATCCTCCAGTGGGTTCTCAGAGGCTATAAATTGTGTAGGAGGAGATGACCCATCTTTCTCCTGCAGAGCAACTGGTGGATTTGAACCAAATGCCTTTGTCTATCCTTCTTATTTTAGAAAGTATTGATTCCCATGTGCTTTCCATCACACCGGCATTTCCTGCCACCTGTGCTGCATGCCATTACTGACGTGCAAGATGATTTTAAGCAATACGCAGACTCCTCAAGATGATTTTAGGTGTTTTATAGCCTCAGCAAACCAACATTGGAGGCTTGAAATTATACAAAACTGGATCACGTAGTGAGAAAATTTTTCACTCTTCCGTTCTCTTTGTATCCTGCTTTTGTCAAAGAGAGCTTCAGTTTGGTGCTAATAGAAATTTAACACCTTGCAACTCTCTTTTTAGGAACCCAGATGACATAGTGGTTAAAGGCTTAGCTGTTGATGAAAAAAGCCTAGTAACTCACACCCACCAGCCACTCTATGGAAGAGAAGGAGCCTGCTTCTGTAAAGATTTACCACCTTGGCAATCTCTGTGAGGCAGTTCTGCTCTATCCTGTAAGGTCACTTTGAGTCAGAATTGACTTGATAGGAATGGGTTCATTTGAACTCTTTGTAAATGTGTTGACTAGAAACCAAGAACCCTTGGCAGGCAATAGTATTCCACTATGATTGCATGATGATGGGCTCATAGATTTTATTTCTTACTTATGACTTATGGTAGATAATAATGGTTTTTCTTTAATAGTGATATTTAGCTGTTTTTTCATAATTTTAAATCTGTAAAAGAATAAAATAAATAAGTAAAAGGGAGATTTTAATGTGGCAGTAGTGGGTGGACCTTGTAGGGAGTGGTGCTGCTGATACATTAATGACTAGTGTAGGACGCTGCTGCCCTGAACCATATTACCTTTGCCAAAACCCAAAGCCACTGCCATCGAGTAGATTCTCACTCATAGTCACCCTCCAATGGGTTTCTGAGACTGTAAATCTGAGCAGGAGGAGATCGTCTCTCTTTCTTTCTCAGAGCTACTGGTAGATTCAAACCCCTGGAGTTGCAAGGCCAATGAAATGTGAATGGCCTGTTCTTAAACACACACAAATATGACAAGGCCAAGCTAGAAAGAGCTCCCTGGGAAAGCTCTGACTAAAGATGTGGGCTCTTTCATGGTCTCCCACTCCACCATCACCTCCCTTCTGGGAGCTCTTGTGGGGCCTTTTTGAGGATTCTGCAAAGAACAGACTGGAGTTAGGCAGGAGTGGTTGATCCCAGTTCTATAATCACTGGAACAATTTTGGTCAGGTTACTAAACTTTCCTCAGCTGATTATATAGGATACTTCCTATATAGTGACTGTCATCTATAAAATCACAGACATGTGCTATAGCATGTATTTAGCTCTACTGGCATCTTCTTCCATCAGTCACAGACATGTGGTATGTCATAGATTTAGCTCTGCTGGCATCTTTTGAAAGCGTCCCAATCTCTGATTTTTACTTGGCCCAAGATGCCCCTGCCCTGCCTTGCAAACACACACATTCATGCACACCCCTCCCCCCCACACACCCCTTTTTATCATTAACATACGCTAGTTTTCAAAAGGAGCTTTATAAATTGCATGTAAGAATAAATCAGGTTTCTAATTATAAAACCTGATATCATTGTTTGCTAAGCATAGAGCTTATTTCCTTTCTCTACTGGCCATGAGTGAAGTTGAGGCAATAGCAGATGGACAGTCTAATAAAAGACACTAGGGAGGTTACTCAGTTAAGTTTATGCCTTTCACGTGGCCGTTTATGAACTGAGACACCAGTAGTCCTGCACAAGACCCACTCTGCCCTGCTGGCTGCTCCTCACACCCCCATCAAGAAGGATGCTGAAGGTGGTGTACAGACATCAAATCAGAGAGCTGCATGTGGAAAGGGCACTAACTTACCCAGTCCTATCTCTCTAGATCCAACCACATCGGTTGAATGATTTAAACCAGTCATTCAGTTACTTAATGGCAGAGTCACAACTAGGATTCAAAACTTCTGATAACTTGCTAATGCTGTTTTTCATTATAATGCATCCTTTATAGATGTTAAAGGAATATAGAGTAAATGGGAATTTAACATTATAACGGGGTTATAATAGGAATATAGAGTAAAAAGCAGCCATTGTCACTAAGCGTCGAATCTGTTTCATGGAAGTCCAAACCCCTGTGTTACAGAGCAGATGTGCCCCATGAGGTTTTCTTGGCTGTAATGTTGGTGGGAGCAGATTACCAGAGCTGTCTTCCCCAATGCCACTGGGTAGCTTCGAACCACCAACTTTCAGCTTGGTCATTGAGCAGAAATCATTTGCATCCTTAGTGCACCTTGACAGTACACAGACACTCAGTGTACTTCTAATAAGTATATAATGAAATAGCTCTTTGGCACTCAAGAAGAAAACCTTATTCTAATCCCATAGTTCCATCCTTTGTAAAGCTGCCCATGCTAGGACAAATATACCTAGAACATCAGAAAGCATACTGAGCAAATTGTCCTGGGACTGAGAAAGAAGAAACTTGGTAAAAACAAACAAAAATCTACTTATTATTTAACTGTTTAACTACTCAGAGTCCCTGGATGGTGTGATGGTTAATGTTGTCAGCTAAAAAGGAAAAAAAGAAAAAAGGGGGGGAAAAACCCCAAAACAAAAGTTGGAGGTTTAAGTTCACCTAGAGGTGCCTCAGAAGAAAGATCTGGTGAACTGTGCCCAACAAATTAGCTGTTAAAAACCCTCTGAAGCCCTATTCTACTCTGATATACACAGGGCTACCTTGTAAAATCAGAGTCAACTCTGTAAAACCTGGTTGGTTTTGGTTTAATGGTCCACTGTCCTCCAACAAATGTGTAACTACTTGCAAAACCTGTGGTTCTTATTGTTTAAATCTCTAAAGATTACAAGGTTGGAGCAGCTCTGGGAGAATGAGTTGTGTTTTTCCATTTTCATTTATATGAACATGGAGCTGGATTATTTGCAAGACTGGCTGATGTCCCTAAAAAGCCACTATGTGCTCTTTTTGAGAAGTCATAAAGAGTGGAGAAGATGCATTGGAAAAGTCAAGATAGGTTCTATATGTTTAAAGAAAGAAAGGTTATCCTGGAAATACTTTAACTGAGGTACGAGACTCCAGGGGAGACACTCGGGCTGCACACTCCTGGACTCCACAGGAATAGAGCCCCATTAAAAGTTGAAGAAAAAGAGATTAAATTCATTCTACAGAGTTAGAGACAGAACATAGACTGACTACAGAAGGGAGGATCACAAAATTTATTTGCAAACATAGTTTTTAAAGATTTTTCATTTTTCCAGTAATTTCAACATATGTTACTATATCTCATGCTTTTTCCCAATCCTGTGTAATATTTTGCATATGAAGGAAGAGTAATAGAACTGCCTCATTGGGTTTCCAATGTTGAAATCTTCATAGAAACAGACTGCCACGTCTTTCTTTCACAGAGTAGCTGCTGGATTTGAACCACTCACCTTTAGGTTAGCAGCTAAGCATCTCATCACTTCACCACCAGGGTACCAAGTAAAGAATCTAGGGCTCAAAGAAGATGAAGAACTTTCTCAAGATCAAGCATCTCTCAGTGGCCATAAAATGAGACTTGAGCAGAAGTCTTCTGAGTTCAGATTCACCTTAAGAAGATGTGTCAAAAATCTATCTGACCTCATTAATTTCTCCTCTGCCCACCTTTTGCCAGACAAATACTTGGCAGACTTTTGCATAATTCAATTAGCACTTTAGATGTTGTAAAATCTGGATGATTAAATTAGGAAAATGGATGTAATTTGGCATGAATGTTTGGCTGACAGCTGATCCAGGGCTATTAGCGTAAGTTTAAGGAATAATTTTTCAAGGCAGGGCTTCTTAAACTACAATGAAGGATGATTTGTTTATTTTTAAATTCTAATGTAGCTCGGACCAGTACTTTTCAAAATGCTATTGAAAACAAATTACTGGAAAGCAATGACACACTTGAATGTCCAGGACTGTCAAATGGTTCTTGGCATTTCTACTTGCTCATTCTCAGTTTTCTGTGCTAATCTAGCCTCCAGGCAGTTAACAGTTCTTGGGCCAGCACTGATCTGCCAATCACACTTTGAAAAAAAGCTGTCCTAAGGAATGCCATTCCTGAAAGGCATTAACTGACTAGATTCTTGAACAAGTCAGTTGGAGTGGCCCCATAAACTAAAAGGGCATTTGTGCACTTTACCATACTAAATGCTCTGAGAAGTACTGCTATAAAATAGCTTGTTTAATCATTAATTAACTCAGCATTTCCCAACTGACTTAACATCAATACTCATGACCTATCTACAATTTTGATGGAGCTAGGAGAATGAATGAAATAAGCTCATCACCAAAGAACAAATGTTATCTGGCTTTCTTTATGTAAAAAGATAAGTCAAATATATAAAGAACAAAGTTGATTAGTGGTAATCTGGGACTATAGGGAGAAATGGAAAGGGGGTAAATGGTGATGGAAATACCTCATAAGTGTAAGGTCTCTCAGCCAATTCTTAAAATCGCTGTAAAGAAGATATACATTTATAAAAAGTTGAATTGGAAAAGGTTATATGATATGATATATTTAAAGTTATGACCAAAAAAAAGCTACAGAGGCTGATTATATACATCCAAAAGAAATCTTACAAGATTTGGTTTCTTAGTGGATGCATTGACCCATTGTTTCATGAGACATCCCAGTTAATTGGCCGAAATACATGTTTAATGACTGTGTTTTATCCCTAGGTGGTTGATAGTTCTTAGGGTCTTAAAAGCTTACAAATGGCCATTCAAGGCACAGGAATTGGTCAACAATGTAGAGCAACAGAGGAAGGAGGGAAACCAGGAGTAGGTGGAGAATATGGAATGTATAACTCATTGTTTCCATGAGCAGCCACCTCCTGGGCCATAGACCAGAAGAACTGGATGATGTCTTCTTACTCTTACAAAGCATTTTAGTCAAAGATGTCACAGAAGAATCCTGGTCAAAAAAAGGGCATATGAGAGGAGAATTTCAAGTCCTGATGGTCTCCAGATTTTAAGAGCCATGAAGATTGAATTACCCGTTGAAAGTATTGCCATGAGATAATCTCTAAACCTTAAACCAAAATTATCCCCTAAGATCTTCTTACAGTCAAACAGTAGTTTGTTATAATTAATAGCAAATGTCTGCCTGGAGCATTTTGGTCTTATCTATGTTATATCTATGATATATACTTATCTATGTTATATCTATAAGTTATATCTATGTAGGATCAAATTGACAACAGCAACATGAAAGAATAGATGGAAATCTCTAGGGGAGTTGTTAATTATTTCTTGATAAAGGAAAGGAGGATAAAACTCAGAAGATAGGAATGGTTAACACTACTAAAAGTATGTAGTTACTATCACAAAATGATAAATGTACAAGCTGTTGAAGTGGTATATGTGTTTGTGTGTGTGTGTGTATACACATACATATGCACACACTTAAATACTCTCAACAGCAACAACAAAGTATATAATATATTGTAAAAACTCATTGTCTGTGGAATACCTTTCAGCATCCTATAGAATTTCTATTTCTTGAGAACTTCTTTGGAGGTTCTAGTAGGAATTGCTGGGCTTTGTTGACCTTTGACTAAAGGCTGGTCCTTTTCTGTAGGAGAAAACCATTCACTTCAGCTAAGCACACAGCTTCAGGAGGAACACAGATGGAGCAGTAAGTAGGACAGCAATACCTACCTCCCAGCCAGATCAGTCACATCACCTTCGGCAGTCAGTGAGGTGAAAGATGTTAGAGCTATATCACGTTCACATCTTAGAATTCGTAGTTCTTGAAGTCCTGGGCTCTGTCTTTCCTATTGTGAGTAAAAGGTAGTTCAGTTCCCAGGCATGCCTGAAATACAAGACTCCCTCTCCGCCTACACCCTCCTCATGTTCTGTGTTTTCCCTTGTCCTGATTACCTCCTGTGTAGTGTGGTTTGAGTCAGGAGCAACTCAGATCAAAGTGACATCCATGCTCTTTATTAGCACTTTATAAAAGTCCTTGGTAGCAGATTTGCCCAGTGTGATACATCATTTGACTTCTTGTTGACTGTGGTGGATCCAAGTAGAAGAAAATCCTTGACAACTTCAAGTTTTTCACCATATATGTAACATGTTGGTACAGTCATAAGGATTTTAGTTTTGTGTTGAGATGTAATCCATACTGACAACTATACTTTTTGATCTCCTTTCATACAGGTGCTTCAAGTCCTGTTCACTTTCAGCAAACAAGGTACATATCTATTATCTGCATTTCACAGGTTGCCGACGTGTCTTTCAGTCCTGCTGCCACATTCTTTTTCATGCAGTCTTGCTTTTCTGATCATTTTCTCAGTATGTAGACTGAATAGGTACCTGACACACACCTTTCCTGAATTTAAACGTGCAATATGCCCTTGTGCTGTTTGAAGCACTGCTTCTTGATTAATGCCCAGGTTCTGCATGTACACAATTAAGTGTTCTAGAATTCCTATCTTCTCAATGTTGCCTGTAATTTATTATGATCCACACAGTTGAATGCCTTCTATAGTCAAGAAGATATAAGTAAACACCTTTTTGGTATTCTTTTATTTGAACCAAGATCCACCTGAAGAGAATAATGATAGCCTTGTTCCATGGTCTTTTTTGAGTACAGCTCGAATTCCTGAAAGTGCCCTGTCAAAAAAAAAAAAAAAGGCTACAGCCAATTTTAAATAATCTTCATTGTGATTTTATTTATTTGTGTTTTTGTTAGGTGCCACTGAGTCAAGTACTACTTATAATGACCTTATGAAAAAAAGGTCTGAAACCAGTCCTGTCCTGTGCCATCCTAACACTACCTGACACACAGGAGCCCATTGTAGCAGTCACCTTGTCAATCCACCTGGTTGAGGGTCTTCCTCTCCTTCATCAACCCTCCACCCTTTCCAACATCATATCCCTCTCCAATGAATAGCACCTCCTAGCAATATGTCCAAAGTATGTTAGGAGAAGTCTCATCATTCTTGCTTCGAAAGAGCACTCTGGCTGCACCCTCTCCAAGACTTATCTATTCGTTTTCTTGGCTGTCCATGGAATGTTCAGTGCTCTTCTCCAGCACCACAGCTCAAAGGCGTCAATTCTTTTTCTGTCATCCTTATTCATATGTCTAGGTCTTGGATGCATAGCTGGTAATCTGAAAGACCATGGTCTGAATCATACACACCTTAATCCTCACACTGACATCACTACTCCTCAATAATTTGGAAAGGTATCTAACTGCAGATATTCCCATTGCAGTGTGTCTCCTTATTTCCTAACTTCTTGTACCAAGGGTGTTAATTGTGGATCCAAGATGAAACTGTTTACAGAGTCCCCCCATCCAGTCCACTTTACTTTGCAGCTCTTATTCTGTTGTCATGCTAATAATACCTAATTATATATTCCTTTTATACAGTTCTCTCCCTCATCTGTTTCAATGCAGTGTACATTATCCCCACTTTTCTTAGTTTCTCCCAAACCCCATGTCATCCTGTTTTATAACAGTGGCATTATGCAGTATTTGTCCTTTTGTGACTAAGATATTTCACTCAGCATAATGCCTATTGATCCAGTAGTAAGAATCTTTGTTTTATTGATATTGAGACACAGCCTATACTGAAAGCTGCATTTCTTAATCTTCTGCAACAAGTGCTTCAAATCCTCCTCACTTTTAGCAAACAAGGTTGTATTATCTGCATAACCAGGTTATTGTTGAATTTTCCTCCAGTACTGATTCCACACTCCTCTTCATAGAGTCCAGCATCTCAGGAAAACAGGATTTTATTTATAGGTGACATTAATTATATAGATTAATAATTTCTGCAGTCATCACTTTTTTTTAAAAGTGGGCACAAATATGGATATCTTTCAATTAGTTGACTTGGTAGCTGTCTTCTAATTTCTTAGTATATATAACTCAGTGTCCAAGGCTGCGTCAGTTTGCTAAAATACCTTAATTGATTAATTTCTGCTATCTTCTTATTTTGTCAGTGCCTTCAGTGTAATCTGACCTTCTTCCTTCAATATTGTTGGGCCTCAAACACATGCTACTTCATAGAAATATTATCCATAAAGAGAGCAAAATGTCATTACAAAGACAGAGGATAAAGAAAAAGTAAAAAATAGATATTAGAAGAAGCTATTAGAGTGTCAAGAAGCCAAACAAAGTGAAGCGATGCTGAAGTATAAGAGCTACACACAAGATTGAAAGGCCAGCTAAAGAAGATAAAGCAAAATTTGTTAACAAAATGTGTAAAGAGGTGGGCTCAGAATAAAAAGGAAGAACTTGCTTGGCATTTCTCAAGCTGAAAGAACTAAAAAAATAAACTCAAATCTGAAATCTTGATACTGAAAGATGTCCTGGGCAAAATCTTGAATGATTCAAGAAGCGTTAAAAGAAGATGGAAGGAATTCACAGAATCATTGTACCAAAAAAGAATTGGTCAAAATTGAAAAAGTTCAGGAAGCACCATTTGAACAGAGCCAATGGTAACAAAGGGAGAAGTTAAAGCTGCACTGAAGACATTGTAAAAAAATAAAGCCTCAGGAATGGATGGGATGCCAGTTGCCATTTTTCAGCTAACTGATGCAACCCTGGATATACTCACCAGTCTATGCCAGGAAATTTGGAGGAGAGCTGCCTGACCAAATGACTGGAAGAAATCCATATTTGTTCCCATTCCCAATAAAGGTGATCCAACAGAATGTGGAAATTATCAAACAATATCCTTAATATCACATGCAAGCAAAGTATTGCTGAAGATCATCAAAATATACTGAAACAGTACATTGACAAGGGACTGCCAGTCAGTTCAAACTGGGTTTAAAAGAGGCCATGGCACCAGAGATATAATTGCTCCTATTAGATAGATTCTGGCTGAAAGCAAAAAATACCAGAATGTATATCTGTATTTCATTGACTTCCCAAAGGCATTTGATTGTGTGAATCACATCGTACTATGCCTAACATTGAAAAGGATGGGAATCCTGGAACACTTAATCGTGCTCATACAAAATCTATGTTGTTGTTGTAGTATATCATTGAGTCAGATACACCCCATAGCTGACCTTCTGGTGGGTTTTCAGAGGCAGTTAATCACCTGGGAGGAGATTGCCCATCCTCCCATGGAGCACCTGGTGGATTTGAACTGCATGTCTTCAGAATTGTAGCACAGCTTTTTGCCACTAGGCCACCACCTACACCAAAAACCTGTTATATTAACAGAACAAGGGAACACTGTATGCTTTAAAATTAAGAAGGATGTGCATAAGAGGTGTATCCTTTCTCTATACATATTCAGTCTGTATTATATCAAACAATTCATGAAGCCAGACTATGAAAAAGGATGTGGCATCAGGATTGGAGGAAGACTGATCAACAATCTGTGTTATACAAGTAACACAACCTTGCTTGCTGAAAGCTAGTGGGAACTGAAGTGCTTGTTGCAGAAGATCAGACACTACAGCCATCAATATGGATTGCATCTTAACATCAAGAAAACAAGGGTCTTTACCACTGAGTCACTGGGCAGCATCACGATAGAAGGAGAAAGAATGGAAACAGTCAATGATTTCATCTTGGATCCACAAACAAAATCCTTAGTATCAGCAGTCAGGAGGTAAAGAGATGTGTTGCTTTGGGAAAGTCTGCTGTCTGGGATCTTTCAAGAATATTGAAGAGTAGTAGTATCAGTTTGAAGACTGAGGTGTTCCTGATTCAGGCCATTGTCTTTTCCATTGCTTGCTATGCATCTGGACAATGAATAAGGATAACAGAAGATGAATCAATGCCTTTGAGTTGTGATGTTGGAGAAGAGTACTCATTATCTTATGGACTGCCAAAAGAACAAACAGGTATGTCTTGGAAGAGTGCTCCTCTCATACTTTGGACGTGTTGCTAGGAGAGGCTATTCTCCTTGGAAAAGGATATTATGCTTGGAAAGGTGGATGGTCAGCAAAGGAGAGGAAGACCCTCATTGAGGGTGGATTGACATGGTGACTGCAAACAATGGGCTCAAGTGTATCAGTGATGGTGAGAATGGAATAGAATAGGAAAGGATTCATATCTGTTGGTCATAGGGTTGCTATGAGTCATACTTAACTTGATGGCACCTAACAACAACAATGAAATGGTTCAGGGTCAACCAGTTCTTTCTGTTGCAGTGACTATGTTTTCCTTTCATCTTCTATGGTGCTTCCTGCACCATTCAATATTTTGCTTATAGATTTCTTCGGTATTGCAATTTGAGGTTTTAATCTTTTAATCAGTTCTTTTAGCCTAAGAAATGCTGAGAATGCTCTTTCCTTTTGGTTTCCTGCTTCCTTGTCTTGGTGCATTGCATTATAATACTTTGCCTTGCCCTCTCAATCGGCCCTTTGAAATCTCTATTAATTCAACATTTCTTCCTTTTGCTTCATCTTCTTTATATCATCTGTTTTGGTCTGCTCTTTATATCTTGTTTTCTTTGGGGGGATTACAGTGCCTTTTCTCACCACTGGGCCACCAGAACTGTATATCTTGGTTTTATAAGGACCTTTTTTCTCTTTTCATATATGATATCCTTGATGCCATCAACGACTCCTTTGGTCTCTGGTCAGTAGTGCTTCAAAAAAATTCTTGTCATGGTTTCTAAACTCAGGTATGATAGACTCAAGGTCTTGTTTTGGCCTTTGTGGAGTTATTTTCATTTTCTTCACCTTCACATTGATGGTCTATTCTGTGGTTGAGCCCTGTCCTTAGTTTGACTAATGATGCTATGTGCTTCTCCACAGTCTCTGTTCATAAATATAGTTGATTTGTTCTCTGTGTCTTCAATTAGGTGAGGTTCATGCATATAGTTACCAGTTATGGGTTTGTTTGGTTTGGGTTTGTTTGGTTTGTTGTTTTTTTTAAAAAGATATTGACAAAGAATAAGTTGTTCGCAGTTCAAAATTCTATCATGTACACCCTGGCCTCATTTCTTTTACTGAAGCCCTATTTTCTGTCTACAATGTTGTTTCTTTGTTTATAACTTTTGTATTTCTATAACCAGTTATTTTTTATTTTTTATTTTTATTTTTTAAATGTCAATGAACATCTACAAAGATTTTGGAATTCCATTCATTCATTGTTGCACTT
>NW_006399975.1:1164056-1171220 GCF_000299155.1 Elephantulus edwardii | reverse complement strand
ATAAATAGATGGGCTGATTTCTGGGTTCTCAATTCTATTCCATTGATCTATGTGTCTGTCATTGTACCAGTACCATGCTGTCTTAACTACCACGGCAGTGTAGTAGGATTTTAAATCAGGGAGTGAGATGCCTCCTACCTTTTTTCTATTTTTAAGGAGTGCTTTGCTTATTTGGGTCTTCTTTCCATTCTAAATGAAGCTGGAGATTGACTTTTCCATCTCATTGAAGAATGGAATTGGTATTTGTATTGGGATTGAATTGAATGTGTAAATTGCCTTTGGTAGTATTGCCGTTTTCACAATATTGAGCCTTCCTATCCATGAGCAAGGGATATTCTTTCACTTCTCCAGGTCTCTTTTTGTTTCTTGTAGTAATGTTTTGTAATTTTCTTTGAATAGCTATTTTGTCCTTCTAGTTATATTTACTCCCAAATATTTTATCTTGTGACTAGCTATTGTGAAGGTATTGTTTTTCTTAGCTCCAGCTCTGTAGTCTTTGTCACTGTAGAGAAATCCAACTGATTTTTGTATGTTGATCTTGTATCCTGCTACTTTGCTGAATTGGTCAACTATGTCCGATAGTTTTCTAGCTGAGTCTTTAGGGTTTTCTAAGTATACTATCATGTCATCTGCATAAAGGGGTAATTTTACCTCCTCTTTGCCAATTTGTATACCTCTTAGGTCTTTCTCTTGTCTTATCCCTAAGACTTACAATACAGTATTGAGTAAGAGAGGAGATAATGGGCATCCTTGCCTAGTTCCTGTTCTTAAAGGGAATGCCTTTTATCTCTTCCATTGAGAACAATGTAAGCTCTCGGTTTTCATAAATACTTTTCACTATATTGAAGAAATTCCCCTCTAATACTATTTTGTTGAGTGTTTTAATCAGGAAAGGGTGTTGGATTTTGTCAAAGGCCTTTTCTGCATAGATTGGTAGGATCATGTGATTCTTGTTCTTTGCTTTGTTAATATGATGAATTACATTAATTGTTTTTCTTATATTGAACCATCCTTGCATGCCTGTTATGAATCCCACTTGGTCATGATGGATTATTTCTTTGATGTATCGTTGCATTCTATTGGCCTATATTTTATTCAAGATTTTTGCATCTATGTTCATAAGAGATATTGGCCTATAGTATTTTGTTTTGGTGGTGTCCTTTCCTGGCTTTGGTATCAAGGATATGTTTGCTTCACAGGATAAGTCTGGGAGACTTCCATCTTTTTCTATTTTCTGAAATAGTTTATATAGAATTGGTGACAGTTCTCTGAATGTTTGATAAAATTCGCTTGTAACTCCATCTGGTCCGGGACTTTTTTTGGTTGGAAGTTGTTGTATTACCTTTTCAATTTCTTCTTTTGTAATGGGTCTGTTGAGATGTTCAATTTCGGTTTGTGTCAGTTGAGGTAGATTGTGTGTTTCTAAGTATTGGTCCATTTCCTCTAGGTTTTCATATTTGTTTTAGTATAGTTTTTCATAATATTCAAATGTTAACTTTTTCATTTTAGTTGGGTCTGTTGTGATGTTGCCTGATTCATCTCTTATCCGGATTATTTGTGTCTTCTTTTCTTTTGTGAGTTTTGCTAATGGTTTGTCGATTTTATTGACCTTTTCAAAGAACCAACTCCTCATTTTATTGATAGCTTCAATTGTTTTTCTATTTTCTATTTCATTTATCTCTGCTCTAATTTTTATAATTTCAGGTTATTTTAGAGGGTGTTGGGTTTTCTTGCTGTTCTTTTTCAATTTGTTGGAGATGTTGGGTTAGAGAGTCAATGGTCAATATTTCCTGCTTTTTGATGTATTTGCTTATTGCTATAAATTGACCTCTGATTACTGCTTTGGCTATTTCCCAGAGGTTTTGGTAAGTAGTGTCTTCATTGTCATTTGTTTCAAGAAACTTTTTAATTTCATTTTTTATTTCTTCTTGCACCCAGTCGTGTTCAAGCAAGTTGTTGTTCAGCTTCCAAATGTATGATTTTTTCTCCTTTATTCTCTTGTTATTAATTTCTAATCTTGTGGCATTGTGATCTGAGAAGATACTTTGTATAATTTCTATGTTCTTGAATTTGTTGATGCTTGCCTTGTGACTTAGAATGTGGTTTATTCTTATAACCAGTTATTTTTAACATAATTGGCTGCATGTTCTGTCTTTTTCAGCCTGCAGAATTTGGCAATAATTCTAATTTTTGGAAAATCTTTGACTTTAACAGTTAATGGGTAAAACTGAATAATAGTTATAGTAACAGATTTTTCCCTGCATGCCTATATATACTATCTGATCACTAATAGCATTGCACTTTAGAATAGACCTGAAGATACTGTTTTTGACCATTCCTTTTCAAATTGTGAGCATAGTAGACTACATGATCGTCTGATTCAACATGACCAATACCAGTCCATTTCAGCTCAGCAATACAACTTTTAATCCTCTTAGATTCATACTTTGTACATTTCATGTTCTAATTATTAATAGATATTTATAGCTATCTCCCCCAATTTTGAGTTGTACAAAATCAGCAAACAAAGGCCCTTCATGTGTCCAAATCATTAAGATAGGCTCTACTTTGAGGAAGCAGTTTTCCTCATGTCTTATTTTGAGTGTCTTCCAGCCGGAAGACTTCATCTTCAGGTACAAAATCAGTGTTACACACTATTTATAGGGTTATTAATGACCTGTTATTTCAGAAATGAGTGGCTGGACATGCTTCCTTGTCTGTGTCACTTTGGAAGCCCTGCTTACCCCACCATGGATGGCCCTGCTGCTATGTGGAAAACCTGTGACTCAGCTTTAGGCATCACAATGACATAAAAACAACCACCATATGATAAGCTGACTAATGAATGGTGAGCAAGAAGGTTATTTGAGAATAACTCCTGTGAGAGCATAGAGAAAGTAAGATTGAACAGAAGAGTTGAATTGCACTGTAGTTAGAAGGACAACTTCAACTAATTCTACAAGAATTCTGAAATTGGGTGTCCTTTCAGAGTTACTTGAACGTGATGCATGGGGTCAGAAGAGGGAGTGTCTTAAGCCAATATACCGTCACACTCCTCAATCTGTACTTCCATCCTTCATCCCGTTTTCACACACTTACCCCCTACACATTACCCCCTCCCCCACATAGTAGATGGGAGGTCCAGCCATGTATAGTGGTATAAATTTTGTCTAACACAAATTTCTAGAACGTGTCTCAACTGGGAGACATCAGCCATCAATTGCCAAGCAGCTAGAGAAATGAATGTCTCAGTTCTGAAGGGCAATCATCCACTAGCATGTCTTGTCCCTAATGTGCTGCATTCCAATTCTTTTCCCAAAACATTATTAAAGGACTTCTTTTTAAAAATTTTGTTTTCCTTTATTATTTTCTTTTTATTTGTTTGCTTACAAAGTTCATATACATTGTGTTTCACTCTATTTTTCATTCACACTGTTTCATACAATCATTCTCATGCTTTATGTTTTATAAAATTAATTACCATTGAACCTTACCCATCTTACCCTGTCTTTTCATCTGGATCCTTCCCATTACCTTCACCTCCCCACCCTCCTGTGACCAAACTGTGCAACCCTGTGGTTTCACCCCTACCCATTCTCACCCCTCTGCACCCACCCCTTCCCCTCCTTGAAATCTTATCCATGTTTTACTAGTTACATAGCTTGGGAGAGAATGGAAAGTATTATGCTGTGTGAACTAACTCAGTCTTATAAGGATGAATACTGCATAAGACCATTTTATAAAAATAGATGGATAGCTAGTAAAACTACCAAAGGAATTTTTAAAATGTAGTTGACCAGCAAAAAGCTTTAGGCCCCTGAAGAGAAGGACTTTTATTTTGGGGAGACTCTCACCTGATACAACCCAGTTCTCTGAAAGAATTAGACATTTGGTAAATATTTTCCATTACGTTGATGTTGCTCCACATGGTAGGTGAAAGGCATAGGTTATTATAGGCTAGATTATTATAAAAAAAGTACCATAAAGACTGACTTGCCTAAAAATCTCTCTCTTTATGTCTGATATCTCCCCTGGATCTACTAGAAAATTATTTCTTTTTTCACTTATAGAAGGACTAGAGGCCCCTTGAATGTACTCCAGGACTTGTGCAAAGTGGTACAGCCTTATGAAAAAATAACTATTTCTGATTGGCACAGGAGAGGAAGACCCTTGATGAGATGGATCGATTCTGTGAGTGGAGTGGTGGGAATGAATGTGTTTGAGACAGCGAGGTTGGCACAGGATAGAACAGCATTTAGGGCTCTTGTACATAGGGTCGCTATGAGTCGCAAACAACTCAATGGCACATAACAGCAACAGCAATTATACTACTTTAGAATTGTCTATATTTTGTGTGTGCATTATAATGTGCACAATCTATTATTAGCACAATCAAAAGTGTTTAATTTAGAGAATAATAGGGAGGTTTACCTAACAAATTTTGTTTCATCATACTCCTGGACTGTAGTCTTTAAACTGATGTCATTGCTTGTCAGCACTTTGAAGAGGTCTCTGACAGAGGACTTTTCCAGTGCTACACTGATCTCCTGCCTGCAAATATCAAAGGTGTTGATTGTGGATCCAAGTGGTGTTGGAGAGGGGTACTGAGTATCACATGGACTGCCAAAAGAATAAACAGATATGTCTTGAAGAAAGTGCAATCAGAGTGCTCCTTAGAGGCAAGGATGGTAAAAGTTTGTCTCACATACTCTACATGTGTTGTTAGGAGAGACTGTTCCTTGGAAAGAGACATCATGCTTGGAAAGGTGGAAGGCCAGCAAAGAGTGGAACACTCAACAAGATGGACTGATACAATTACTGCAGCAACGGGCTCAAGTGTGTCAGAGAGGTTAATGATGGTGCAGGCTAGGACAGGGTTCAGGTCTGTTGTTCATAGGGTCATTTGAGTAATACTTGATTGGATTACACCTAACAACAAAAACCAACATACTAGTCCATCATCCAAAATATTTAGAGACTCCTAAATTGGTGGCCGAGAAGCTCTGATGGCCACATGGGTAATTAGTTTCACTCCCCAAAATCACAAAGTTCAAATTCACCAGTCTTTTTGTGGGAGAAAGATGGGCAAAATCCTTCCATGTAATTTATAGTCACTGAAAACTCATTGTAGGAGAGACACACACCCCCTTTCCAAAGTATAAACAACATTTACCCATTAGCTCTTCAGCTGATCTGATGGCTAAACTATTATGTAAAATGGAATCCTGACGTCTTAGGAAAACTCGATATCCAAGATTAAGAGCAGCTAGGATTGGTAGGAGTAGACTGGGGAACAGAGCTACCTGGAGGCAGAATCATCTAGAAAGCGATTGAAAACAGAATACACAGAGACGTGCAGGAGGCAGTAACAGGTGTACTAGCCATGTGGATTTGTAAACAGGTATGAAAGAGGGACCATCACCACCTCCACCAGGAAGCACACCTCATCCTCTTACTGTGATTGGAGTTTGTGTCCTTTCACAGTATAGCTGGTTAGATATGAAGATGCCAAGTGCCAGTGTCTCCTCAAGAATATCCAGTTTTGAGGAAGGAATAATTAGCCTGATTCAAGTCAAAGCCCACAGCTTTGACTTGAAGCTTATGTCTTAAAGCTGTAGTAGAGTAACCAGTTTTCACATGGGATGTATGGTTATTTATGGATGACTGCAGAGATTCATAATGGAGATTAGAGAGGAGTACCATATCTGAGATGTGGAGAGACCATTGTCCAGTGCTAAGACCTGGATGCTGAAGGGACTACTTTGGGATGACACACAAAAAATCCCTTGTCAGTTGGGGAGCAGCTTCATAATACTGGACGAGAATGGCATGAGCAAGATCATGGTCTCAGTGGGAATGGTTAAGAGCAAGGTTTCCATGAAGAAGAGCGGCGGGACAGAGAGCTCCCATAGGTGAACATGGTTCAACGGAGAGGTTTAGCCTAGCTAAGCAGGAGAAGTTCACACCTCTAATTCCTGGTGCCCCTGAAGAACCAGTGAAGACTGTGCTGATGAGTGTGGGTGTTTTTGTGATTGTGAGGTGTCATCAAATCAACTCCTACTCAGGGCAGCCCTATGAATGACAGAGAGAAATTTTTCCCTGTGCTGCACCTTTCTAACTCTCCACTGTGCTTAAACATATTGCTGCAGCCACTGTGTCAATCATCTCATTGAAGAGCTTCTCTTTGGTTCTACTTTTTAAAATATGATATATTTCTCCAAGGACTCGTGCCTCCTGACAGCATGGCCAAAGTTTATGAGATGAAGTTTCATCATCCTTGCTTTCAAAGAGCACCCTGGTTGCCTTTCTTCCAAGACAGAAGTATTTTTTTTTCTTTAGGAATTCTGTGGCACATGGTATTTCCAGTACTCCTAATACCATAATTCAAAGGCATTGATTATTCTCTGGTCTTCTTTTTTCAGCTTTCAGATGCATTAGAAGTTATTGAAAATATCATGACTTGGATCATGTGCACCTTACCCTTTAAACTGGCATCCTTGCTCTTTAACACTTTGGAGTGGATCTTGATGGCAGATTTGCCAGTAATACAATATGCCCTTTCATTTCTTGATTGCTATTTCTGTGGGTGTTGATTGTGGATCCAAGTAAAAGGAAATCCTTTCCAACTTCTATCTTTTCTACATCTATCATAATGGTGCCTGTTGGTCCAGTGGTGAGGAGAAATTTTATGTTCTTGATATTGAACTATAATACTTATTGAAGGCTATATATAACCTTTGATTTTCTTCAGTATGTGCTTCAAGTCCTTTAACTTTCTTCAAGCAGGGTTGTATTATTTGCATAATGTAGGCTGTTGATGAGTCTTCCTTGAGTCCTGATTCTTCTTTATATAGTCCAAATTCTTGAATTATTTATTTAGCCTAATACTGAGTAGGTATGGAGAAAGGATAAAATCTTTTACACATACCTTTCCTGTTTTAAACAATGCAGCTTCTGCTTGTTCTTTTTGGCTTCTTCCTGATTGCCATACAGGTCTATGTACAGGTAGGCATGATAGAACATTATATTCAAAATTTCCTGGATAATAAAATGATGAAAAGGGAAATGAATGTAGGTCCTTATTATTTTGTTTTTAGATTCTCAATGGCACTCTTAATATTCTACCACCAGGTGGAGCTCCAGTTGTGCAGTATATACATATAT
>NW_006399975.1:1159823-1163871 GCF_000299155.1 Elephantulus edwardii | reverse complement strand
CTTTCATTGTTTTACAATCCCTACCCCCAGGTCCACTCCACTATGCAGCCTTCGTTCTGGGCTCCTGCCATGACAATAATACCTAATCATATATCCCTTTTAAACAGTTTTCTCCTTCATCTGTTTTAATTGAGCAGTGTATTTTGCTGCTAACTCAAAGGCTACATGCTTCTGACAAGTTGAGTCACCAGAGACTCCCCAGGAACTCTGGTGGCTTAGTCTTAGGTGTGACATTCGAATCTACGGGCTGCTTTGTAGAAGAAAGATGGACACTCTCCTCCCATGTAATTTACTGTGCTGAAGGGTTATTTGTGGGTCAGTTCCAATTTAACAGCACATAACAACAGGGACTCCCCCAGGAAAAAAGATGGGCACGTGCCTTCCTTGATGGTTTACAGTCTCAGAAACCTTCTGTACCAACTCAACAGTGATTTTTGAGTTTGAGTGTGAGTTCATTTTACCACCACCAGGCTGTAAACCTTTTGAAGGCTATAGCCACTTCTAAATGATAAGGCTATCTATCTATAAAGGATCTCCATTTAGATAAACTTCTGTGTAGACTATTCCACATATCCTTATCCCAACTCATCAAGGTAGGTATTCTGGAACCTGTTTTGCACATGAAGAGATAGAATCTAAATTAGAAATTTATTTAACCAGACTCTTCCTTCTACAAGGGGCCCAGGTTGTGTTGTGATTACAATACTTGTCTGTTAACCTTAAAGATGGTCAATCAAACCGATCAAACCCCTATCCAGTCCTGAAGGGAGCTCTGGTGATCGAGTGGTAAGGAGTTATGCCGGCAGTCTAAAGGCATTGAGTTCGAACCCACCAACTGCTCCACAGGAGAAAGATGGGCAGATTCCTCCTAAATGTTAAAGCATCTGAGAACATGCTGGAGGATTAGCTATGAGTCCCTTCTCACTCAAGTGTGTGTAACAGCAATAATCAGTCTTGTTGGTGAGAAAAGTGATGTAGTCTGCCTCCATAAGACCAACAGCCTTGGAGACCATGTTGGGATTTCTATTCTGTCCTATGGGGTCATTATTAGTCAGAATGAATGTAATGGTTGGAGGTTTGATCTTGGATTTTCCTTTACAGATGAGGAATTTAAGGCCCAGGTGGCGTTAAATAAAAATTAAAGATCAGACACTCATCAAAGGTGGGTTCCAAAATCGTAAGCCTAGACCTCAAAGACCCCTAACTGCATCCTAGTTCTCCATCCTTGTATTACACTTCCCTCCCAGCTCATCATGGAGCTTATGCAGTGGGCCAACAGGCAGAAAGCATCCCACGAGGATAGCTAACAAATCCTATTGACCCCCACACTTCTACTCTTGATTCTCCCACATGGTCTGTTAACACACTCTGTGTTTCTTTGCAGCATGCAAAAGGAAAGAGCAAGAACATGGGAAGGATAGAGGCAACACACCCAAAAAGCCCAGGCTGGTCTTCACAGATGTCCAGCGCCGAACTCTACATGCAATATTCAAGGAAAATAAGCGTCCATCCAAAGAATTACAAATCACCATTTCCCAGCAGCTGGGGTTAGAGCTGAGCACCGTCAGCAACTTCTTCATGAATGCTCGGAGGAGGAGTCTGGATAAGTGGCAAGACGAGGGCAGCTCCAATTCAGGCAACTCATCTTCATCAAGCACTTGTACCAAAGCATGAAGAATAACCACAGACTGAAACCTCGGTGGAAAAGCTTTAAATAAATAAAAGAAAGTTTTTAAAGACCAGGACCTCAAGATAGCAGGTTTATACTTAGAATATTTGAAGAAGAAAAAAAGTGTTATTTATAGTCCAAAGAAACCAAAGACTTAGTTCAACTGTATCCTGACTTTGTTTGGAGACACACACTTCAGCGGGGTGATGGCTTGGCAAGGAAATTTATGAGCAAGAAAACACCACTGGATCTCATACCTCCAATTTATCATCATTCTTGCTGTGCTTGGCTGTTTAGTGGCTTGGAGGATAGTGGTTTGGAGTCATTGAGTGGACATCTTTTTAAGATCTGACTTTCTCATCTGTTCCACTGTACCACAAAGGTGTATGGTGTCTCAGTACTGTGCACACGTGTGGGCACACATGTGCGCGCGCGCACACACACACACACACCCCACCACCACCAGTGGTTAGGGATTTAGGCAAGGCAGGTCTTCAGGAAAGGTTGATCTGTAAGGGTCCAACCAACAGATTGTGGGATTATCTGAGTTTTTTGGATGAGGAGTGTGGTTGTGCTTGTCTAGCCCAGCGTTTGAACCTGCCAGGCCTACAACCTACATAAACGCAGATTCAAACCCAGCAAAGGAAATATGAATGACACCTAAACCAGTGCATTCTCTTTGTTTGTTAAGGAATGTTCAGATATTTTTTAAGAAATGAAACAAGAGTCCATCCATTTAACAAAAAAATCACCTAGGTACCAAAGAACACACATAATAGTGCAGGTATTTTATTGCAATGATTTTAATAACCAAAGCTATTTTTACACAAAATACTATGTAAAGTTATACGTATAAACTGATCTAGCTGTAATACACTTGACATATAGAATCATGACTATTATTTTTTACTCTAGAAGCATTTGAAATATTAATTTTCAGAACTGGCAAGAAAAAATGTAGCTTTCAGGGACGCCATTGAGGTACTGGCAGAGACGTCAATGCCATGCACACGTGCGTGTATTCATATCGTACACACCCTTTAGGACCCATAAATACCACTTAAGTAGAGATATGGACATGTTCCCATGATCTCTTCATAGCTAAGGAAATCTAGAGAATGAGAATACCAAGTTTAGCAAGACAGAAAATGAAGCTAGAAAATTAGTGCAAATTAATGCATTTTAGTAAAAGGCTACTAAAACAAAGAAAATTAAGCGACTCCAAACTTACATTAATTTGACTTAAACTTGTTTTCTATATTTGGCACCAAACAGCATTTTAGAATACCTTCAAAATAGACAAAGTGAGCAGATCAGCATTATTGTTAAAAATGAGCTACCCAGTATTTGTAAGCAAACTGGCTTTGCTGCCAATCTCCAATATTTTATGATTTGGATATCAATTTAAAAGGGGGGGGGAAATCCCAGTAGATATTTTCTAGAAATGGTGGAAGTTGGAAAACTACATGGAAAAAAACCCCGGCGTTCTAGTGGAAAACAAGACTTGATCCTTTAGATAGTAAGCTACATGTCCAAGCATAGTATCCAGAGTGTACTACATTCTTTCTTGCTACTGCATTAAGCTGGACATTTTAAAACATAGACTCCACTTTCTAACAGGGACAGATTTAAAAAATGAAAACACTAGCCCTAAATTTCTAAATACAAAAGTTCAAATTTTGTTTTTTATCCCAGAACATTTAGTTAGGGCTGCAGAAATAAAAATTAACACAAAAATAAGATAATTAAATTGTCCTAATGGTAACTAACCCATGAGTCACGTGATTCCTAGAAAAAGTCTCTTAAGTACAGTTGAATTGTAAGTTGGGTACTCGTGGTTAATTACCACATTAGCTAAAATTAGAAAATTAAATAATACCTCAATAAGTTCATTATTGAGGTTCAAATAACATGTCAGTGAAAAAAAAAAAGAGAAAAGACCATCTTGACACAAAACATAGTTCCTTCAGACTAATCTCTGCATTTTGTTTAGGTCTAAAGAGACAGGTACCTGGAGAGGTGAAGTAAAACCAACAAGCCATTTCTGTGTCCTTCATGTCTGCTGTCGAATGAGAAAAGGAACATATACTTCTTTTGTGAAACAGCCCACATGTTTGCCTTGACATATTTTGTCTTAGTTATTTTTTTTTATTTAATCCCAAATTCCAGCTTAAAAATTTTCCTTCTATTATGACACAATTGCAGTTCAGTTATTTAAAAAGACCATTTAAATGACCCCTTTTCATATTTGCAAAAAATATCTTACCAATTACATGAACAAAAAGAAAAATATGATTAATGTTTTCTTCCTCTCTAAAAATGTAGGGGTAGAGGAGGGGAGAGGGAGTATAGCTATATAATATATAGATATGTTGTTGT
>NW_006399975.1:1134083-1158337 GCF_000299155.1 Elephantulus edwardii | reverse complement strand
AAGAAAAAAGAAAAAAAAAAAAGTAAAGATCTACTATTTATAGTGTGAACCAAAGACGCTACCTCACTCAATTTCCATTGGTGATTTTAATCACATTGATGATACCAAAGAATACCAAAGATATTTTCGTGCACGGCCTTGGTCTGCAGAGGGAACTCTGTCTGTCCCTGTCCCTTCCCCTACCTCCTTTCCCCTCCTCACTCTTCACTCAGTGTGTAAACTTGTCTTCATTCTGAATAATAACGATACGATAATGACAACAACAACAACATTAGGAAATACTACTCTTATTACTGCTAGTTCTACTTGTAAATCTCTAGGCAAACATGTTGCAAACTTTGTAAAACTCCTAGGATGAGTGCCTTGCTTGAACCAAAGTGTTAAACCGCTGTTGACCTCTCTCACCTTATACTCTTTGAATACCTCAGCCTCTTAGAAAGGCCGCTAATGAAGAAAAAAAAATAAAAAAAGGAATAATTATTCACCGTGGTGCTTTTTCCGTGCAACCATGCAATGAAACTTTCTTTGATACCAAAGGATGACTTTTTTTTTCCTTTCCCAATTTTTGCTGACAAACCAAAGCTCCTCCTCCGTGTTCCCCTCAAGGTTCTCCTCACCTTTGAGTCCCTTTACAGGCAGGCCGTGCATCTCTTTTACCAATTCCTCCAAATACCTCATAGTAATAAAGTTTTAGGGTTATGTTGTATAGAGAGTCTATGTGATAAGGCAGAACTTACTAGTTTGATAATTGTTAAGGTTACTTTTCAAAGAAAACTTTATAATTCTTATTTATTTTGTAGTTTGTACGTTTGGGCTCTTCCCTACCCACTCCCCTTTTGGTTTAGGGTTTGTTTTCTTGGCAGAACTGGTCCGCTGCTCAAGGAAGACTTAATTTCTGGAAATGTTCTCCCAAGGTGGGTTGAGGGTTGTGTTTAAAAAAAAAAAATAAAAAAGAAAAAAAAATCCAAGGATGGAATAGGACATGATTTTCATTTTGATGGTTCCTTATGAAATTTTTGTGTTTCATAGTAAATTTTTTTCCACAGGGTAAGAAAAAATATATATATACATATATATATGAGATCTCTTTTTTTCGTGAAACTGGTTCCTATTTTTCTCTATAATGTGCTGTGATTTGTTTTAATTTAATGACATTTTATATGAGCTTATTTAATCACTGCTTTAATTTATGACTGTGTAGTTCTTAAAATGTATATAGTAGAATCACAATGGCCAAAGCTTTATGTTACAATCTTTTAGTTCTTGATGCTAAGATAAGCTGAAGGCAAGAGCGTCTCTTAACTGCAGGGTGTATCTTTAGCTTTTTCTTAGCAGGCACTTCAGTGTGTGTTGTGAACACTGCCAGGTCCATCCCCTTACCTCCCCAAAACACTTGTACATGCCAAAATGAGTGTTCCAAGGTAATTTCTTTTGTTGTCATTTAGAAAGAAGAAAGACATTATTCATGGTTTCCCTTTAATTTATTAAATATTTTTAAGGAAAAAAAATTACTTTGCAGGTTAAAACCTGAATTCCAAAGAATTTAAAATTTGTTTTCTGTTTCAAGGCACCGGCATTTGTGAGATAATTCACTGTTTTTCTTTTTCCTTAACCATTTACACGGGTATGAGAAGTAAGGAATGTGACAACTCAGAGGCAAGCTAACTAAAATTTGGGAAAGCCTCACAGCTTTCCATGTTTCTGAATTTCTTCACAATAGGAGGCTGGGCATGGAGATGCAGAGGGGAGTTTAATGGGCTGTGGGCCCTAAAAGCTGGTCCAGTCACTGCCTGTCTGACCAGTTTATGAAAGAAGCAAAGCAAGATCCCTCAGCCTCACAGTCTCTTAAATTAAGGGAAATGCTTAAAATTTACAGATTATTCTGCACATCTGCCTCCCCCTGGGTACCTGCTATCTATGTTCCCTGACCTCCTTACACAAACAACCCTTACTTAGATTGGAAACATGACCCTCTAATATCAGCTCCCACCACGCACCAGGTTAATCAATATACACTTGATCTGTTTGAGTTGTCTTTTCTCACTTTTCGTCCTCTCCTCAGGTTTCTTCTCTACTGTAGAGAGGGTCCTTGTCTCAAGCCTACTTACTGAGGCCATTCAGATCTTGGCCCTGCTTTAGATCAGCACCTGGACTCAGCTGAAAAGGGGCATCCTCTGTAAAGCCAGTGCCCGCAATTTTGTTTTGCTGACTTACGTTGCTTCAACTACAAGACATAAATCCATAGATGTAAATATGTTTGCTCTCCACAACCAGAGTTTTACCTTATTTTCTTTTGCAGGGGTTTTTGGGGTGGGGAAGGAAAGGGAGGGCTTAGACTTTGGGTCAATGTTACATTTTCTTAGGAACATTTTTATACTCATGTATTTTAATAGGGCAATAAATCTTGCTCTGAGTTACAGGATCTTTCAGTGGTCTGTTGGTAAGCATTGAATGATTATTTGTTTTAATACAAATGCTGTCTGTGCAGTTATAAAAAGCTCAAGAAATTGGTTGAGGAAGTAGACTTTACCATTGGCAATGAAATGCTGAACAGAGATGTGTTCACAAAATCAAAGTTTATGTTTCTGTGTTGGTCTTTATTTTTTGTGGTATGTTCTGCATTTATTACATAATCATTGTGGGCTCATTTTAGATTTGCTGTTTGAACCAAATGACAGTATTTTTTAAGAAAAAAAAGAAATAAACTTTAAAACATTGTCTTCCACTTGCTTTGGTAGTTGTCTTCATATCTCCCTGTGTTTATTGTCCTGTCTGAAGTCAACCCATCTGTCACTCATTTAGACCTGTCCCTCCCCCACTTTTCTATTTTCAGTATATGAACCTTTATAAACTTCGTTTTTCTTTAATTGTAACTCAGTTTTCATGTTCAAGTTAGCTTGATGGTTTATGATGTAAGGAGGGTGCCTAAGACAATCATCAGGTAAAAAAAATTTAATAAAATTAAAAAAAAGTCAGTAGAGTAGAAAAAAAATCTTCCAAGAGCAGAGGGAGTTCTTCCTTAGCAATGAAAAAGAGAGGGGGGAAAAAGTAAATACATAATTAATTCATTCATTTAAAACCTAACCATAAGGGGCTTAGAAGATTTTTTATACAAAGACAAAAAATGTTGCTGTCTGTCATTTTCTTTGTCAATTAGAAAGCAGTGGTAGTTTCTACATTGCATCTACATTTCAGACTAAATGATTATTGTACTCAATTATGGTTGTTTGCTGATATTTTGTCTCTCTTCCTCTCTGTCCAATGCTTCTTCTGTATTTTTGTGTGTAGCAACAAAAAAATGTAATGCACTAGGCATTATTCTGGTTTGTTTATGAGTATCTCCTGTACTGCATTAAGGTTTCTTTCTTTTCTTTCTTTCTTTTTTTTTAAGCTTCGCTACTGTTCTCACTTTATGCCGTGCAATATCATCTGCTGTGTTTGCTAAGCAAAAAAAAAAAAGAAGAAAAAAAAAAGCAAGTGATGATGCCATCATGCTTTTCAGTGTTAAAATGTTTCAGCATTTATGTAGTCACCAAAATGTAGTAAATAAAATGTTGGATTTTCCAGCACTTTAAATTTAGACAATTCTTGCCTTCTTTTGTTTTTATTCTACCAGCAATCTTAAGCAAGAAACTCATGGATTTTTTTTTCGTTGGAGGAAGTCTTAGCAATGAAAAAAGGGGGGGGAGTAAATACATAATTAATTAATTCATTTTTTAAAAAAGGATAACCTGTTTGATAACCAGAACCAATGTCCTTATCAAAAGAAAGATTGGTCAACAGGAGGGGAGGAAGGGAATTGTTCTTTAGAAGAACTGGAGGGTGTTTTCATTTTAAATGGAAGCAGGACATTCTATTGCTAGATGTTAGTCATTTATACACTTTGACTTAGAAGAAACAAGTATTATTATTAGAGAAGGTGACCCTTAAAATTTATCTCCAGTAAAATGTGTGATATTATATATGTGTTAGTGAAAGAGAGAGAGACTAGGAAAGGAACAAGATATTGTTGATTGCCTTTGGGTTGAGCTCGACTCAAAGAGACCCTATGAACAAAAACCCCTCTACAACTATCAACATTTATCAAAGTTCAAAGAGTTTCCAGAGGCAAGTTGTTTAGGAAGTGGATGCCACTGCTGCTTCCAAACCTGTCATAGAATGTTATTGGTTGAGTCGCCTGCGATGCATAGTGACCCTCTGTACAGCAGCTCTGAACCCTTTCCTGTCCTGAGCCAGGCTCACTAATTCTGACACACCAACCCCCATTGCCCCAGTTACTGTATCAATCCATCTCATCCATGGTCTTACTCTCCTGCACTGTCTGTCTACCCTCTGAGCAAGATGTCCTTCTCCAAGGACTGATCTCTCCTTGCCACGTGCCCAGAGTAAGTGAGGTGGTGCTTCAAAATCCTAGCCTCCAAGGAGAGACTTAGTTTCACCCTCTCCAAGACACACCTATTTGTTTTCTTGGTGATCCATGGTATGTTCAAGACTCTTCTCTGCAGCACCACACTCGAAGGCATCGATTCTTTAAGATCCTCTTTTATTTACTCAGGGGACTGTGATGGTCTAATGAGTAAGGAATTGCACAACCAACCCTTAGCAGATGGTTTAAGTCCACCAGCTGCTACGTTAGAGAAAGATGAACAATCTACTGCTGTGTGAAAGACTGCCTCTGAAAAACCACTAGAAGGTCAGCTGTGAATCAGTTCTGATTTGACGGCACATAACAAGAACAAAAGCTTTTATTTACTTGAAGTAGCCCTGGTGATATAGTAGTTAAAGAGTTCCACTGCTACCTGAATGGCTGTAGGTTTGAACTGACCATCTGCTCTGTGAAGAGAGATGGGGCAGTTAGCTTCCAAGGGCTAGAGCCTTGGAAATCCTATATGGCAGTTCTGTTTTGTCCAAAGGGTGTGGTAAGAGTCAACACTGACCTGATGGCAATGTTTTCTTTTGTTTTAAATAAAGAATAGTAATTTTTGAACCCATCAGCCACAGGGAGGAAATGAGGCAGACCCCTCCCCGTGAGCTTTGCACCATTGGAAGCCCGGTGAAGGGTCACTGAGTCAGAATTTATTCCATTGCAGTGAGTGAGTGACTGTTCAGTGGGCCTCTTTCAGGGAAAGGCAAGCTAGATTTGACATTTCTTCTGTCCTGATTACTAATTATGTGATCTAAATCTGAGTTTTCTCATCTGCAAAGTGGAGATAAATATCTATCTACAGTATTGTGAGCCTTAGAAGTGTAAATAGATAAAGCTTAGCATAGTGTCTTGCATATAAACCCACAATAAATACTCGCTTTCAGCCAATATCTCAAAATGCATAAAATTCTCAAACTAAAAATTAACTTCCAAGTCTTTTCATTTTTAAAATAAAGAGGACTGCTTTCTTCACACAGTTCAAGTTGTTGAGTACTGTTGAGTCAGAACTGACTTATAGCTGACTCTCCAGCGAGTTGTCCAAGGCAGTAAATCACACCAGAGGAGACTGCCCATTGTTCTATGGAGAAACGATTGGATTTAAATCACATTTTGGATTGGCAGTGCAATTCCTAAGCCATCAGGTCCTACAAATGATACTAAGACTTAGAATAAATATAAGTGGAACCTTCTCAAGTAGTTCAATGAGATGTCCCTGTAGCAGTTCCCATTTTAGTGTCTAAGTACAGTTGTTGTTGTTGTTGTTGTTGTTGTTAAGTGCCATTGAGTTGTAGACCATTCATAGTGACCCTATGAATGAAAGACCTGAACACTTGTGTGACTTTCATCCTTTCTCCAGGTTCATAGGGTTTCTGGAGGCAAGCTATTTCGGAAGTGGATGCCATTCCTACTCTGAGCTTGTTTTAATTGGGGAGCTCCACCAAACACTGTCCACCATGGGTAACCATTATCGCATTTGACACATCAGTATCACAGTGTTCAGAATCACAGCAACCACGAGTTACCTCTGTACAGCAAATGGACAGACCAGTGCTATACCACTTAGAAGAATGTTTGACCAAAAACAAAACCAGGCCTGAGGGCTGCAGATGAAAATCACCCACCTTTGACTTGGTGGCATCGCATTATGTTCACTAGGCCCCAACTGAGCTCTCTCTATGTTGTTGTCATTGTTGTTGTTATTAAGTGCCCTAGGACACCAAAATGCAAACTCATAGTAGCCCTCCATCAGGTTTCTGAGGTTTTAAGTTCAATGAGAGGAGATTGCCTTTCTTCTCCCTATAGAATGGCCAGTGGATTCAAAAGTAGAAGATTCCCAGCCTTTGGATTTGCACTATGACTCTACACACTAGGCCACTAGAGCTCCCTACACTCACCTCAACTCTTAGCCATTGAATTAAAACTGACTCATAGCTGACCCTCCATGGTGAGCGACTTACTCATCGTTCACCCACAGAGCAGCTGGTGGATTCAAACTGTCTGCTTTTGAGTTGGCAGTGCAAATCCTTAGCCACTAGGCCACCAGATCTACCTAGACTGTGACAGCAGAAAACACTGATCTGTGTGGAAGATGATTTTGAGGATCAGGCAAGATGATTTTGAACCTTGCAGAGGACGACAACCCTCCTAGAGGTATCCTGAAAGCTGTCTCCTTATGCAGACTTGAAAGGCCCCCCAGGGAAAACCTAATGGGGGAGAAAGTATCTGGAAACAAAGTTACGCATTAAATCCCAAGTTATGGGTGCCAGAAGAAAGACGTAAGCCTTCTAGATGAAGCCATTATTTTTCCTTCAATTTTTTTCTTTTTCCTTCAGTTTTTTAAACTATCTCCCCTACCCCCTCCCTTGGTAGGAGGAGTGGCATCCACTTCCATAATTGCTTGCCTCTGGAAACCCTATGAACCTGGAGAGAGGATGAAAGGCACCCAAGCGTCAATTAACAACAACAACTCCCCCCACCCGGCTCCCTCCTCCATTGCCTTGGAGTGGCAATCACCTCAGCTGACTTTCCAATGAGTTTTCAGAGTCTGTAAATCACAGGGGATGAGATTGACATTTTTCTTCCTCAGAGCCATGGGTGGATTTGAACCACCAGAAAGTGCCACTTGCGTCATTTGCACAACTCGCTAAATACTATGCCACTAGAACTCTCTTCTATTTCTTGAGAGTACTGAAAAATAGAGTGTCCTAAGTACTGACTGCAGGTGGCTAATAAATAACACAGAAACTTAATTTATTTCAGTGCCCACTGAAGCAATTTCTCTCTACTTCCATCCTACCAGGCAAGCTTTTGGCTTCCAGAGACTACATTCATGGTTGTCAGGTGCACCCAAGTCGATTTTTGACTCCTAGTGACCCAGTGTGACAGGCGGGAGCTGCCTCCATAGGCTGCAATCGTTATAGACACAAATCATCAGGTTTTTTTCCCCACACAGCCACTGGCTGGGTTAGAACTACCAGCTTTCACTGTTGGGCTGCCAGGGCTCATTTAAGACATCAGTAGATGTTCTGGTAGCATGAAGGAGACCAGAGGAGAGGATCTGTCTTGTTCTGTTGTCCTGCCTATAAGATTTCAGCTTGTTAAAAGTCTCCCTGACCACCCCACGTCAAACACTGACTTCCACTTGAATTTTAGTCACCTTGTCTGGTCAGAGACCCACAGTGTTTATTATATCAACTAATTCCTTAAAGAACACTAAGCAGGATTATTAATACATTTGTATTTACCCTCAAGGTGGGGGGGGGTAAAAAGATTTGAGTCTTGAAAGCTATCTCTCCAAAGCATTTCAGTCACAATATATGACATTTATTTTGTTACTCAGCAGTTTGAGAAAACAGCCATTGAAAACTGAAATCTTGGTTATAAGCTGGCAGAAAACCAACACCTACAGATTATCATCGGTGTGTTGACTTTATCTCTGCTTTTCTATCAGCAAACCTTGCATGCTTTCATCTGGGTTGTGGTTTGTTTTCTGCCCCCTCTTCTCATCTCTGATAAAGGTAGTGTGACCTCTGTGAAGGCAACATTTAATGGATAGAAAATGGCCTGAAAACCTTATGTGAGTGAGCTCCACTGAGTATGCCTTTTGATACAGATGAAATGAAGAAATGAATCACTGGATTCCTAAAACGGAACAAAGAAATGGAATCATGGTTAGCTGAGGAGGGACTCTAGAAAGAGTTGGTGACTTCTTAGGGTGAACAAAGGTGATGAGTGAGGAAGGTGTCTGCAGCACAGCCTCACGGTAAAGGTCACCAACTTGTGACCTTAAGCAAATCAAAGAACTTAATCACTCTTAAGCTTCTTAAAGGGCCTAGTAATTGTACTTGTTTCATAAAATTGTTGTGATGATGTGTTTATGTAGTGCTTCATCCACAGAGCAACCACATAATAAATGGTGGTTATTAATTATTGATTAAAACTAACTATAATTTGAAGTTCCTGTAATACAAATTTCCAAACAGTCAGCTCTTCTGACATGAAAGTCAAATTGATGAGAGAATGTGCAACAATTCTCATCACATCTTGCAGGCATTACCGTAAAAGCAGGGCCAGAACATACACTTTCCAATTTAACTTTGGAGTTTCTGCTTTTCAAAACTGACTGTGCATCCCTAACTATTCCAGAAAGGAAAATGCCTGAGGCAAACCACACTAACTAGGCTGAGCCACACTAGCAACACTCATCGTTGTCCCCTTGGAACTTGACCCATAACTGATCCTCCAGTGGCTGTAAATCGCACTAGAGGAGATGATCCATCCTTCTGCTAAGGAGCAGCTGGTGGATTTGAACAACCAGAGAGACATCAATGTTGGATTAGCGGCATAACTCCCTACAGACTACACAACCAGAGCTTAAAAGTGATTGCAAACTAAAAAACCAAACCTACTCTTCTCATGGGTGTGTCAGAGGCAATGCAATTAGCACAGGATAGAGCAGGGTTTAGGGCTGTTGTACACAGGGTTGCTATGAGTCGCAAATGACTCAACGGCACATAACAACAACAACAACTATTTCTCAAGCCAATTCTTTTTCAAGACAACCCTGTACTGGGGTTGAGAGGTCTAAATTTTTACAGGAGGAGACAGCCTAATCTTTCTCCTTAAGTTCAAACTTCTGAATTTTTAGTTACCGATTCAATACAACACACTACACCACCAGGATTTCTTGGAGTGACTTTACAAGACCAATTTTTTCAAGGCTCAAGGTTCCAAGAAAGATCCCAGGCAATGTTACGGTGGTCTATGTTACCCAACTCTGTGGATGCCCGAAGTTTGGATTCCAGCAGAACTTCAAACTGTTTGTCAAGAAGTGCAAAGCACATTTAGTCATTTGAGTCATTGTTCTATTTTTCTACTCAATGATATCAGATGGGGATAAGTATTATTATTGTTAGTAAGTTCTAAGGTCTCATCCTGTACCTATTGAATCAGTACCTAGATTTTAACAAAATGCCAGGATAATTCATGCACAATGTTCTAGAAGCACATGCCAACATGGTCAGAAACTGGAAACAAGATTATGACACATGAAAATACATGTTGGAATATCAAATTATTTTGCAATTAATTCCCATGCAACTAATTCCCGTATACTAGACTATAGACTCCATCAGAATCATATCAGGAGACTTCACTTATATAGATTTTCTATTCTGGAGTGAGGCGTACGTTATTGTTGTTGCTGTGTACCGTAGAGTCAGAACTATCCCATAGCTGGCCCTCTGGTGTGTTTTCAGAGGCAGTTGATCGCACAGGAAGAGATTGTCCATCCTTCTCCCAAGGAGCAGCTGGTGGCTTCGAACCGCATTCCTTTGGGAGTACAATGAAGCTTCTTAGCACTAGCCATCAGAGTATGAATCTGTATTAAATTTTTCTACAAGATCAAAATTTAAATTTAAAATAGCCAATGCCGGCAAGCTCTGGTGGCCTAGTGGCAAGAAGCTGTACTGCAATCCCAAAGGTGCATGATTCAAATCCACCAGATGCTTTGCTAGAGAAAGCGAACAATCTCCTCCTGTACCAGTCAGATCCAATTTGACAGAACATGCACAAAAATAATAAAATAAAATAGCCAGTGCCATGAACTAGCACTTGTGCTACTATTACAGTATGTGTGAGATCTAGCTCAGCATAAACATCCCTCACTTAATGTTCTAACCAGACTTTCCAATCAAGGTCTTCCTCCTTCTAAACCCATGGCTCTCCATCACACCTAAAATTAAATTCATATTTCTTACATTTACATTCTTTACCATACTCTAGAGACTAACTAAATCATAACCATAGTAATCAAAATTTGGTCTTAAGTCTATCTCCCATGAATTTAAAAACCAACTCAGGAATAGGTTTGAGGCCTTAAACAGTGAACAAAGTCCAGATAAGCTGTTGAAAATATCAAGAATATCATTCACGAAGAATGCAAAAAAGACATTAGTAAGAAGGAATAAGACCAAAATGGATGTCAGAAGAGATTCTGAATTTTGCACTAGAGCGCCAGAAGCCAAAGCAAAGGGAAGAAATCAAGAAGTTAAGGAGCTGAATAGAAGATTTCAAAGGGCTACATGGAAAGACAAGGCAAAACGTTATAATGAAATGTGCAATGATCTGGAGTCGGAAAATCAAAAGGGCCAAACTTGCTCAGCATTTCTTAGGCTGAAAGAACTGAAGAATAAATTCATGCCATGAGTTGCAATGCTTAAGAATGCGATGGGCAGAATAATGAATGATTCAGGAAGCATTAAAAGAAGGTGGAAGAAGTATTCAGAGTCATTGTACCAAAAAGATTGACTGGAACAGAAGAGTTTCAAGAAACAACATATGAGCAAGAGGCAGTGGTGATGAAGGAGGAAGTACAGGCTCTGCTCTGAAGGACTTGGCAAAAAATAAAGCCCCAGGAATTGATGGAATAACAATTGATGTATTTCAGCAAATAGATGCTGCCCTGCATGGGCTCACCAAGTTGTGCCAAGAAATCTGGAGGACAACTACTTGGCCAACTGACTGGAAGAGATCCATATATATTCCCATTCCAAAAAAAGGTGACCCAACAGAGTGTGGAAATTATCAAATAATATCACTGATATCACCATGACAATGCCACATCAATCTGACACCAGAGACACACTGGTCGAGGGCAGCATCGCCACGGGAAACACCACGCAAGCACAACCCCAGTCGAGCGGCCAGACAGACCCTATGGGATTGGAGAGTTCCTGACATGCAGCCAGGAGGGCACAGGCTCTTGAAGGTGACTCCCTTAAGGTCTCAGCAGCTGCGTAAAAAAGCTGACTTCATCTCCAGCACCACTTAATCGTGCTAATGCAAAACCTATACTTGGACCAGGAGGCAGTTGTCAGAACAGAGCAAGGAAACACTGCATGTTCAAAATTGGGAAGGGTCTGTGCCAAGGATGTGTCCTATCTCCATACCTTTTCAATCTATATGCAGAACAGATTATCCAGGAGTCTGGGCTGTATGAGGACAAATGTGGCATCAGGATTGGTGGAAGATCCATCAACAATCTGTATTATACAGATGACACAACCCTGCTTGCTGAATCTGAGGAGGATATGAAGCACTTGCTGCAGAGGATCAAGGACTGTAGCCTTCATTATGAGGCTCAATATCAAGAAGACAGAGTCTAACCACTGGACCCTCAGGCAGCATCAGGATGAATGGTGGAGATTGAGATTGTTAACAGCTTTAGTTTGTTTGGCTCCACGGACAACACTCTCGGCACCAGCAGCCAGGAAATTAGAAGATATATTGTGATGGGAAAGTCTGCTGTTAGGGACCTCTCCAAAGTACCATGTAATCCAAGTCATGGTCTTTGCAATTACTTCCTGTGTATCAGAGAGCTGGACAGTGAATAAATGATAGAGAAGAATCAGTGCCTTTGAGTTGTGGTGCTGGAGAAGAGTATTGAACCTACCATGGACTGCCAAGAGAACAGACAGATCTGTCCTGGAGAGGATTTTGAAGCTCTGTCTCACATACTTTGGGCACATGGCCAGGAGGTACCAGTACTTGGAGAAGGACATAATGCTTGAAGGGCGAAGGGACAGCACAGAAGAGGAAGACCCAGTTGAGATGGACTTACACAATAACTGGGTAATGGGTATATGTGTGTCAGAGACAGTGAGACTGGCTCAGGATAAAGCAGAGTTCGGAGCTATTATACATGGGGTTGCTATGGGTCACAAGTAACTGGATGGAACATAACAACAACAACAACAGTATCCCACTGCTCTGTTCACACAATAGCCTCTTGGTTTAGGTGTAGGTTTTGCATGACCACAAGCAAGTGTTCTGGGATTCCCATTCTTCACAATGTTAGCCATAATTTGTTATGATCCACACAGTCAAATGCTATTCTATAGCCAGTAAATCATAAATAGACATTTTTCTGGTATTAACTTCCATCCAGGGTCCCTCAGCAATAATATCCCTAGTGTCATGGCCTCTTCTAAATCCTACTTGAACTGCTGGAAGTTTCCTATATCTATACTGTTTATAACTGTTTTTGAATGATCTTCAGCAGCATTTTGCTTGCATGTGATATTGTTTGATAAGTTTACACATTCTGCTGGATCATCTTTCTTGGGAGTGCAAACAAATAGGGACCTGTTTCAATCAGTTGGCCAGATAGCTGTCTTCCAAACTTCCTGGCTTAAGACTGGTGAGCATATCCAGGGCTGCATCTGTTAGTTGAAATGTTTCAATAAAAGTTCCTGGCACCTTACTTTTTTGCCAATATCTTCAGTGCAGCTTCAGCTTCCTCTTTCATTACCATTGCTTCCTGCTCATTTACTTCTTATTGATTGCTGTCAAGTCGGTCAAGTCGAGCACAACTCGTAATGACCCAATGAACAAAAGGCCAGAAGACTTTCTATAACTATAGACATTTATCAAAGTTCATAGAATTTCCGGAGGCATGTAATTTAGGAAGTGGATAGCACTCCTGCTCATATAGTACTTCCTGAAATTGTTCTGTGTCAGTAGATTCGTTTACTATAGTGACTCTGTGTATTCCTCCCTTCTGTTTATGACACTTCCTGGATCATTCAGCATATTTAATAGGGATGAATAGGTAGTAGCTTATTTTATGAAGTACTGTATATATGAGGGATCGTGTAGGGCACAATGTGCATTGGTAAAGCACAGTGTGTATGGGTAGTGATATACAAATCAATTTTTTAGAAAACAAAGGAGGATGAAAATAAACTTGTATATATAAACAAATACTGCATATTGCAGATTTAGAAAGCATATAATTCTGCTTTTGGCTAGTACTTGATTCAAAGGACTAAAAGGGAAGAGCTTTCATAGATATAAGCTTGTTAAAAGTAGAATCTGGTAATTGGTGTTAGGGCGCATTTGTATGGATTTGTAGATCCACCTTGGACTTTTGATTGAATAGATTTCCCTTTGAAAGAAAGGCAAGCAGGGAGAGAAAGGATAGGGGGAAAAAAAGAGACTGTCTTTTTAAAACTGGAACAAGCTGTTTGGCTTCTGAAACAGGGTGAAGTTGGTGCCCATCAGAGCCCACCCGCTTCCAAGATTTGAAGTTAAAAAGAGCTGGCAAGTGTTCACACTGTTAGCAATCACATCGAGTGGAAGTGGGAGGAATACAACAATGAGGAACCGGGCTGAGCTTGAATCTGTTCCTTCAGCACTCTCCACCTAGCGAGCACAGATGATGCATGGATAAGCAAAAAAAAAAAAAAAAGGGTTGTTGGCTTGAGAAGCAAGGAATCATGAGGATTCCTGGCTTATTGACTTGACTCCATCTGGGAGGCTAAGTCTGAAGGGACCAACAGGTCTGAAATGCAGGGATAAGTGTGGACTCCTGAGTTTGCAGCTGATGCACATTTGAACCTAATCACAATGGCTGGGGATAAGTTGACCAGAACCCAACCCAATAAAGAAAAGATGACTCATGCTGTGACCTAGGGTTGATTGCTACAAGCTGATGGCTTTCTCTGGACTGAACTTTGTGTATGCAGAAGCTCAAAGTTTCCAAACTGAACATAATCCTCTTCAGCAAAAGGGATATGCTTGTTTCCTTTGAGTACTAACTTGATAGGGATGGAGAAATCAGAAACTGGCTATGTAAAATGGGATATTAAGGCAACACGCATAAAGTGGCTGGTAGCTGGCTTACACGCTTTCATGGATGTAGTTATTAGCAAGATATTTTTAAGGGGGAAACCTCAATATATGCGAACAAAATACAAAATAAAGGAAAGATTGTATAAAACAATGCATATTTGCATTGTACATGCATAAAACACAATGTGTATGAATGATAAAAATATTAGTAAAAATAAAATATCAAAATAATTGTTAAAATGGGTGGAGGAGAAGCTTTCGAGAAAAGACAATAATAGGAAAAAAGACAAAATCATTTTGGTTTAAAAATAATTCCATTTTGTTTACCTCATAGTTAACTGTAGCATGTTGTGTTGTTGTTAAGATGCCATTGAGTTGGCTCTAACTCATTAGCCACCCTTTTTATGGCAGAAAGGTACACTGCCCAGTCCTGCACCAATCAATGCTGTGCTCCAGCTCATTGTTGCATCCACTCATCACACCGAGGAGTTCTTTTTATTCTGACCCTCCACCTTACCAAGCATGCCATCATCCTCTAAGGAACATGCCCATAAGTGTGGAACACAAAGTCTTCCCATCCTTGGAGTGTCCTGGCTGTTTCTTCCAAGATAGATTTGTTCGTTCTTTAGATACTTCTTGATACAGTCACTACTTCATCAATACTACAATTCAAAAGCATCAATTTTTCTTCAATCTCTCTCATTCGTCATTCAACTCTCACATGCAAATGAGGTATTTAAAAGACTATAGCTTGGACCAGGCATACCTTAGACCTCAAAGTTACATCCTTGCTCTTTTTCTTGTTAGTATCTTAAAGAGGCCCTTGATAGCAGACTTGCTTAATGCCACAAGCCACTCAATTTCTTGACTACAGTTTCTATAGAAAATTTATCATCTTTCTGCCACAGAGCTGAACCACCAGAGAGGTGCAGTCTTTGAATTTAGGAGCATGACTCTCTATAGACTAGACCACCAGTGGTCGTTAGTACCAATATTAATTACCTAGTTTCCATCATTGCACTTATAAGCCATATTATATAAGATCACATGAGAGGAAGCAGAGTAAACAAAACAGTCTAATATTTGTGCAACTTTTATATAATGCTAAAAGTATTTCAACATAAAGGTTCAAAATATGCAAATATTATGGGTGTTTATTTGAGTGTCTATGTCCAGACTCCGTTTTCTCTGAAGATAGTTGTACACCATTTACTTGCTTCATAAATTGATGACAAAACTATGTGGAAAGTCACAGGCTAGTAAGTTGTAACACAGCACCCAGTGCCTTGTCTTAGTAGCCTTGTTAGTTTTGCTAGTTCCACTGCAATCTTCTGCACAACTGACCACTGCTTCTTAGTAATATTTGATGTGGCCAGAAGGTGGAAGCACATGATCAGTTGCTATACAGCAAAACCCAGGAAGAAAAGAAGAGACAGTTGAAAAGGGAGAAGCATTGAGGTAGTCTGCAAACAGGGGCTTCAGGTGACAAAGTCATTATATGATCTCTAATCACTACGTCTCACTTATTTTGAGCATGTTAGAAGAGGCTCTTCCCTGCAAAGAGACATCATACTTGGAAAGATAGAGCAAAACCCTTAGCGAGATAGATTGATACAGTGACTGCATCAACAAATATGTCAGAGATGATGAAGATGGCACAGGAGAGGACAAGGTTCAGAGCTGTTGTTCATAACGTCTCTGAGTCATACTCAATGGCACCTAAAACAACAGCAACAACAACCACTATATGGAGATGCTGATTTCATGGACACTTCCCTGATGAGATAACATCACTTGTTAACAGTGATGTGAGGGCTTAGAGGCAAAATTATCCACCCCTTGCCCTGCCTCCACTTCTGTTGTAGAGCATCAGAAAGGAGCCCTAGGCACTGTCTCCACTGGTTGTTTCACCCGGTTTAAAAAATAGCAAAGGATGGCCTGCATATTTTTAAAATTTTCCAGTATTTAATTACAAGGTAAGTATAAATCCTACAATTGTGTAGGAAGTGGAATAGTTTTAAAATAAGAGTATAACTATATAAGGAATCCTGGTGGTGCAGTGGTCAAAGTACTACTACCCAAAAGGTCGATGATTTGAACCTACCAGTCACTCCATGGGAGAAAAATGTGGTGGTTAAGTTCTGTCACATTTAGAGCCTTGAAAACCCTATGGGCAGTTCTGCTTTGTTGAGTGAGTTTAGCTTGACTGGAACAGTGAAATTCCTGACTACTCGTTGAAAGTTTGAATTTACCGGAGGTATCTCAGAAGAAATCTATTTCCAAAATCTATTTCCAGTTTTGATAGTCCTCTAGAGTAGGTCTATTCTGCACACATGTTGTTGTTGTTATGTGCCATCAAGTTGCCTGTGATTCATAGCAACGCTAGGTACAATAGCCCCAAACCCTACTCTAACCTGTGCCAATCTTATTGTCTCTAACAAACCACCCCTATTACCCCAGTCATTGAATCAATCCATCTCATTCAGGGTATTCCCCCCTTGCACTGTCTCTCCACCCTCCTAAACATTATGTCCCTCTCCAAGGACTGGTCCCTCCTTGCAACATGTCCAAAGCATGTCAGACAAAGCTTCAGAATCCTTGCCTCCAAGGAACAGCCTGGTCTCACCCTCTCTAGGATGAATCTGTTTGTTCACCAGCAGTCCATGGTATATTTAATACTCTTCTCAAGCACCACAGCTCAAAGGCATCAATTCTCCTTCTATCATCCCTAGTCATAGTCCAGCTTTCTAACACATAGCAAGTAATTGCAAAAACTATGGCTTGTATCAGGTGCACCTTAGTTTCTAGACTGACATCATTTCTCTTCAGTACTTTTGGAGAGGTCTCTGACAGCAGACTTTCCCAAAGCAATTAATCTTTTAATTTCCTGGCTGCTGGAACCAAGAGTGTTGATTGTGGAGCCAAACAAACTGAAGCTGTTAACAATTTCAATCTCTAGAATTCTGTAAAATCAATGATTTATTCATAGCAAATACCTTTTATAAGAAACATAAACACATGCTATACACATGGATTTCATCTGATGGGATGCACAGGAACCACATTTATTACATCTGTGGAAGGAACCGTTGGAGAAGTTCAATATTAGCAGTAAAAACTAGGTCAGGTGCTGATTATGGAACAGACCATCAACTGCTCATATGTAAGTTCAAATTAAAACTAAAAAAGGTTAAGTCATATCCATAGGAATAAAAATCTGACCTTGAGTCTATCTCCCAGGAATTAAAAAACCAACTCAGGAATAGGTTTGAGGCCTTGAACACTAATGAACGAAGTCCAGATAAGCTGTGGGAAGATAGCAAGAATATAATTAATGAAAAATACAATAAAAAACACTGGTAAGAAGGAAGAAGAAGATCAAAATGGATGTCAGAAGAGACTCTGAATATTGCACCAGAGCACTGAGAAGCCAAAGCAAAGGGAAGAAATCAGGAAGTTAAGGAGCTGAATAGAAGATTTCAAAGGGCTGCTAGAGAAGACAAAGCAAAATATTATAATGTGCAAGGAGCTGGGGTCAGAAAATCAAAAGGGCCAAATTAGCTCAGTATTTCTTAAGTTGAAAGAACTATAAATTCAAGCCATGAGTTCCAATGTTTAAGGATGGTATGGGCAGAATATTGAATGATTCAAAAAGCATTAAAAGAAGGTGGAAGGGAGCTTTGGTGTTCTAGTGTCAAGAAGCTGCACTGCAATCCCAAAGGTATACTGTCTGAATCCACCAGATGCTCTGCTGGAGAAGGAGAGGAAATCTCCTCCTGTACCAATCAGATCCAATTTGACGGTACACACACAAAAAAATAATAAAATAAAATAAAATAATTTTTAGAAAAGAAGATGGAAAGAGTATACTGAGTCATTGTACCAAAAAGAATTGGCTGACACAGAAGAATTTCAAGAAGCAATATGCGATCAAGAGGCAATATGATGAAGGAGGAAGTTCAGGATGCTCTGAATGAAGGACTTGGCAAAAAATAAAGCCCCATGAATTGACTGAATACCAGTCGACATATTTCAGCAAACAGATTCTGCTTTGCACGTGCTCACCAAGTTGTGCCAAGAAATCTGGAGGACAACCACTTGGCCAACTGACTGGAAGAGATCCATATTTATTCCCATTCCACAAAAAGGTGACCTGACAGAGTGTGAAAATTATTGTACAATATCACTAATATTACTCACTAGCAAAATCCTCCTGAAGATTATCGAGAAAAGACTTGAACAGTACATTGACAGGGAACTACCAGAAAGAAATATAGGCTGGGTTTATAAGAAGTCGTAGCAATAGGGACATTATTGCCAATGTCAGGTGGATCTTGGCACTAAGCAGAGAGTACCAGAGGAATGTCTATCTCTGTTTCATTAACTATGCAAAGGCATTTGGCTGTGTGGGTCACAATAAATCGTGGCTAACCTTGAGGAAAATGGGAATCTCGGAACACTTTTTTGTGCTTATATGAAACCTATATTTGGACCAAGAAGCAGTCCTCAGAACAGCAAGAAAATACTGCATGGTTCAAAATCAAGAAAGGAGTGTGTTAGGGGGGTGTATCCTGTCCCCATACCTTTTCAATCTGTACGCAGAACAGATCATTTGGGAAGCAGGGCTTTATGAGGAGTGTCTCATCAATATTGGAGGAAGACTCATTAACAATCTACGATATGCAGATGACACACTTTGCTTGCTGAAACTGAAGAAGACCTGAAGCACTTGCTGCAAAAGGTCAAGGACTGTAGTTTTCAATATGGATTGAAGCTCAGCATCAAGATGGCAAAGATTCTCACCACTGGGCCAATTGGCTGCACCATAATAGATGAAGAGATTGAGACTGTGAGCAATTACAGCTTGAGACTGCAAGCTATTACGGATTGCTTGGATCCACTCTTAACACCAGCAGTCAGGAAATCAAAAGACGAATTGCACTGGGAAAATCGGCAGTCATAAACCTCTCCAGAGTGCTGAAGAGCAATGATGTTAGTCTAGATACAAAGGTGTGCCTAATACAGGCCATGGTTTTCTCAATTACTTGTTATGCTTTAGAAAGTTGGACAATGACTAAGTATGACCGAAGAAGAATAGATGCCTCCAAGTTGTGGTGCTGGAGAAGAGTCTCTTGAACATACCATGAACGGCCAAGAAAACAAATTGGTTTGTCTTGGAGAGGGTGAAACAAGTCTCTCCTTGGAGGATGGGATTTTGAAGCTCCATCTACTTACTTTGGGTACTTGGCCAGGAGAGGTCAGTCCTTGGAGAAGGACATCATGCTCAAAAGGGTGGATGGACAGCAGAGGAGAGGGAGACTCCAGATGAGATGGAGTGATACTGTAACCAGAGTGGTGGGGGTTGGTGTGTCAGAATTAGTGAGACTGCCTCAGGACAGGGAAGGGTTCAGAGCTGCTGTATATAGAGTTGCTATGCATTGCAGGTAACTCAATGAATAACATACTATGACACATTTGGAAGCAGGAGTGGCATTCACTTCCTAAACAACTTGCCTCCAGAAACTCTATGAACTTTGATAAATGTTGATAGTTGTAGAGGGGCTTTTAGGCCTTTTGTTCACTATAGGTCACTATGAGTCATGCTCGACTCAAAGGCAATCAACAACAACAACAACAACACCTATCATGATGCTGCCAATTGGTCCAGTGGTGAGAATATTTGTTTTCTTGATGTTGAGCTTCAATCCATATTGAAGGCTGCAGTCCTTGACCTTCTGCAGCAAGCACTTCAGGTACTCTCCAGTTTCAGCAAGCAGGGTTACTGATAAATCTTCCTCCAATCCTGATGTAACATTTCTCCTCATAGAGCCTAGCCTCCCAGATAATCTGTTCTGCATATAGATTGAAAAAGTATGGAGATAGGATGCATCCCTGGCATACACCCTTCCCAATTTTGAGCCATGTAGTGTTTCCTTTCCAGGCTATAGTCTTCTCAATTACGTGCTATGCATCAGAGAGTTGGACAGTGAATACGGATGAGAGAAAGAGAACTGATGCCTTTGAGCTGTGGTGCTGGACAAGAGTGTTGAATGTACCATAGACTGCTAGGAGAACAAACAGTTTTGTCCTGGAGAGGGTGAAGTCAGAATGCCCATTGGAGTCAAGGATTCTGAAGCTTCATTTGACATACTTTGGGCATGTTGCAAGGAGGGACTGGTCCTTGGAGAGGGACATCATGTTTGGGAGAGTGGAGGGACGGTGCAGGAGAGGAAGACCCTCTATGAGATGGATCGATTCTGTGAGTGGAGTGGTGGGAATGAATATGTTTGAGACAGCGAGGCTGGCACAGGATAGAACGCATTTAGGGCTCTTGTAGACAGGGTCGCTATGAGTCACAAGTGACTCGATAACACATAACAACAACAACAACAACAACAATAGTGTTTACTTGCTTTGTTCTGACAATTGCCTTTTGTTCCAAGTCGAGGTTTCACATAAGCATGGTCAAGTGTTCTGGGATCCCCATTATTCTCAGAGTCAGCCACAGTTTGTTGTGATCCACACAGCAAAATGACTGCATATTCAATAAAACACAGATAGATATTCCTCTGGTACTCCCTGCTTTCAGCCAATCCATCTAAGATCTGTAATAGCCCTAGTACCACAACCTCTTCTAAACCCAGCATTTCTGACAGTTTTCTGTTGATGTGCGGTCCTTTTTGGATAATTTTCATCAGACTCTTGCTTGCATATGATGTTAATTATATTGTTTAATAATTTCCACACTCATCTTTCTTTGGAATGGGAACAAATATAGATCTCTCCCAGTCAGTTGGCCGGGTGGTTGTCCTCTAGATGTCTTGGCACAACTTGGTGAGCACATCCAGAGCAGTGCTGCTTGTTGAAATATGTCAACTCCTGGGACCTTGTTTTTTTCCAATTCTTTCAGAGCTTTGGACTTACTCCATCACCACAGGCTCTTGCTCATATGTTATTTCATGAAGTTCAGTGAGAAAGAAGACTTGCAATGAAATTCCACAGCAGTGGTCTCAGAAATAGTATCAATGGCAAGGTTGGCACAGGAGCGAGCAGTGTTTCTTTCTATTGTACATGGGATCATAACTAATTGGTCAGCATCAAACAGAACATGAGGAAGTTTGGGCCTCCATCTCCATACCCCACAGGGGAGCTCACATTTTCTACTGGGAGATTTCTTCCTAATCTACCTAAAGTTTAAAGTTGATTTTGTTAATTTTCTTAAATCATCCAAACTCGGCATTGGTCTGTCATTTGGCATTAGGTAAAATGAAAGTGAATTTTGGATTTGGGCTTCAGGAGGCTTGCAGGCAACTACATCAGTGTCAAGGGAAAAATGAGATAGGACTGAATGATGCAAAAATGAGCCTCTCCATCTCCTCCCATGGGGCGAGGAGGTGATAAAGGCATCAAGGAGCATTCCTGGGAGGCATGGGCGTTGCACAGGGGATGGACTTCCTTTACTGACAACCTATCAGCGAGGGTTTGCTCATCAGCGTGCAAAAACAAGACACTGCTGTCAGAGACAACATTGCCTGTTGTCCTACCTCTGAAACCCACTTCCATTGAATAGATTCCAACTTCTATCCCAAGTTTCTCATCTCATAAACAGAACAGAATGTGGAGGAAATGAGCCTGAGATCCTTTGAGGCTTTGGATAACTGATTTAAGGTTATTGAAAAAAGTCAACAGCTCTGATGGCCTAGAAGTAAGGAGTTGTACTAGCAACCCAAAGGTGGTGGTGGTTGTTTTTATGTGCCATCAAATCTCCGGCAACTGATAGCCAATCTACATATGTTAGGTCTGAACCCTGCCCTATCCTAAGCTAATCTCATCATTTCCTAAAGGTCTAATTCCATTTCTCCAGTCACTGAGTATACAATCCATCTCTTACTGGGTCTTCCTGTCCTTTGCTATCCCTCCATCCTTCCAAGCATGATGTCATTCTCCAAGGACTGCTCCCTCCTGGCCACATTATTGTCCAGCTCTCTTATGCATAGCAAATAATTACAAAGACCATCATCTGCATCAGACACACCTTAATCTCCAGACTGACATTGTTGCTCCTCAGTACTCTAGAGAGGTCTCTGACGGCAGACTTTCCCAATGCAATTTGTCTTTTGATTTCCTGTCTGTTGGTGCCAAGAGTACTGGTTGTAGAGCTGAGCAAGCTGAAGTTGTTAACAATCTCAATCTCTTCACCATCTAACATGAAGCTGACAATTGGCCCAGTGGTAAGAATGTTTGGTTTGTTGTTGTTTTTTTATGCTGAGTTTCAATCTATATTGAAACCTCAAACTTCAAACTACAGTCCTTGACCTTCTGCAGCATACACCTCAGGTTCTCCTCAGTTCCAGCAGGCAAGGTTATGTCATCTTCATAATGGAGATTGTTAATAAGTCTTCCTCCAATCCTGATGCCACATTCCTTCTCATAAAGTCCAGTCTCTCCAATAACCTGTTCGCATATAAATTGAAAAGATAAGAAGGTACGAGGCATCCCTGATGCACTCATTTCCTGATCCTGAACCAGGCAGTGTTTTTTCTGTCTGTTCTGACTACTGCTTCCTTATCCAAATATAGGTTTCACAAGAGCACAATTAAATGTTCTGGAATTCCCATTCTTCTTAAGTTATCCACAATTTTTTTTACTTTTTGTGATTCACAGTCAAATGCCTTTGCAGAGTCAATTAAACACAGATAAACATTCCTCTGGTACTCCCTGCTTTTAGTCAAGATCCATCTAATGTTTGGCTATGATGTCCCTAGTGCCACAACTTCTTCTAAACCAAGATTGCACATCTGGCAGTTCTCTGTTGATATACTGTTCCCTTAGTTTTTTTATAATCTTCATCAGGATCTTGCTTGTATGTGATATTGTTCGATAATTTCCATACTCTGTCAGGTCACCTTTTTTTGCAACGAGAATAAATGTGGATCTCTTCCTGTCAGTTGGCCAGGTAGCGGTCCTCCAGATTTCTTAGCATAACCTGGTGAGCATGTCCAGGGCAGCATCTGTTTTCTGAAATATGTCAATTGTTATTCCATCAATTCCTGGAGTCTTGTTTTTTGCCAATTCCTTCAGAGCAGCTTGAATGTCCTCCTTCACTACCATTGCCTCTTGTTGTTTCCTGAAATTCTTCTATTGCAGCCAATTCTTTTTGGTACAATGGTTCTGTGTACTCCTTCCATTTTCTTGTTTTTAAAAAATATTTTTTCGTTTTCATATAATAATTCCTTTACCTTATGTTTCATTCATACATTCTATGTTACAGGGCATGTCTTTGCAAGCAAGCCCTTGTTATGCATCAGAGAGCTAGACAATGACTAGGGAGGATAGAAGGAGAATTGATGCCTTTGAGCTGTGGTGCTGGAGAAGGGTTTAATATACCGTGGACTGTTAAGATAATGAACAGGTTAATCCTAGAGATGGTTAAACCAGGCTGCTCCTTGGAGGCAAGGATTCTGAAGCTTCATCTGACATACTTTGGACATGTTGCAAGGAGATACCAATTCTTGGAGAAGGACATCATGCTTGGGAGGGTGGAGGGACAGCGCAAGAGAGGAAGACCTTCTGTGAAGTGGATTAATTCAGTGACCAGGGTAATCGGGGTAGGTGTGTCGGAGACAGTGAGATTGGCATTGAATAGCGTGGGGTTTAGGGCTGTTGTACATAGGGTCGCTATGAATTGCAGGCAATGTGATGGCACATAACAACAAACAACAGAGTTAATGTACATTCAATTTTATATTCTTTAATTGGTTTGCTTACAAAGCTTATATACATTGTGTTTCACACTACTCTTCATTTACATTGTGTTTCATACAATCATTCTCATGCATTTTATTTTATGAAATCAACCACCGTTGGAGCTTGCCCATCATTACCGTAACCACAGGGTTCCATTTTCTTTTAATTCTTCCTGGGTCACCCAATATTCTGCCCTGGACACACAGGTCAAATCCATCAGCTACTCTGTGGGAGAAAGATGAGCAACCTCCTCCTCTCTGATTAACTGCCTCTGAAAAGGAAGGTCAGTTATTGGTTGCTTTCAACTTGCTCGTACACCACCACCACAAAAACAACAAAGGCAGAACTAGAGGAGTGTAAAATGGTGCAACCCCTGTGGAAAGCAGTATGGCGCTTTCTCAAAAAGTTGCAAATAGAGATACCATTTGACCCAGCAATTCCACTACTG
>NW_006399975.1:1092986-1133173 GCF_000299155.1 Elephantulus edwardii | reverse complement strand
ACAAGGAATGAATGGAAACCCAAAATCTCTGTAAATGTTTATGAAAATTAATAAAATATAATTATAGGGGGAAAAAAAAGAAAACTGTAAAAAAAAAAAGAATGTGGTTGGATTTTGTGCCTTGGAACCAATCATCAAATGACTACATTGAATAGTTCTAAAATCTAGATTGGGATAAGGTACTAGGGTAGGAAAGACATTGACATTTTCCCTTATCACCTCATCTCCATATCACCACTTTTCCAGGTCCTTCTCTGCTCTAGGGAAGAGTTGACTTTATAATCTGAGGAGAAAGTCAAGAGAAGTGATTTTCTACAATTGTCTACAGTTGTCACAGTGTATTACAAGTAAAACCAGTAAAGCAACTGAACAAAAGCCATGTGCATTAACCATCAGAAATAACCCACTGTAGCCACTCATGTCCATTCAAGGTGACTGAAGTATATTTTGAAGCCCTGGCGCTCAGGAAGGCAGAACCCATATTGTTGTACTGCAGGAAGAATCACAGAAGGAAGGAATTTTTGATTGGTTTTTTTTCTTCGCTTCTTATTGCTGGCTGTCTTTGCAGGTAGACAGTTCTCCGGAGATGGGGACATAAAAATTTCATAACATCCTCTTTTGAGGTCATGTAATCAATTCCCCTTGGTCTGAATTCAGCCTCATAAAGCATATTTTTTAAAATTATTTGGCCATGTAGACTTTTCAGCAGCAAAGTTCATTGCTCTGAACAGACTTCTGTTTTGTTGGCATCTGTTCTTCTCACTGTGGGTATTTTTATTTATACTTTTAGAATCTGGTTGGTGTGATTCATTTCCCTTGAGCCTTTTCTGTCTGAGTGCACTGACAGATGAAGATTCTGGTCTAACAAAGCTGAGAGCTAGCACTCTGGGCTGGGATGGCTTCACCAGGACCCTGCTATCCTGGAACAACTGTCCTGAGCAGTCAGTCAGTCAGTCAATCAGTCAGTCAGTCAGTCAGTATACTCCTGCACTTCCCACCCCACCCCATCTACAACCATATCTCTTTCTTTTAAAATCTTTTGGTAATTTCTGATTCTAGAAATGTGGTCCTTCTCACAGACCCTTCTCTGCTTCGGACTCAAGTTATTCTCTAGGCCTCAGCATCAGGAAAGAAACAAGCTGTGGAAGAGCCCTCTGTTCACATATTCCAGCTTCAACTGTTCCAATCTTGGTTGGATTTGTTAGTTTGTTAGTTTGTTCAGTTTCTACCCTAGATCATTTTAACTGTTTTCACTTTTCTTCTTTCCTTTCTTATCTGAGATATGGTAAAGAACGGACGCTCCTTCTTTAGACTAGTCCTAACTCTGATTAAAGTGTGGCACAGTTTAGGAATTAAGAATATGGTACCTGGAACTAGACTGCCTAAGATTCAACTTTCAACTCTATCTTGTACTACCAGGTGGCCTTGGGCAGGCAATATGATGCCTTTGTTGCTCTGTGTTCTAAGTTTTAAAATGGGAACAAAATCAGGCTTTTTAGGGGGATTAAAGGAGTTAATTTTCCCAAAGCTATAGTGCATATGGCACTTAAACTCTATATAAATTTCACTTCAATAACTAACTCATTGCTGTTGAGTTGGAACTGATCATAGCTGACCCTGTAGTGGGGTTTTAGAGGTGGTAAATTGCACAAGAGGTGACTGGCAGTCTTTCTCCTTCAGAGCTGCTGGTGTGTTCAAGCCATTGGCAGTGCAACTCTTACCCACTAGACCACCAGCTCTCTTTAAGTAAATAGCAGGTAGGAATATAAATAATGAAACCAACACTTTAAAATCAAGTGTAAAGGAATTTAAATGAAATGAGTATGATTTCAAAGTTAATATTCTAATTTTTCAAGCGAACTGCTGAAAATATTTTTGGAACTAATTTGGAGGTTACTTTCAGGAGTTATTTGTAAGCCACACAAATGAACTTTAACTCAGTACTTAGAGTCACATTTTAAAAATTCTTTTTTTAATACTAGTTTATTTACAAAATTCAAATACTTTGTTTTAAAGAACAGATTCTTCCAATTTCTCTCATGCCCCCACCCATCAAATTGTACAACTTCCTGATTAATCCCCCATCCCCCTGCACATCATAAAGTCACTACGAATCATACTCGACAGCACGTAACAACAACAAGAATCATGACAGATATTGTGAGTATGGTATAGGGTCAAGCAAGCAAGATGAGGTTTTAATCTGCTGTACAGAGAATCACAGAGTCATAGTCAACTTGCTGGCGTCTAACCACAACAACACTTGGAAGATGGAGAATCAGATAAGAGAAGATGACCTTCATCAACATGGTTTGACACAGTGACTGTAACAATGGGCTCAAGTGTATCAGAAATAATGAGGATGGCACAGGAGAGGTCAGGGTTCAGATCCTTTGTTCATAAAGTTGCTACAAGACGTAGTTGGCTTGCGGGCACATAGCAACAACAACCACCAAAACAAACTCAAAACTTACTGCTGTCAAGTCAAAACTGACTTATAGCTGACAGAAACCCTCAATTTGGTTTCTGAGACTATAAATTGTAGGGGACGAGATTGCCCATCTTTCTCCCACAAAGCTATTGGTGGATTTGAACCAGAAGAGAGACACTGCTTTGGGTTAAAAATTCTTTTTGATGGCTTTTAAATCCATCTTCAAAGAAAAAAAAGTATGTCAACACTGAATTTTCTAATTTGCAACCAGCTTCAAAGTCAAATTTTTAAATGTTTTAAGGAATATTATAGGGGAAAAAATCCATATATATATGACATACCATGAAGGGATTGAAGTCAGATGAATCTGTGCTAAAAGCAGACAATTATCAAAAGAATGTCTATTTGTATTTTATTGAGTATACAAAGGCATTTTGCTGTGTGGATCTTAACAAACTATGGCTTACCTTGATAAGATTAGAAATTCCAGAACACTTAATTATGCTTATATGAAATCTATATGAAGTCTCTCCTTGGAGGCTAGGATTTTGAAGCTACATCTCACATACTTTGAGTACGTGGCCAGGAGAGACATCATGGTCAAAAGGGTGGAGGGACAGCTCAGGAGAGGAAGACTCCAGATGAGATGGATTGATACAGTACCTGGGACAAGGAGGGTTGTGGTGTCAGAATTAGTGAGACTAGCTCAGGACATGGACAGATTCAGAGCTGATGTACATAGGGTCACTATGGGTCGCAGGCAACTCAATAGCACATAATAACAAGAATATATTATATAGGTTGTTTTATTAAAGCCTCTTGTTTAGAGTCAACAAGACGTTGTATAGGGCCTTTGTATTTAAAAGTTGGTTGTTACTTTATTTTGGAGGAACACTCTTCTAAGTGGTACAGTACTCTTCTGTCGATTGGCAGTAGTGAGATAATCTGGGGTTGCTGTGATGCTGTACCTTGTGCCATTGGGGTGTCAAATATCATAACAGTTACCCATGGTGGACAGTGTTTGGTGGAGCTCCCAGTTTATGACAGGTTTGGAAGCAGGAGTGGCATTCACTTCCTAAACAACATGCCTCTGGAAACTCTATGAACTTTGAGAAACAATGATAGTTATAGAAAGTCTTCAGGTCTCTTGTTCATAGGGTTGCTATGAGTCATGCTTGACTCAGTGGTAATCAACAACAACAACACATCTGTGGAAGGAATCATTGGAGAGGCTCATTATAGGCAGTAAAATCTAGGCCAGGACCAGACTGTGGGTCATATATACAAATTCAAATTGAGTCTGAAGGAAATTAAAAGTAATCCACAAGAACCAAAATATGATCTTGAATCTATTCAATCTGACTTTAAAAATCATCTTTAGAATAGGTTTGAAGCATTGAACACAAGCTGTCAAAGGACAGATGAGTTGTGGGATGATATCAAGCATATCATATGTGATGAAAGTAGAAGGTCATTACAAAGACAGAAGAGAAAAAAAGTCGAAGTTAATATCACAAGAGACTCTAAAAATTGTACTAGAACATCAAGAAGCCAAAAGGAACAGAAAACATGCTGAAGTAAAGAAGCTAAACAGAAGATTTCAAAGAGTAGCTCAAGAAAACAAAGCAAAGTATTATAATGGAATGTGAAGAGAATTGGAATTGAAGAATAAAAAGGAAAGAACTTACTCAGCTCTTCTCAAGCTGAAAGAACAGAAAAAATGAATTTATGTCTTGAGTCGCCATGTGGAGAGATATCGTATGAGCACAATTAAGTGCTCTGGGATTCCCATTCTACTCAATGTTAACCATAATTGATTATGATCCACACAGTCAAATGCCTTTGCATAGTCAATAAAGCATTTGACTGTGTGGATCATAACCAATTATGGTTAACATTGAGTAGAATGGGAATCCCAGAGCACTTAATCATGCTCATACAAAACCTGTACCTAGACCAGGAAGTTGTTGTGTGAACAGATCAAGGGAACATTGTTGTTGTTGTTGTTAGGTGCCATTGAGTCGTAGATGATGCATAGTGACTCTATGAATGAAAGACCTGAAGACTTGTATAACTTTCATCATTTCTCCACATTCATAGAGTTTCTGGAGGCAAGCTATTTCAGAAGCGGATGCCACTCCTGCTTCCAAGCTTGTTTTAATCGGGGAGCTCCACCAAACACTGTCCACCATGGGTAACCATTATCATATTTGACACATCAGTGTCACAGTGTTTAACATCACAGCAACCATGTACAGAAAATGGATATACCAGTGCTATACCACTTAGAAGAATGTATGACCAAAAAAAATTAAAACCAGGCCTGAGGGCTGCAGAGTAAAATCACCTACCTTTGGCTTGGTAGCATCACTTTCTGTGCACTAGGCCAACAGAGATTTCTCTATGTTGTTGTTATTGTTGTTAAGGGAACACTATATAGTTTAAAATTAAAAAGGGTGTATGTCAGGATTGTATTCTCTCTCCACACCTATCCAATCTATATGCTGGATAAATTATTTTAAAAGCTAGACTCTATGAAAAGGAATATGGCATCCAAATCAGAGAGAGACTCATCAATAACCTGCAATATATACAGATGAAACAACCTTGCTTGATGAAAGTGAGGAGGACTTGAAGCACTTGTTGCAGAAGATCAAAGAATATAGCTTTCAATATGAATTGCGTCTCATTATCAACAACAAGATTCTTACCACTGGGCTGATAGGCAACATCATGATGGATGGAGAAAAGACTATAACTGTCAACAACTTCATCTTACTTGGATCCACAAATAATATCCAGCAGTCAGGAAATCAGGAGACATATTGCACTGGAAAAGTCTACGCTTAGGGACCTCTCCAAATTACTGAGGAGTAATGATGTCAGTTTGAAGACTAAGGTGAGTTTAATTCAGGCCATGGTCTTTCTGATTACTTGCTATGCATCTGAGAGCTGGGCAATTAATAAAGATGACAGGAGAAGAATTGAGGCCTTTGAGTTTTCGTGTTGGAGAAGATTAACAGTCCATGAACTGGCAAAATAAATAAATAAATATATCTTGGAGAGTGTGCAGCCAGAGTAGTCTTTGGAGGCAAAGTTTAGTCTCACATACTTTGGGCTTGTTACTAGGAGAGACTTTTCCCTGGAGAGCGACATGATGCATGGAAGGTAGAGGGTCGGCAAAGGAGAGAAAGACCCCTGACCAGGAGGATTTACACAGTGACTGCCGCAATGGCCTCTTGTGTGTCAGGAAGTGTGAGGATGTCATAGAACAGGACAGGGTTCAGATCTCTTGTTTACAGGGTTGCTGTGGGTCATACTCAACCCAACAGCACCTAACAGTAACAATATCCCCCTGTTCTGCTCTAAAGACTGCTTCTTGGTACAGGTTCTGCATAGGCATAATTAAGTGTTCTGGGATTTCCACAATGATACCCATAATTTATTATCATTCACACAACTGAATGTCTTACCATAGTCAATAAAACAGAAGTCAGCATCTTTCTTGAATTCTTTGTTTTCAACAAAGATTTGTCTGATACCAATAATGATAGCCCTCATTTCACAGTCTCTTCTGAATCTACCTTGAATTCCTGGCAGTTTCTATTGATATCCTGCTTCTACCATTTTTGAAAAAAAAATATTTAGGAAGATTTGTGTGTGACATTAATAATTTTGCTTGATAATTTCCACTTTTTTTAGCTTATCTCTTTTCAAATGTAGGTAAATATTATTCTCTTCCAGCCATTTGACCAGGCAGTTGTCTTCCAAACATTTTGGCATAGATTTGTTGGCAAATCAAAGGCATCAGTTCTTCCTCTGTCATCCTTACCCATTGTCCAGCTCTCTGGTACATAGCAAGTAATTGCAAAGACTATGGTCTGGATCAGGAGCACTTTAGTTTTTACACTGCCATCATTTCTCTTTAACACTTTGGAGAATTCCCTAGCAGCAGACTTCCCCAAAGCAATTCATCTTTTAATTTCCTGACTGCTGGTGCCGAGAGTGTTGATTGTGGAGCTGAGCAAGCTCAAATTGTTAACAACATTAATTTCTTCTCCATCCATCATGGTGTTGCCAATTGGCCCTATAGTGAGGATCCTTGTCTTTTTGATGTTGAGCTTCAATACGGATAACATTGAGAATAAAAATCACAAAGCACTTAATTGTGCTTATGAGAAACTTAATACATAGACTAAGAAATTGTTGTGAAAATGTGAAACTGCATGATTTAAAATCAGGAATGGTATGTGTCAGAGTTATATCCTTTCTATATACATATTTAATCTATATTCTGAATAAATCATTTGAGAATCTGGACTTTATGATAGAGAATGTGGCATAAGGATTAGAAGAATCAACAACAACCTAGCTTTCTTAAAGTGAAAAGGATCTGAAGACTTACTATTGAAGATAAATGACTACAGCCTTCAATATGGACTGTATCTCAGCATTGTTGTTGTTGTTGTTGATTGCCTTTGAGTTGAGCACAACTCATAGCGACGCTATGAAAAAAAGGCCTGAAGTCCCTCTACAACTATCAACATTTATCAAAGTTCACAGGGTTTCCGGAGGCTTGTTGGTTAGGAAGTGCATGCCACTCCTGCAAAAATCCTCACCACTGGATTAATAAGGCAATGTCATGGTAGATGGAGAAAAGATGAAGTTGTCAACAATTTAATTTTACTTGGATCTATAATCAACACCTGCTGTAATAGCAGTCAAGAAATCAAAAGACATTGGGGAAATATGCTGTGAAGGACCTCTTCAAAAAACTAAAGATTTCAGTTTAAAGACTAAGGTGATTCTCATACAAGCCATGGTCTTTTTAATTACTTCCTATGCATCTGAAGATTAGACAGTGAATATAAGGATGACAGAAAAAAAAATCAATACCTTTGAATTGTAATGTTGGAGAATAGTGCTGAATATCCCCTGGATTGCCAAAAGAACAAATAACTCTGTATTGGAGACATAGCCAGAGTGTTCCTTAGAGGCAAAGATGGTGAAACTTGGTTTCACATACTTTGGGCATGTCGTCAGAGGAGTCCAGTCCTTAGACAATGACATTATGTTAGAAAAGGTGCAAAGTCAGAGAAAGAGAAGAAGACCTCTAGCAAGATGGATTGACACAATGACTGTAACGATGAACTCAAGTATATAAAAGATTGTGAGGGTGGTGCAAGATAGGGCAAGGTTCTGATCTGTTGTTCCTATGGTCGCTATGAGTCATAGTTGACTCAATGGCACCTAACAATAACAACAACAGTGTTTGTTTCTCTTCACACAGCTACATTTGTCAAAATATTAATAGCTTCATTCTATTCCTCTGAGTTGGATCTTAGAAAGTCACAGAAAGTGTAGATTTCATGACTCTTGAAAGAAAATTAATGGCAATATTTTATTTACATTTCAACCATAGTCATAAATTATTTAAAAAAGTATAGAATTACTATCTTGGCAGAGGATACCCTAGCAAATTTCAGTGGACCCTAAAGATATAGTTGTTGAGTCTATCTTGATTCTATCTGCTTTCTTAGATTCCACCAAATCAATGAAGACTCGGTTACTAGACAAGAGCCATCATATGGTAACCAATACTGAAATTTGTCCAAAGGGATGCAGAGCTCATCATTTTAATGAGGCATAAGATTAGGCTGGAGCAATTTTCAGAAAATAAATCTAGTAATACTACAGAACTGTTTCCTACAAATATTCTTAGGTTTCCAATGTTCCTTTTATTACCCTGTATCCTAAGTAGTTGACTATGTACTAGTTCTAATAGTCTTCATGATTAACCTCTACAGTTATGACTTTGAAATGAGCACAGTTGTCAATTAATAGTTCAATTTCCTGTCCGTGGCCACTCACTGCCCCACTCCCTAACTGATTTCACCATGGCATCCTTCTGCTCCTACCTCTTCATGCAACTCTCCCCACCATGGCTCCACTTTTTACATGGATAATTTATTTAACCAGGTCCTGTAGTAAACATGAGGTGCTGTCTAATTTCCAGTTATTCATTTATGATCTTATCTTAAATGCTTTTTAATTGTTTATTAACCTTTGCTAAGATTTATGCTATTCTTGAATTAAGTGCTTTATTGTCGTTTTCTATCTCATGGGAGATATGAGCTTGCTGACTTCAGCCTTGTACTCCTTCGATAGAACTCAAAAGTAAACCATTAATTCTTGTTAAAAGATACCTCAAATTAACCTCTTTTATGGTGAGAATTTCAGGAAAAATTTCTCTCATATCACCAGAACCTCTGATACACCTTTATCATTTAAGCCATTTTATCCCATTTTTATGTAGAATAAAAGATATATAAAATGTTTGACTTGGATAAAAGTGGGACTAGAAAGCGTAAATGTTAACTTGAAATTATTTGGATCTAAATCTTGAAGGGTTAGAAAGACTTATCCAGACTCCTCACTCTTCAGCCCTGAAAAGTCAAACATGTCAGTCAACCATGACAGAACCAGTATTATTCTGAATCCAAATGTTGAGACTGAGGCTTATATATTCCTAGTAAGAACATGGACACCTCACCTCAGCCTTCATCTGCTACTCTTAAAAAGATGGCATGGCCAGTGATAACCCTTGGGAAGGACAGGCTTGGGATTGCTTTGTGAAGCAGAAGGGAACAGAGTGAAACAAGGACTGCTTTCCAGTCTTGTCTGCCACAAAAGGTCTGGAGACTCTCAGCCTGGAGAAGTTCTTAAGAATTTAACCTGGAGATTGTATCACAGGCAGAGTGTTCATACTTCAAAGCTGGCGCCAACCTGGCACTCCTTCCCTACTGTTGGAGTTATCTTAACACATTTCAGGAGAACAACAATTTACGCTTATCTTCCTTATAAAACGGCCTACAGAAAACTTTTCTAAGGACTGGAACAACTCCCTGAGAAGATCCAAAGTTGAGATGCTGAATCAGACCCTAGTTGTGTAACCTCTATCAAGTGTCCTCTAAGACTTTAGTGATCTAGGAGATCAAGTTAGGAACCGACATACTGGCTTTAGTTTGTGGATGTAATCTAAAAAAATACGGACGGGATTAAAATCTAAGATCTGTAACCAACAGCAGTTGGAAAATTTACCTAATCTCTCTAAATCTCTAATTTTATTTTAAAATAGGAACTTTTATTTTTTTTATTTTTTTTTAAATAGGAACTTTTAGAACTGTTGTTGTTGTTGTTATTATGTGCCGTCGAGTCGCTTGCGACTCATAGCGACCCTATGCACAACAGCCCTAAACTCTGCTCTGTCTTGTGCCAATCGCACTGTCTCTGACACTCCCATCCCGATAACCCCAGTCACCGAATCAATCCACCTCATAGAGGGCCTTTCCCTCCTGCGCTGTCCCTCCACCCTCCCCAGCATGATGTCCTTCTCCAAGGACCGATCTCTTCTTACAACATGTCCAAAACTAGTATGAAACAATATGTTTAAAACTAGTATGAAACAATATGTTTAAAACTAGTATGAAAAATTTTTTTTAAAAAAAGTTGTCTCATGTATCACTGACACAAGAGTCACTCGGGTCGTGAGAGAGAACACTGAGTTCACTGGGGGCTGAACTAGAGTCCAGTGTGTTTCAGGAAGAGGATCCTTTGGATTGAACCTTGAAGGATGAATATAGTACAGGAACATGAGGGAGGAAGAAGGGAGGACAGGACAGGGTGCAGTGAGCAATGCAGTGTATGTGATAGGAGCAATCACTGAGTCCAAACGCCAGATCAGTCACTTGCCACCTGTGTAACTTTAGATGAAGCACTTATCCCTCTAAGTCTTAGTTTCCTCATCTGGAAAACTAGGATAACAATATTACTTCCTTTTTTCAAAGGTTTGTGGTCAGTATCAAATGAGAAAATGCATCTAAAACTTTCGAAGCAATGCCTGAAACATAATGTACAATTTAGTTTAGTTTAGTTTTCTTTTTAAAAAAAAACGCACAAAAGATCTACATTAGAATATTTATGACCTTTTTCTTTCACTTGTATTATCATTTAATCTTTGCAGGTAATCTTGAAGATTATCACCATCTCTCATTTGCAAAAAATGAAATCAAGGCTCAAGGAAATGCAGTACTTTACCCAAAGTCATAAGGTCACTTTGCCCAGAAAACCTCTGACTCTACTGTTTTCCATTCCTGTCTCAAAAGCAAGAAATGCCAAGGAGCCCAGGAATGATTAATAACAAAATAGTTTGGCTAATAAGTTCCTTATAACTTGCTTTGCAAGCAAGAGTAGTCTCACTGATGGGAGACATCTAGGGGAAGGGTCACAAAAGGGAGTTTAGCACCAACTTTCTTAGATTCTGTCTAAATCACAGCTTTGCCATGGCAAACAATTAGTCACCTACACATAGGAAGGGAGCTCTGGTGGCCTAGTGGTAAGAAGCTGCCCTGCAATCCCAAAGGCACACAGTTTGAATTGACCAACTGTTCTCTGGGAGAAGGATAGGCAATCCCTCCCATGTGATTTACTGATTCTGAAAACCTGCTTGAGGGTCAGCTATGGGTCAGTTCTGACATGACAAGAACATAACACCACCACATCAATAGGGAGTATGTGTGGGCAGACTTTTCTAATTGAATCCAACCCTAAAGTTTCCCAAAGCATTTAACACATAAAAATGCAGATTCTAAAGATTATAATGAAATGTGCAGACAGCTGGAGTCAGAAAATCAAAAGGGCCAAACTTGTATGGCATTTCTTAAGCTGAAGGAACTGAAGAACAAATTCAAGCCTCAAGTTGCAATATTTAAGGAGGTTTTGGGCAGAATATTGAATAATCCAGAAAGCATTAAAAGAAGATGGAAGTAGTATGCAGAGTCGCTGTACCAAAAATAATTGGATGACACAGAAGAATTTCATGAAACAACATATGAGCAAGAGTCCGTGGTGATGAAAGAAGAAGTTCAGGCTGCTCTGAAGGAATTGGCAAAAACAAGGCCCTAGGAATTGATGGCATACCAATTGACACATTTCAACAAACAGACACTACCTTGGACATGCTTACCAAGTTGTGCCAAGAAATCTAGAGCACAACCACCTTACCAACTGACTGGAAAAGATCTATATTCCCATTCCGAAGAAAGGTGACCCAACAGACTGTGGAAATTATTGATCAATGTCATTAATATCACATGCAAACAAGATTTTGCTGAAAATTATCCAAAAATGATGTGCAGGATGGGTTTAGAAGAGGCCATGATACTAGGAATATTAAATCTAATATTAGATGGATCTTGACTGAATGTCTATCTGTGTTTCATTGACTATGCATTTGACTGTGTGGATCACAATAAACTGTGGCTAACTCTGAGAAGAATGGAAATCCCAAAACACTAGCTTGTGCTTATACAGAAAGAATTTTTTCTTTTACTTTTCAAAAAGTAAAGAGAATTGGGGGAAGTGGTGGGCAGTAAGAAAAGTGCAACAATGAATGAATGGAAATCGAAAGTCTCTGTAAACTTTCATGAAAATCAATTTAAAATAAAAAAAAAAAAACAAAAAAAAAATCCCTATGCTTGGACTGGGAAGTAGTCCTCAGAACAGAACAAGGAGACACTGCATAGCTAAAATTGGGAAGGGTGTATAACAGGTAGGAATGTGTCCTATCTCCATACCTTTTCAATCTATATGCAGAACAGATTATCTAGGAGGATGGACTCTATGAGGAGAAATGTAGCATCAAGACTGGAGGTAGACTTATCAACATTCTGCATTATGCAGATGACACAACCCTGCTTGCTGAAACTGAGGAGGATCTGAAGCACTAGTTGCAGAAGGTCAAAGACTGCAGCCTTTGATATGGGTTGAAGCTCAACATCCAGAAAACAGATTCTCATTACTGGGCCAATTGGCAGCATCATGATAGACAGTGAAGATATTGAAATTTTTAACAACTTCAGTTTGCTTGGTTCCACAATCAACACTCTTGGTACCAATAGCCAGGACATCAAAAGACGAATTGCATTGAGGAATGTCTGCTGTCAAGGACCTCTGCAGAGTACTGAGGGGCAACTATGTCATTCTGGAGACTAAGGTGCACCTGATCCAAGCCATATTCTTTGCAATCACTTGCTATGCATCAGAAAGCTGGACAATGACTAGGGATGATAGAAGTAGAATTGATGCCGTTGAGCTGTGATGCTGGAGCACCACTCTGGACCACTAGGAGAACACGTTTGTCCTAGAGAGAGTGAAACCAGGCTGCTCCTTGGAGGCAAGGATTCTGAAGCTCCGTTCTGACATACTTTGGACATATTGCAAGGAGGGACCAGTCCCTGGAGAGGGACATCATGCTTGGAAAGGTGGAGGGACAGCACAGTAGAGAAAGACCCTGAATGAGATGGATTGACTCCAGGTAGGTGTGTCAGAGACAATAAGGTTGGTTCAGGATAAAGCAGCATCCAGAGCTATTGTACATAGGGGTCCCTATGAGTCGCAGGTGACTCAATGACACATAACAACAATGATGACAACAACAACAATCCACAGTCCTATAAGATTGTATCTGTAGGAGATTGTTGTTGCTACCAAATTTTTAGAATTGTGAGTCTACGGGACCTCACCAGATTCTTCAACATCATCAGTAGTCTCATCCATTCTTCTTACAAAGTTTACTGCCCACCCGCCTGTTTCCTGACACACAGCAGCCTGTGCCCTCTGCTCTTAGTGCTATCTGCCATGGTCACCAGCTCAGTTTTGCAAGGATTCAGGTGGTCTCGTGAGTTTTCTGAAGGTTCTGGGTAGATCTTTCCAGGTAGATCTTATAGAGGATAAAAAGAAAAGATGGAAAATAGAGAAGAGTTTTAAAGGATAGATAAGAATGATAGGCTAGAGAAGATAGTAGATAAAAGGAGATCAAGTCAGAGAATTAGACATATCAGAAGTGGAATATAAAAGCAGAGGATAGGAAAGAAGACAGAAATACAAAACACTACCTATTGCCTTTCTCAGAAGTGAAGTGTGTTAGTGTCATCTTTAGAAAGCTGTGCTTCAAGCTGAAAAGCCATGCCTTTCTCATGGCTCCAAATCACCAGCTGCTCCTCAGGAGAAAAATGGGCAATCTCTTTTCATGGGATTTAGTCTCCGAAAACTCTCAGGAGGGTCAGTTATGAGTCAATTCTGACTTGACGGAAATGACTTGACTCTGACTATCCCTTCCCTGAACTCAAGCTGTAGAGTCAGAAGTAATCTTCCAGTGGGTTTTCAGAGGCTGTAAATCATCCAGAGGTGATCATCCATTTTTCTCCTTTAAAGTAGCTGATGGATTCGAACTACCTGCCTTTGGTTTGGTAGCAGAATTCCTTACCCCCTAGGCAACTAGAGCACCCTTTCCTGGAACTACCCAAATTCAGATCCCCTCTGGCATCCTGCTTCTGTTGTGCCCTTTTATTCAACTAGTTTAACTAGACATTGTTGCAGACCTAGGGTCCCAAAGAATGGAATAATTTTATAATTATTAATAAAGAGACAAACAGTCAGGAATGTGATAGAGCAGAGAGCATAAAACAGGGGGCCAGCAGTTCTCCACTGAAGCCCCAATCAAGCTTCTCTGTATCTTTATTGAAAATTATCAGGAAGTAAATCACAAAGAGAATTCAATGCAAATGAAGCCAAGCTCTTTCTATTGAAAACCTGCTTGACTCAGGAAGGAGGGGTCCACAAATGCAAGAATTTGGTTTACCCTTAAATATTAACCTTGATGCCTCAGGGTGAACTCTAGCTCAGGAAGTAGCACTCCCTCTGTAAGGGGCCCCTTGCTGTCTCCTGTCTTGCAGGGAACAAACAGCTCATTTTCTATGATCTGCCACAAGAGAAATCCTAACTTATAAATCTGTAATTCCTTCAGTTCCTGAACAAGGGTTTTCCCTTTTTCTGAGGGAGAATCAGGGATGAATGAGATTTGATCCCAGCCCTTAATGTCTCATGACTTACTGGTTTACTGATTATCACACAGTGAGACTGTTTAGGGCAGAGAAGTAAAAGCTGTTATTTTATAGCATTGCACCAATTCTAGCTCATATAGACCCTTTAGGACAGAGTAGAACTGCCCCATTGGGTTTCTTAGGCAATTATCTTAACTAAAGCAGATTGGCAGTTATTTGCTCCTGTAGAGTAGCTGGTGGGTTTGAACTGCTGACCTTTTGATTAGCAGCCAAGTGTTAATCATTACACCACCAGGTCTCATTTCTAATACTTTAAGACATATATTCTCACTCTACTTTTTTGTGGTCAAATAGTTTTTGGCTGACTTTTCAACAAGATATTTTCAGAAACACTGCTTTTTAAAAAGATGAGAGGTTGAGAGAAATTGAAAGAATTTGTTTGAATTTGTATTCAAATTGTGTAAATAAACTAGTAGGGGGGGAAATGAAGAAAAAAACCTCAGTTTATCTAGCACTTGATCATCCAGTTGACCAAGTCTGGTACTGTAGTTGTGTTGTTGTTATTGTTTTTATGCATCATCGAGTGTGAACCAACTCATTGCCGACCCTCCAGTGGGTTTTGAGAGGCAGTAAATCGCTCAGGAGGACCCTGTCCATCTTTCTTCTTTGGAGCTATAACTGGTGAATTTAACTGTGTGCCTTTTGGCTGTCAATGTATTTCCTTACCAGTAGGCCACCAGAGTTCCCTGCTGCAGTACAGAAGGGGCATTTTCTGTTTGTTTGTTTGTTTGTTTGAGTTTAGGGTTAGCTTTATAACTTGTTTGTGTTTTGTTTTTCTTGTTGTAAACCATTAAATCAGATCCAACATACATGGGAGGACATTGCCCCTCCTTTTCCAGCAAAGCATCTATTTTGGTGGAGTCAAACCACACTCCTTTGGGATTGTAGCACAGCTTCTTGCCATCAGACCACCAGAGCTCTTTTAGGATTAACTTTAATTAGCATTTTCATGAACTTGAATTACATCTCTATTTTTCGTTTTAACATTGGTTTGCGTACAAAGCTTGTATACATGGTATTTCACATTGTCCGTTATTTACATGTGTTTCATACAATCATTCTCATTTTTATGTTTTATAAAATCAGTCTCCATTAAACCATGCCAATCATTACTCTGTCTTGACAGATCTTTTCCATTTCCTTTGCCCCCTATCACCACCACATGATTTCCCCCCTATCCACCCTCACCCCTCTGTTTCCACCTGTTCTCCACTTGGATCCTCATACACATTTTACTAGTTATCCTTCTGTTTTTACAATAATGGTCCTATGCAGTATTTATCCTTATGAGACTGAATTAGTTCACTCAGCATAATACCCTCCAGTCTCTCCCAAGTTTTGTCATAATTTTTGATATTGTTTCTCCTGAGTTCTGTGTAGTATTCCATCATATGAATGTACCACAGTTTCTAAATTTATTTGATTGTGGTTGGACATTTGGGCTGTTCTTTTGATTGTGAATAATGCTGTTATGAATATTGGTGTACAAATCTAAATTTGTATCTGAATTTTAATTTCTTTGGAATATATTCCTAGGATTTGAATGGCTAGATCATATGAAATTTCTGTGTTCAGCTTTTTGAGGAAATGACAGATTGCCTTCGAGAGCAGATATACCATTTTATAATCCCACCAACAGTGTATGAGAGTTCCTATCTCTCCACATCCTCTCTAACATTTATTACTTGTTGTCTCTCCTATTGAACTTTTCTAAAAGAAAGAGATTGCCCCATGTTTCTCCTTCAACTGCTGGTCTCAAACCAACTTTTCATTTAGCAGTGCAACTTATAACATGTATGTTGTTGTTGTTGTGGTTGTGTACCGTTGAGTTGGAACCAATCCATATCTGAGCCTCCATAGGGTTTTCAGAGGCAACAAGTTGCACTGGCAGTGATTGTTCATCCTTTGCCATGGAACAGTTGGTAGATTCAAATTGCATGTCTTTGGGATGGCAGTGCAGCTTCTTATCACTATGCCATCTAAAGAACAGTATAAAATGTATGTTGTTGTTGTTGTTGTTAGGTGCTCTAAAGTGATCCTGTGAACAACATATCTGCACTTTGCCTGATCTCGCATCGTCCTCATGGTCTCTGACAGGCTCGAGTCCATTGTTACAGGCATTGTGCCAATCCATCCAGTTGATGATCTTTCACTCTTTCTCTGACCCTCCACCTTTCCCAGCATGATGTAATTTTCCAAGGACTGGCACCTACTGTAAGCATGCCCAGAATATACAAGACAATATCTTATCATCTTTGCCTCTAAGGGGCCCCCTGGTTGTACTTCCTCCATGACAGACTTGTTTGTTCTTTTGACCGTTCATAGGATAGTCTGTCTGTACTCTTCCCCAACATCACAAGGCAAGGTCAATGATTCCTGTTCCTGAGTTAGCTTTTTTAAGTTGTGTGAGGTATGGACTTTGAGTGAATTTGCTTCAAGTGAAAAATGTATTTTTGTCTGCATCGTTGGTTAAAAAGAGACTGAATTTCCCCCACTGACTGCATTTTGACTCTTTGACAAAGATCAGTTCTTCACAGGAGGGTGGATGACAAGAAGCGTTTTATTTTATTATTGTGATTTTAATGAAAGTTTACAAAGTTGTTGGTTTTCATTCATTCAGTCATACACATTTTCCTCACCTTCCCCCAGTTTACTTTGTAATGCTTGCCTTGTTTCAGATTGTTGTGTGTTGTTGTTGTGTACCATAGAGTCGGAACCAATCCATAGCTGACCCTCTGGCAGGTTTTCAGAGGCAGTTTTAATTACATGGGATGAGATTGCCCATCCTTCTGTGGAACGGATGGTGGCCTTTGTGATTGTGATGCAGCTTCTTGCTACCTGCCATGTCTTTTAAGACACAAAGGTCATAAGACTATATGTCTTTATAGTATCAGATGATCTAATTTTTTTCAAAGTGTAGCTAGTGCGTTTGAACCACTGAACCTTGGATTAGCAGCCAAATGCTTAACCTCCAGCACCAACAGGGAATTATGAGGTGCAATGAGCTTAAAAACAAAGGACTTATTTTTTTAATACAAGGCTAAACTAAAACTAAAATCCAAATCACTGCTGTCTAACCAATTCTGACTCATAAGTGACCCTATACAACAGAGTAGGACTTTTCCATAGTGTTCCCAAGCTGTAAATCTTAATGGAATCAGATTGCCACATCTGACTCCCGTGGCTGGTGAGTTTGAAGCACAGACTGGTTAACAGCCAAGGCCTTAACTACTGCTCCATCAAGGTGCCACAAAGTCAAATTCAGAAAGTGTTATTGCAGTTAATAAATAAAAAGACATGTTTGCATTGGGAAAATCTCCTGTTAAGGACCTCCTTAAAGTGCTAAAGAGCAAGGAGGCCAGTTCAAGACAAGGTGCAACCTGATATAAGTCACAATATTCCCAATTGTTTCATATACATCCAAAAGTTGGGCAATGAATAATGAAGACAAAAGAAGGATCAATGCCTTTGAAGTTGGTGTTGGCAAAAATGCATCATGAACTGCCAAAAACTCAAACTACTCCTCTAAATCTGAACATTCAGATTAAGACAGACTAGGAAGAAGGATTGGCCACCCACTTCTGAAATAGCAGGCCTCTGAAAACCCTATGAACAACAGAACAAGAGGTGGCAGTCCTTTGAAAATGGCAACATGTTAGGAAAGGTAGGGGATAGTGAAAGAGAGGAAAACCTTCGACAAGATGGATTGACACAGTGACTGTAATAATCGACTTGAGCATGTCAGATATTGTGATGATAGCATAGAATAGGAGAAAGTTAGAATCTGTTGTTCATACGTTGCTATGAGTTATAGTCGACTTGACATCACCTAACAATGACTTGATAGCACCAAACAACACTGGCAACAATGTAGGGATAGAACCACAGAAGTAGCAAGAATGTTGTATTCTCCTTAGTGCTCATACAGAACATCTGAAAGGACAGGCTATGAGAAGATAGTATTATTGTTGTTGCTAGGTAGTGTGGAGTCAGCTCTGATGCATAGCAACCTTGTGTACAATGCTCACTGTTGTGTTTGAGCCAATTGTTGCAGCCATGGTGTTAATTCCATCCCACCAAGAGTCTTCCTCCTTTTTGTTGACCATCTGTTTTACTAAGGGAACTCTGATGGCTTAGTGATAGCAAGTTGTTCTGCCAATCCAAAGGCATGTGGCTCGAATCTACCAGCTGCTCCATAGGAGAAAGATGGGCAGTCTCTTCCTATGTGTTTTACTGACTCTGAAACCCCTCTGGAGAGTCATCTATGAGTATATTCCAACTCAACAGTACATGGAAGGAGGAGTGGCATCCACTTCCATAATCGCTTGTCTCCGGAAACCCTATGAACCTGGAGAGAGGATGAAAGGCACCCAAGCATCGAGGGCTCTCCTTCATAGGGTCGCTGAGTCGCCTGCGACTAGACAGCACTTAACAACAACAACACAACAACAGTACATAATAAAAAGAACCATTTTCCCAAGCATGCCTGGCCCCTCCTGATAACATGTCCAAGGATGAAGTCTCACCATCCTCACGTGTAAGAAGTGATCTGGATACACATCATCCAAGACTGATAATTTTAAATTCTATTTAGTACATACTGAATCTGAATCATCAATGTGTCGCCTAAGGGGAAATGACCTCCAGATTCTTGGTAAGATGAGAGTGAGTGAAAGTCCAGAAGTGGAGAAAAGGTTTATGCTTTGTTTCCATGAAGTGGGAGATGTGTAGTAGCCTATCAGACATGCTGAGGGCCTGAGTGTGAGAGCAGAGGGTTCCTATGAAGCACCTACCAGGACACTGAGGTCTTTATGGTCAGTCTAACCCCCAGTCAACGGCAGGTGTGGTTAGCGGGGGAGATCTTACAGGTCTATCACTCTAAAAATAAAAAACACTGAGATAATGCACTCCACACCCTTGGATAATAGCTATTTTATGACAGCAACTGGCGCCAAGGCCAAATAGAATTGAGCAAGGGAGGGTTAGGCTATTACCTCAGAACATACCCTTCCTTGGCTCTTTGATTTCTTCAGTCATCCTCATAGAAGCAGGATCACTTCCAAATCTAGTTTTTTCCTCCACTGCAAACACAATCCTGTAATATATACACTTAACATTAGCTCACTCATTAATTACAGAATTGGAAATGTCAGTTCATTGATTTTCTACTCTTTCTCTAAATAACATTTTTCCTGAATTTACTAAAAGATATTAGCACTGCATTAATGGTAGCATTGGTAATACTAAGTTAAGTATTAACCAACCTTATAGCTAAAGGGGAAATTTCAAAAGTGCCAGAATGATCCTGATACCATTAGCTATTTAGCAGTAGACAATAAACACTTATTGAAGAATGAATAGAGAAGAAGGAAAGATTATGATTTAAAGGAAAAGAGTTAGAGTGATTTTTCCACCAGTACTTTAGTTTTTAACATACAAAATACACTTGTGTTACACTGGTTACTATGGTATAGTGTTTTTATAAAATATATTTTTTAAACCTACAAAAGAGTCACCAAGGTATGCAATATACTGGGCCATGAAACAAACCTTCACAAATTTAAAAGAATTGAAGTGTAAAAAATGTGCACTAAAAACAATAATAGAGTTAAACCTGGAATTATTAACAAAACAACAGCTTGAAAGTCCTCAAATATTTGTAAAGTTGGTAAGATGTTTGTAATTAACCTGTAAGTTAAAGAAGTCACACAGAAAATTTGAAAATCTTTTAACTGAATGGAATGGAAATGAAAGCATATAAAAATCTGTGGGATATACCCAAATAATGCTTGTATCAGGCACAATTACATACACATACGAGAGAAAGAGAGAGAGGGCGAGAGAGAGAGAGAGAGAGACTAAAATCAATTATCTAGACTTCCACTTTAAGAAATTAGGAAGAAATATATAAATAAATAAATAAGCCCAACAAAGAATAAGGGAAATACAATAAGGGCGAAAAGCAAACTGAAAATAGAAAAACAAAGAAAATAAATTGACAGCTGTTTCTTTGAAAAGATCAATATCATTGATGAATCTCAGCTGTGAGTGAACAATGACGGGGTAGCACACTAGCTTGGATGATCAAGAGTGGTAGATCATAATGGAAGTTTATAGAATACTCCTGACCTTCCGCAAGAAAAAGTTTGATAATCCAACTACAAAATGGGCAAAAGACACAGAATTTTCACAGAGCAAGATATTCAAATGGCCAAGAGACATATGAAGAAATGCTCCAAATCACTGGAAATATAAGAGATGCAAATCAAAACCACAATGAGGTACCATCTCACTCCAGTAGCAGTGGAAAAGTTTAACAGGCCAGCAGTAATAAAAGTTGGAGAGGATGTGGTGAGATAGGAACTCTTTTACATTGTTTGTGAGACTGTACAATGGTACAACCATTCTGGAAGGCAGTTTGGCTCATCCTCAAAAAAGCTGTACATAGAAATTCCATATGACCCAGCTATTCCATTGCTTGGAGTACACCCCAAGGAAATGAGAACTGAGACTCAAATGGAAACTTATATACCAATGGTCATAGCAGCACTATTCACCATCACAAGAACGTGGAAACAGCACAGATGTCCAACCACAAACAAATGGATTGAGAAGTTGTTATACTTTCATTTAATGGAATACATTGCGGGAGGAATCATTTTGTAAATTACTACCTATTTGGAGGGAATGGAGAGCATTATGCTGAGAGAACGAACTCAGTCCCCCAAGAACAAATACTGTATAAAAGCATTATTATAGAATGAGTATGAGGATCTAAGGTGGGGGTGAGGGGCAGCGTGGAAATAGAGAGGGGAGGATGAGGGGCTAGGGTGATAATCATAGGGTTGCCCAAGTTGATGGGTGGGTGGGGTGAAGGAAATGGGAAAGGTCTTTTGTGAAAAACAATGTATTTATGTTGTTGATTTTTATGTCTAGTCAACCCCTTATTGTGTATTGCTTTTCTCTTCATCCAATTTATTAATTTATTGATTTGTACTCCCCTCTCACTCTCACTCCCTTCTTATCCCTATGAAATCTTCATGATTGCTTTGTCTCCAGTGTAAATCTTTTTTTAGCATTTTTTAATAGTGGTCTAACACCATAATTTCCCTTTTATAACAGACTTGTGTCACTCAGCGTAACTTAATTTATTTTAGATTCATTCATGTTGGGCAATATTTCACAAATTCTTGATCATTTTTCACTGATATATAATACTCCACAGTATAAACATACCAGGGTTTCATTAGCCTTTGTCCATCGATAAGCACTGGGTTGTTTCCAGCTCAGCATCATGAACAATGCTGCAATAAACATGATTGTGCATGTTAATTTGTGTCACAGACAAAAGTTGAACATTCTGGTATTACCTTTAGTTCTGCTTGCTGTTTACAGTAAGCACCAGTTAATCGTTACTAATGAGTCAACTCTGGCTCTTCTAGACCTGTGTGTATCAGAGTAAAACTTTGCTCCATGGGTTTTCCAGTGGGCACTTTTTTGGATGTAGACCAGATACTACCCTCAGAAGGTGAACTTGAACCTTCATCCTTTGAGTTAGCAGCTGAGAGCATTAATCATTTGAACTGCTCAGTTACTCTCTCAATAATGAAGACAGAGGCAAAAGCAGGACGGAAAGAAGAATATATTACTTAGATTGAGTTTATTTTCCAGAAGGTTTTATGACAGGTCACCTAGCTTCCAGGAATAATCCCTAAGCATTAGAACAGGCCCCAGTTGAGGCCCCTGTTACAATGAAATGACCAGAGGTAGCTTCTAATCTTGGTTCAGCTTCTAACTGAATCTTTGACTTTAGACAAATTGCTTGTCCTCTTTGAGCATAATTTTCTTTGTATCTAAAATAAGATTGGTAACTGACTTGATTACATTATAGGAGTGTTGTGAGGATAAATCATGAAAAAATAAGGAAATCTTTGGAAAAACTATAAAATTCCACAGAAACAAAAGTGTCTCTCTTTCTACACCTATAAAATATAACTCCACGGCTCAGAGCTGAAAATGAAAATCCTAGGATATGGTTTTGGCAGATTCACTATTGACTCTGGTAAATCACTTCTTTTCCTGATCTGTAATTTGAGAGGATTTAGTAATTAAATTACATGTGATAAGACATAAGTAAACAATGGAACCCTAACTTTGCTCATGAGCCAAGAAGTTGAAGAATTGAAAGGAGGTACCTGCCCAGTTAAAATTCTTCCTCTTGGCAATTGGACTATATCAATACAGGTATTTAAAGGAAAGCTGGCTCACTAGGAAAGTGATGTGAGTTTTACAGTGTGCACGGAGAAGATGAAGACAGAGTTTCTGACACCTCTACAGGGAAAGAAAGAGGAAAGAAGAGAGGGTGAGAGGAAAGAGGGATGTGATTAATGACATTTTACCTGGACTGAACATCAGGATCTGTGAGAACTGACGATTACCTAAGGCAAAAAAAGCAATAAAATGTGAGAGGGATGATCAAGACAGACATCACGTCACATTAAGATGGTTGCCAAGGTAAGACACATCAGCTTGAAAGTGTCTATGGGAATTTACTTTCAATACCAATGTCCTTCCTTTTCTGAATTGCAGTAAGACCTTGAAATGGTAGCCGGCATTTGTAAAGGCATTATTGATTTCCAAATTCTTTCTTCTATGATCAGTCCTTTAATCTTTTGCTAATCTTATGAGACAACACCAGAAAAAGTAGTCAAGGCAGGAATGATGGTGGAGTCTAAAGAAGTGAAGTAAATTGCTTTAGGCTGCGCAATACAACATGCATTTACTCATCTAGATAGGAGTGTTCATGTAGGTGCCTGGGAAAAGGAAAATGTGTGTTCTTTTCTTGGTAATTAGAACACTCTGTCAGAATCTTGTTGTTTTTCCTTTTTTTTTTCACCTTTTGATTGTTTGAAAAAATATTTTCTGAGTACCTAAATTAAGGTAGGTCTTAAGTATGTCAGTGGGAGGGGAGGGAGGGGACCGTATGAGGAAGAGATATAAGTTATAGACATGGTTTCCTGTAAAGTTCTGCAACATGAGGCACTAGGATTCTAGGAAGAGGGCCTTAATTTTTGTCTAGAGGAAATCACAGTTCACTGGAGAGTGTGGCCTTGAAACAGAGACTTGAAGGCAGTATAGAGTTTCATAGGTAGGTAAGCAGGGGCAAGGAGGCAGAAGAAACAGCATTCACAAACTTGCACAGGCACAAGGGAACACTGTGTAATTAGGGAATGCCGTATGGGAGTAGGGAGTTCTGGTGGCCCAGTGGTGGCCAGAGTGCTCCTTAGAGGTTAGGATGGCAAAGCTGTATCTCACATACGTTGGACATGATATTAGGAAGGACTAAGCTGCTCCACAGGAGAAGAATGGACAATCTCCACCTGCACAAATAACTGCCTCTGAAAAGCCCCTGGAGGATGAGCTATGGGTCTGTTCTGACTAGATGGCGCACAACATCAATTCCTTGGAAAGGAACATTATAGTTGAAAAGGTGAAAGAGAGGAAGACCCTCAATAAGATGATTGACAAAGTGACTGTAGCAATGGTCTTAAGCATGTCAAAGATGATGAGGATGGCACAAGATATTGTTCATAAGGTTGCTGTGAATTGTGCTTTACTTGATGGCACATAACAACAGTGGGTAAAGAGTAGTGCTGCCAACCTCAAGGCATACAGTGTGAATCCATCAGCTATTCTGTAGGATAAAGATGGACAATCTCCTGCCTGTGATTTACCACCTCTGAAAAGCTGTTAAAGGGGCAGCTGTGAGCTGGTTCCAACTTGACAGTACAGATCAACAATACAGGAGCAGGAGTAGTTGGAACCAGATTACTTTGAACAATTTGAAGGAGCTGTCATACTTTTACTTTCCTCTCCATGCTCAGTTACCCAGTCTTACCAGTTTGAATTCCTTGGAGTCTCTCTCTCTACTGCTTTGATTAAAGCCTCACCATTGCCAACCTGGACTTTTGCTTTTGTCTGCTGGCTGGTCTCCCTGTATCTTGTACTCATTCTTCCACTTCACCATCCTTTTTGTCCAGTGGGCCACTCAACTAATATTATTTCCCAAATGCAGAACTGACAAATATAATTTTACCTTCTCTTTGCTTGTTCTGAGTAAAATGCCTCCCAATTGTTTAGCTCAAAGCTCAACTCACTGCTGTCAAGTTGGAATCGACACACCGTTGACCATCCTGGAGGTTTTCAGAAACAGTAAATTGTATGGGGAAAGAGAGATTTCCCATCTTTCTCCTATGGATCAGCTGGTAGATTCAAACTGCAGTCCTTGAAGTTTGCAATGTAGCATCCTACCAGTAAGGCCATCAGAGCTCCAATGCTCAGTATAAACCCTAAATTTGTATCCTGGCATGCAGAGTCAACATGGTATATGACTTAATCTGGCACCCAACCTCACCTCACTCACATTTCTTTCTTCCATTCTTCCATTTCTTACTTCACTTTCTCCCACACCTTAATTTATCTTTCCATGCCCACCCCTTTCCTCTTTAACTGCTTTTTTTGCAGCCTCTCCGACTTGCAGGAAGAGTCACACTTCTGTGTCTTTGTTTAGACTTCTCCTCTTGCTATCGTGCCTTTCCCCTCCTCACAGTGATCCCTTCTTACCTTTGAAGATTTTCCAAGCTCAAATCAAGTGCTGCCAACTCTGTGAAGCCTTTCTTGATTCATCCGTCTTTCCTCTCTGGTTTGGAAACTCCTTGATAGCAGAGACTTGATCTTCATCTTTGTCCTCAGCCCCTAAAACAATGCCTGGGAAATCATGAGTGTGCTGTAAGTGTTTGTTCAATAATAAATTAATTTCCAACACTTGTTTAACTAAATCTTCTATAGTAATGCCCTCTATTGCTTCCTGCTGTATTTCAGGGAATAATCTTTGTAGAACAAAATGCTTATTAGTTTCTAGAATGTTGAAACCTTTGTCTTACTTTTTTACTAGTGCCTAGTTCAGTTTAGGGCGGTAAGGATAAGACCAATAATTTTTATTAGGTTCTTTAGAATTTACTCAGAAAAATAATCTTAAAAATATTTAACTAAAAAAAAAATTAACTCAGGAGCTGTACACCTCTGTACTTGATGCCATCATAAGCTCCTCCTCTAGCCTCCAACTGCTGGGGTCCCTGGGAGCTGAGTTTTCCTCTCTGTCCTTCACTGAAGAACTGGCAAGAACACCACTTGCTGGGGTGAGCAAGGGTCATGGGTGGGCCTGAGGCTGATTTGCTAAGTTTTTAATCAATTGTAGTTAGATTAATCTCAGATGCTAATACAAGAAGGCCCTAATATACACAATAAAATTATTGTTTAAAATGCTTCTCAGAAGCTGCACTTTAAAAAACAGTTCCTTGTGAAAGGAAGTGTTCTGCAGAGTAAAGAAGTATTTCAGGATATGATTATATTTTAAATTTGAATATAGATCTATCAGGTTTGCTTATAGCAAGTCTCAAATGATTTTTTCAATCCCGTATTTGATGTTTATTCTACATAACAAGAGGTTTTGTCTTAACAGTAGGTAGAATTTTTATGCTTACAGCTTACTAATCTCACTAATGAGTATATATATACATCTAATGTCATTTGGATTTTGCTATCCTTAAAGATTTTCTTTTTTAGAAACAACTTAAATTATTTGCAGATAACTTAGTACTATGCCAGTGAGGTAGGATTATTGTCAAATTAAATACCGTATGTCAACATCCAGTTATTTCATTCTAACCAAATTACCTGTGCTTTACCAGAAAAAGGTTACTAAGGAAGGTATTATTATAAAGAAAATTAATTAGAGGAAAACATGAAATGTTCTCTGAAATCATAGTATTTAGGAAGGAATGTTTATAAAAATGTTTTTGAGGGATTGTCGCAAATCTTAATCACAAAACTTATGGATGAGGTTTGTTCAAAGAAAATCTATAAATAAAAATTCTAGTAGAGAAGTGAGGCCAAATATTAGTCAAGAGCCATTAGAAAAAAAGTTACAGTTATTCTTAAATAATTTTTTAACATGTCTTTTATTACTTCTGCTGTATCTAACATTTCAACTTTTGGAAAACTAACAATATACTTAATCACCTTAATTTGTGCTAAATTCATTGTCTCTGACTTTGTTATTGGTGTATAAGAGATCACAATTTTTTTACCAGTATTCTGAAAGCCCACTTTGACTATCAAACCTCTGGGGCACAGACTTTTTTACCAGCTTTCCAGAATGAAATATTTATGTTGGACCTTTTCCCCCTCCCCTAAATGTTATTTATTTTATTGTGGCTGTTGAGAATATGCCCAACATATAGACAACAGTCTTATGTACAGTTTAGTGACATTAATTACATTCTTCAAGTTATATGATCATTTTCACCCTCCTTTTCTGAGCCGTTCCTCCCTTACAAGCATTAACTCACTGCTTTCTGTTGACTCCATGCAATTTTTTGAGTTGTCAATTTGATCCTAGTTGAGCACTTCTTAATGTAATACTCAAGTGAGACTGTTAAAAAACAAACAAGCTAAACTAAAATAGTTTGATTTTAAGATGACTTCTAGGAATATTTTCCATTAAAAGTTTATGTTGAGAAAGGTAGAGAGTCAATGAAAGAGATGATGATCCTTAACAAGACAGATTGACACAGTGGCTGTAACAATGGGGAGTATGGCAGAGATGGTGAGGATGGGGAAAACCAGGGCGAGGTAATGATCTGTCATCGGAGGGTTGCTATAATTTGTAGTTGACTCAATAGCCCCTAACAACATACAGATAGACCTCACCTGTTGGACTACACAGGAATCAGATTGACAGCATCTGTGGAAAGAGTGGAGAGAGTTGTTCAATATTAGTCATCAAAATAAGGCCAGGAGCTGACTGTGGAACAAACCATCAGTTACTTTGCTATTATCTTCTCTCTCTCAGCCCAGTTCAATGAGGTCTGTCTTTAAGCCCCAAACAGTTTTCTTCTGACCCTTCTTCTGAATGACTGCACAGGGTTCTTAATCAGCCCAAATCTTGAGGTACTGAGTAAACCACTGATTCATTTCAATAACATTCCTCCTGTACTTTACTTATCTTCTATCTTCTTGCTCTGGTCTATGCAAGGGGGTAATTCCTTCCAGACTGTTAACCAAAAAGAGGTTCTTAACACCCATAGGTATCTTGGAAGAAAGGCCTGGTGATCTATTTCCAAAGACCAGCTATTGAAAACCATATGGAGCACTTACACTCTGACACACTAGAGTCACAAGGAGTCACACCCAACTAGTTGGCAACTGTTTCTTTGGTTTTGATCATATTGCCTCTTTCTTCTAAAAATTTAAATCCACTACTGAGGCAATTCTGACTTACAGTGACCCACCATCAGCTTGTCCATAGATCTTAATGGGAGGTGTCTGCTCATCTTTCTCATGCAGAGTCATGGGTGGGTCCAAACCACTGGAGACTCTGCCTTTTGATTATCGTGCTGAGCACCACCAGAGCTCCTTACTCCTTTCTTAGCTATTTATGACAGGAACGCAACTCCGATTCATTGCAGCTGAGTCATAACATTATAACACATAGCTGACCCTCTCATGGTTATAAAAAACATTGGAGGAGATTGCCTGTCTTTCTCCCCAAGAACAGCTGGGGTTTTCGAACCACCTACTTTAAGAAATTAGCTGTGCATTGTCTTCCCACTAGGCCACCAGCTCTCTCTTTGATAGGAATGAGAATTCTATCTTTCATTATTTCTTATATTAAAATTATGGTTAATCTTACCTAGTCTATGTTCTTACAGAAATCAATTATAACCCTAAAGATTTGGGTTCACTTTTTCCTATTCATACCTGCTACTGAAAATTCTCCAGATCGCCACAGTATAGAGTGACTAATCTTTACATCTTTGATTTTATATTTGTTTTTTCAGTTGATGTGAACAGGAGATGGAGAAAACAAATGGAAGGGAGCCCATTGCTCTGTCTACGGCAGATGGTGGCACAGAGAACCTGGGGTTGGAGCTCACGGTAACTCTCCAGCTTAGTTTTTATGCAGCTTTCTGAGTTGCCACAGGGCCTTAGGCAGACCCATTGATAATGCTCAATCCACTGGCTGATCTCAACTTTGCCTTGATTACAGGAAGAAAGGCTGAATGCTGAGGGAATCAAGAGAACAGAGGAGCAAGGATATGACCTGGGGAATGGAGTGGGACCTCCCACTGGCCGAAGGTACACTTGTTTGAATCATATATGACCTAAGAGTGGAGGACTGGCTAGTAAGGTCAAATATGCTCTATTCATTTTTAAGAAATGCTTAAAGTAAAATATGTCACTTTGAAGACTTGACCCAAACCATGATATTTTTCAATCGCTCATATTCATGCAAAAGTTGAGCATTGAATAAAGAATTGATACCTTGTTGTTGTTATGTGCCGTGGAGTCGTTTGCGACTCATAGCGACCCTATGTACAACAGCCCTAAACCCTGCTCTATCCTGTGCCAATCGCACTGCCTCTGACACACCCATCCCGATTACGCCAGGCACTGAATCAATCCATCTCATAGAGGGTCTTCCCCTCTTGTGCCATCCCTCCACCCTCCCAAGCATGATGTCCCTCTCCAAGGACCTGTCCCTCCTTGCAACGTGCCCAAAGTATGTCAGATGAAGCCCCACCATCCTTGCCTCCAAGGAGCCGCTTGGTTTAACCCTCTCCAGGATGAATTTGTTTGTTTTCTTGGCAGTCCATGGTACATTCAATACTCTTCTCCAGCACTACAGCTCAAAGACATCAATTCTCCTTCTATCCTCCCTAGTCATTGTCCGACTCTCTGATGCATAACAAGTGATTGCAAAGACCATGGCCTGTATCAGGCGCACCTTAGTCTCCAGAGAGACACCGTTGCTTTTGAGTACGTTAGAGAGGTCCCTAACAGCAGACTTTCCCATCACAATACGTTTTTTTATTTCCTGGCTGCTGGTGCTAAGAGTGTTGACCATGGAGCCAAGCAAACTGAAGCTGTGAACAATCTCAATCTCTTCGCCATCCATCCTGATGCTACCAATTTTTCCAGTGGTGAGAATCTTTGTCTTCTTGACATTGAGCCTCAATCTATATTGGAGGCTGCAGTCCTTGACCCTCCGCAGCAAGTGCATGAGGTCTTCCTCAGTTTCAGCAAGCAGGGTTGTGTCATCTGCATAACGCAGATTGTTGGGAATAGATGGTATACCAATTGACGTATTTCAGCTAACAGTTGCTGCCCTGGATGTGCTCACCAAATTGTGCCAAGAAATCTGGAGAACAACCACTTGGCCAACTGATTGTAAGAGATCTATATTTGTTCCCATTCCAAAGAAGGGTGACCCAACAGAGTGTGGAAACTACAGAACAATATCATTGATTTCACATGCAAGCAAGATTCTACTGAAGATTATCCAAAAATGACTGGAACAGCACATCAGCAGAGAACTGCCAGAAGTCCAGACTGGGTTTAGAAGGGGTCGTGGTACTAGGGATATTGTAGCTGATGTTAGATGGATCTTAGCTGAAAGCAGGGAATAGCAGAAGAATGTATATCTGTGTTTCATTGATTATGCAAAGGCGTTTGACTGCATGGATCATTACAAACTGTAGCTGACTTTAAGAATGGGAATCCCAGAACATTTGGTGGAAGAACTATTAACAATCTGCATTATGCAGATGATACAACCCCGCTTGCTGGAGAGGGTTAAACCAGGCTACTCCTTGGAGGCAAGGATTGTGGGGCTTCGTCTGGCATACTTTCGGCATGTTGCAAGGAGGGACAGGTCCTTGGAGAGGGACATCATGCTTGGGAGGGTGGAGGGACGGCGCAAGAGGGGAAGACCCTCTATGAGATGGATTGATTCAGTGCCTGGCGTAATCGGGATGGCTGTGTCAAAGGCAGTGCAATTGGCACAGGATAGAGCAGGGTTTAGGGCTTTTGTACATAGGGTCGCTATGAGTTGCAAACGACTCGACGGCACATAACAACAACAACAATGCGAAAACCTATACTTGGATCAAGAGGCAGTCTTCAGAACAGAGCAGGGTAACACTGCATGGTTCAAAATTAGGAAGGATGTATGCCAGGGATGTGTCCTATCTACATACCTTTTCAACCTGTATGCAGAGCAGAGTATCTGAGAGGCTGGGCTCTATGAGGAGAAGTGTGGTGTCAGGACAGACTGAATAGGTATCGTAAAAAGAATCCTAAAGCACATCTTCCTAATTATAAACTATGCAGTATTTTCTTGCTCTTTTCCAATGATTATATCTTTGCTTGTATATATGTTCTGAATGAGTACAACTAAGTGTCCTGGAATTCCCATTCTTTTCAATGTTATCTATAATGTATTATCATCCATACAGTCAGATACTTTTTTTTCATATATTTATTGGTTTGCATATAATCTTTTTTTTTCAGCCTCTGAATTTTATTTTATTTTTGGATTTCTATTTATTCATTGTTGCACACTTTCCTCCATGCCCACCCCTCCCCCTCAGTTTGCTTTTCTCTTTGACCAAAAAAAAAAAATCTTTCATTGTTATGCAAAACCCCTCTTCCCCTGTCCTCTCCACTAAGCAGATTTCATTCTGGACTCTAGTCAGGACAATAATACCTAATCATATATTTCTCCTAAACAGTTCTCTCCCTCATCTGTTTCAATGCAGTATATATTATTTATCCCCTCTTTTCTTATTTCCCCCCCAATTCTGATGTCAGTCCTGTGTTACAACAGTAGTACTATGCAGTATTTGTCTTTTTGTGACTGAGATATTTCACTCAGCATAATGTCCTCCAGGGTGACCTATTTTGTATAATATTTCATTAATTCCTTGTTTTTCAATGCAGCATAGTATTCCATTGTGTGAATATACAAGAGTTTCTTTATCCATTCATTTGTTGATGGGCACTCGAGTTATTTCCAACTCTTTGCTATTGTAAACAAAGCCACAATAAACATGGGTGACCATATATCTGCTTGGGTGTCTGTTCTGGTTTTTTTAGGGTATATTCCCAGTAGTGGAATTGCTGGGTCAAATGGTATTTCTATTTGCAATTTTTTGAGAAAGTGCCATACTGTTTTCCATAGCGGTTGCACCATTTTATACTCTCACCAATGGTGTTCAGTTTCTCTACAACCTCGCTGGCATTTGTTATTTGCTATTCTGTTAAATTTTGCTATTCTTACTGGGTGAGATGATATCCCATATTTGTTTTTATTTGAATCTCTCTTAGAGCTAGGGATTTTGAACATTTATTTCTTCATGTGCTTGTAGACCATCTGAATGTCTTCTTTGGTGAAGTGTCTGTTCATATCCTATGCCCATTTTTTAATTGCATTGTTTACCTTTATCTTGATGTGGTGCTAAAGTATCTTATAAATTCTAGATATAAGTCACTTATCAGATGTATCATTACCAAATATTTTCTCCCAGTCTGTGGCTTCCCTTTTTACACTGTTGGAGAAGTTTTTGGATGTGGAAAGGGATTTTATTCTTAGAAGGTCCTATTCGTTATTTTATTCTCTGCTGGTTGCAGGTTTTTCAGGATGCTTGAAAGACTGTTTATGTTGTGAATTAGGGCTTCTAGAGTTCTTCCAAGCTCTTCTCTAATGTTTATAGTCCTTGATTTTAGTCCTAGGTCCTTGATCTACTTTGGGTTGGTTTTTGTTTATGGAGTGAGGTGTGGATCTTGCTTGAGTTTTTTACAGATAGTTTTCCAATTTTGCCAACACCATTTGTTAAGAAGGCTGTCATTTCTCCACTTAACTGATTTAATGTCCTTGTTAAAAATCAGCTGACCATAGTTAGATGGGCTGATTTCTGGATTCTCAATTCTATCCCATGAATCTATGTATCTGTTATTGTACCAGTACTATGCTGTCTTGACCACCATGAAAGTGTAGTAGGATTTGAAATCAGGGAGTGAGATGTCTCCTACCTTGTTTCTCTTTTTAAGGAGTACTTAGCTTATTCGGGGCCTCTTTTCATTCCAGATGAAATTGGAGATTGCCTTTTCCATCTTGTCGAAGAATGGAATTGGTATTTGTATTGGGATTGCATTGAATGTGTAAATTGCCTTTGGTAGTATTGTCATTTTCACAATATTGAGTCTTCCTATCCATGAGCAAGGGCTATTCTTCCATATCTCCATGTCTCTTTTTGTTTATTGTAGTAATGTTTTATTATTTTCTTTTAATAGATCCTTTGTGCTTCATGTTAGATTTACTCCCAAGTATTTAATCTTGTGTTTAGCTATTGTGAAGGGTATTGTTTTTCTTAGCTCCAGCTCTGTATTTTCTTCGTCACTGTAGAGAAATCCAACTGATTTTTGTATGTTGATCTTGTATCCTGCCACTTTGCTGAATTGGTCAACTATGTCCATTAGTGTTCTTGCTGAGTCTTTAGGATTTTCTAAGTATGCTATCATCTTATCTACATATAGAGATAATTTTACCTCCTCTTTGCCAAATTTGGTACCTCTTATTTTCTTCTTTTGTCTTATTGCTATCACTAAGGCTTTCAATGCAATATTTAATAAAAGAGGTGATAGTGGGCATCCTTGCCTAGTTCCTGTTCTCAAAGGGAATGCCTTTAATCTCTCTCCATTGAAAACAATTTTGACTCTCAGATTTGCATATATACTTTTTACTATGTTGAAGAAATTCCCCTCTAGTCCTATTTTGATGAGTGTTTCAGATACGTTTTTGCAGTCAATAAAACACAAGTAAGAATCTTGCTAGAATTCTCTGCTTTCAGTCAAAATTCATCAGCAGTGATATTTCTTGTTCCAATACCTTTTATGAATACAGCTTGGATTTCTGGACATTCTCTGTTGATTTACTTTTCAAAGTTGTTTTGTTTGTTTTTTTCATTTTTAAAAAATTTTATATCAATTTGCATACAGAATTCTATACCTTTCATTCAGGTGCATGTGTTTACACATTTCTTCATCCCCATTGTGTTTCATACGTTGCTTTTAAAATAATCTTCAGTACTTGAGTCACAGACTTGTGTGGGATATTAATATTGTTTTATGTCCCATCAAGCCAACTAATATGCATAGTGACCCTATGAACAATGGCTGTGAATCTTGCCCTATCCTGAGCCAACCTCACCATCTCTGACACACCTGACCCCATTTCCACAGTCACTGTCACTCATCTCATGTTGGGTCTTCTTCTCTTGCGCTGACCCCCTACTATTCCAAGCATTATGTCCTTCTCCAAGAACTGGTCCCTCTTGGTAGCATTTTTTAATGTATGTAAAATATAATATAAAAATCCTTGCTTCCAAGGAGTAACATAGTTTCGCCTTCTCCAGGAAAGAACCTATTTGTTCTCTTGGCAGTTCATGGCATGTCAGTATTCTTTTCCAGTGCTATAACTCAAAGGAATTGATCCTTCTTCTGTCATCCTTAGTCATTGTATAGTTCTCAGCTGCATAGTAAGCAATTGAAAAGAGAAGACTATGGCCTGGATCAGGTGCACTTTATCTCTTTAGCACTCTGGAAAGTTTCCCTAATATGCTAGCTCAGTCTCCAGCCACTCCAGTCCACTCATGATCTGTATTCTCCCTGACAATGATGGTGCTCTGGGCCTCCCAGCATGTGCCTGGGTGCAAAAGTTCATGGGTCTGTAGGCCCAGATTAGCTCTGCTCCTCGCATGTGTCTTGGTGCTGCTTCTCCTAGGCCCCTGGTCTGGCTCTTTGGAGAGGCGTGCATCTAGGTACTGTGTCTCACAGGTCTACAGGCCTGGCCTGGCTCCTAGTGTGCATCTAGGTATTTCTAGATGATTCCTTAGTTCTATGGGATCACCTTTTTTGAACTGGCCCATAGAAGGAACTCACTTAAAGTTGATCATTTCTTGGCATAGACTGGTGAGCATGTCCAGAGCTGTATCTGTTTGTTGAAATTTCGCAAATGATATGAAACAATGTATGAGCAAGAACCTGTGATGATAAAGGAGGAAGTTCAAGCTGCTCTGAAAGAATTGGCAAAAAACAAACCCCCAGGAATTGAATGCATACAGACTGACATATTTCAATAAACAGATACTGCCCTAGATGTGCTCACCAAATTGTGCCAAGAAATCTGGAGGACAACCACCTGGCCTACTGACTGTAAGAGATCTGTATTTGTTCCCATTCCAAAGAAAGGTAATCTAACAGAGTGTGGAAATTATCTAAGAATATCATTGATATCACATGCAAGTAAGATTCTGCTGAATATTATCCAAAATGACTGGAACAGCACATCAACAGAGAACTTCCTGAAGTACAGGCTGGATTTAGAAGAGGCCGTGGCACTGGGGATATTATAGCTAATGTCAGATGCATCTTGACTGAAAGTAGAGACTATCAGAGGAACGTCTATCTGTCTTTCATTGACTGTGCAAAGGCATTTGACTGTGTGGATCATAACAAACTATGACTCACTCTGAGAAGAATGGGAATTCCAGACCACTTGATTGTGCTTATGCCAAACTTATACTTGGACCAGGAGGCAGTCGTTAGAACAGAGCAAGGAAACACTGCATGGTTCAAAACTGGGAAGGTTGTGCTTTCAAGGATGTGTTCTATCTCCGTATCTTTTCAATCTATATGCAGAACAGATTATCCATGAGGCTGGGCTCTATGAGGAGAACTGTGGCGTCAGGATTGGAAGTAAACTCATCAACTATCTGCATTATGCAGATGACACAACCCTGCTTGCTGAAACTGAGGAGAACCTGAAGTGCTTGCTGCGGGAGGGTCAAGGACCAAAGCCTTCAATATGGATTGAAGCTCAACATCTAGAAAACAAAAATTCTCACCACTGGGCCGATTGGCAGCATCATGATGGATGACAAAGAAATTGAGATTGTTGACAGCTTCAGTTTCCTTGGCTCTACAATCAACTCTCTTGGTACCAGCAGCCTGGAAAAATTAAAGACAAATTGCATTGGAACAATCTGCTGTCAGAGACCTCTCCAAGGTACTGATGTACAACTATTTCAGTCTGGAGCCTAAGGTGCACCTGATACAGGCCATACTCTTTGCCATTACTTGTTATGCAGCAGAGAGCTGGACAATGACTAGGAATGATAGAACGAGAGTTGATACCTTTGAACTTTGGTGCTAGAGAAGAATATTGAATATACCATTGACTGCCAGGAGAACAAACAAGTTTGTTTTGGAGAAAGTGAAGCCAGGCTGCTCCTTAGAGGCAAGGATTTTGACACCCCATCTGACATACTTTGGACATGTTGCAAGGCGGGATCAGTCCTTGGAGAGGGACATCATGCTTGGGAGGGCAGAGGGACAGCACAGAAGAGGAAGACCCTCTATGAGATGGATTGATTCTATCACTGGTTAATGAGGATAGGCATGTCAGAGACAAAAAGATTGGCAAGGGATAGAGCAGGGTTTAGGGCTGTTGTACATAGGGTCACTATGAGTTGCAAGCAGCTTAACAGCACATAACAACAAGATCATTCTTTCAATTCCTGTGACTTTATTTTTTGTCATGCCTTAAGTTCAGTTTAGATTTATTTCTTTAGTACCATTAATACTTAATCATGTGCTACTTCCTGAAACAATTTAGTATCAACCAATTGTTTTTGGTACAATGACTCTGTATTACTTCCATCTTCTTTTGGTACTTGAGGCTTTAAATTTTTTCTTCAGTTCTTTCAGCTTGAGAAATGCCAAGCGTATTCTTTCATTTTGGTTTTGTTTTTTAATTGTAAAAACATGTACGGCGATCCAAGGGGGCAAAAGGGGTGGAAGCAGAAAGGTGAGGACAGGTAAAGATGAAATCACAGGGAGGAACAATTTTGTGGGTGGAAGAAGTGGGTAAAGAAAATCAAGAAAGATCCATCAGGGACTTAAAAAGACTGTAATGACAGGCATAGTCCAATGGTGATTGATTTTTTTTAAAAAATTTTTTTTTTACAAAGAGATTGTCTTTTTTATTTCTGGGTTTCACATTTGGGAATACGAACACTAACTTTCTGTCTGATTAATGCTGAACAGGAAATTGAGATGAAGGGAATGAGGAGCTCACCATAGGACTTTACTGGTGGTCTTGAGTTGAAGCTATATGCCTTATTGTTTAGTTAGAAGATATTTTCGTAACATTTTCTGCCTTCTGGACTGCAAGGTGTTTGCATAAGTGAGTCTAGTGGAAGTGGCTGGCTGAACTTTGAGGCTCCATCCACCTTCACTTCCTTAGCTGACAGTTATATTTCCCTTTTGTCTCTGGAACCGGGATCAGCATTCAGGTTCTGGAATGAGATTCAGTGTTCAGGTTACCTAGGAAAGGGACCAATCCTAGAATGAACAAACTTGTGAGTTACATTAATTTTGTCTGGAAAACAATGTATTTTAATTTTGTAAACAAACAAATAAATAATGTATTAGAATTTTGTAAAGAAACTAGTATATTAAAAGAAGAGAAGAAAGGGGCTTTGTAGGTGTTACTTACAGGTTTACTGGAGGAGATGGAGAAAAGTGGCTAAGATAAAATTTTTTATATGCACCAGACAGCTTTTCCCAGAGGCCAGCCAGCTCTCCTCTGCCAGCCGGCTCTCCCCAGGGGCCAGGCAGCTCTCACTTGCCAAGGGACTCTCCCCAGTGTCCTGGCCCTTTTGGTTTTCTAATGCCGTTCTTTGCACACTTGATTATAATATTTTGCTGTGTCTTCTTAAGTTGTTCTTTGACATTTTCTGAATGGCTATCTTACACCGTCATTTCTTTCTTTGATTTAGCATATCTCTTGTAGCTTAGTGGTAAGGAGTTGCTCTGCCAGCCCAAAGGCTTGTCATTCAAATTCACTTGCTGCTTAAAGGGTAAAATGTGAGTAATCACCTCGAATGTAGTTTACTACCTCTGAAAATCCACTGGATGGTCAGCTATAAGTCAGTTCTAACTCAGTTATATATAACAACAATAACATGTTCAAGAATAAATTTCCAGCTGTCTTCTGACATCCATTTTGGACTTTCCCCTTACTCCCCTCTTTTTAATGACCTTTTGCTTTCTTCTCATGTAATATCCTTCCTAGGGAAATAAATACCTTCAAATTTTAACATATATTGAACACTCTTTTCTTAAGACATAAATAGGACAAAGACAAACAAATAAATCATTCAGAAAATACCCATTAGTAAGGATATTGACAAAGTTCCACCAACTCATGGGTACTGCTTTCATTTCAAAGACTGAATATTTTTCTAAGTGGAAATAACTAGGAGGGTAAAACACCATGATAAGGATATATACACAATTTCAAATTTAAAAAGATTTTTCCTGCAGTTCATACTGATGCTGCCTGACTGCAATGTGCTAGAGTTCTAAACAATGAGACACCCAGGCAAATAATTGCCCTTCCTCAAGCTAGTCCCAAGGCTGTGATTACAAATGCACTTTTCCTGTGGACAAAACCACATGGCAGGTAAAGTAAGAAAAAAACCTCAAAGGGTATCTGGGCCTTTATTAAGATATGAGATGGAGGCAAAGCTCTACTATAGATCTCAGCCTTCCACAAGCCCAGTGCTTCAAATTTTAAGCTCAATACACACCTCAACACACCATGAATTTCCAGAAGAATTAATATTTTTTTTTGGTGAGGCTTCCTGGTTCAGAATTAATAAATTTATCTTGGAAGAAGTATCACCAGAATGTCCCTTAGAAATGAGCATAGTAGTGCAACAATGAATGAATGAAAACCCAAAATCTCTGTAAATGTTCACTAAAACTAATAAAATTTAATAATAATTAAAAAAAAAAAGAAATGAGGATAATGGCCTTGCTCCCACCCAGACCATACTCCGGCCCCACTCCCACGTAGAGCACTAGACCTTTGTCCCACTGTGTGGTGACTGACCCACTACCATCCCGCTGTCCTGAACCAGGAGAACCAATATCACAGGTGAAGCCATTTCCTTTCCAAACACCACCTCACTGTCCCTTGTATCTCCTAGAGCCAGTACTTTATCAACATACCCTTTGGACCCCTTCCTGGTTTCAACAGTTGTCTGGCCGAGAAGGCTACTAATTCACAGACCACCTGTCTCCCCAACTGAAGCAAGTCTTCCCTTGAGCCAAAGGATCAGAGAAAAATTCATGCAGGATGAGTTGCCCTTTCTTCCTCTGAAGCAGTGAGCTCTTGAGCCAAGGGTATCAGACCAAGTGCCTGCTATGACCCCAGACACACACACACACACACGCACACAAAACCTCTCTCACAGCAATGACATGGAAGAAGAATACTACCTCATACCCTACACAAAATCAAAACAAGATGTCACCCCCCCAAAAAGTGATTAAAACACAAAATTAACAGATTTCCTGAATCCAAAAAATCTGATGGAACTTTCTGACACAGAATTCAAAAGAACAATGATTGAATATTTTCAATGGGTGAAAGACAAACTCAAAGAATTACAGGACTCTGTAAGCAAAAGCCAAGAGGAACTTATAAAAGCAATCTACTACAATGCAGATAAAATAAACAAGGCATTAGATGTTCTGGAAAAAGAAGAAACTGCACTCCAGAATATGAGGACCAATGTTTCAGAAGCTTTCAACATGTTGGAGGGATGTATAAGCAGAGTTGAAGAGATGGAACCTATACACAACCATCAAAATAGAGGATAGAATTCTCAGTATTATCTGCTAGAACAAAAAAGGAAGGAAAAAGAAGAAAGCTTGGGAGTAATGTTGGACACCATCAAGAAGAATAACACGCACATAATTGGAATCCCAGAAAGGAAGAAGAAAGTAAAGGCACTGAGAACGTTTGGAAGAATTACTAGAAAGAAACTTTTCAGGCATAATAAAGAATGAGAATATGAAGCTGAGCAAATACCATGTAGAATAAACTCCAAAGGAAAAACAATAAGACAAATCATAGTCTAAGTTGCCAGAACCAAAGATGAAGAGAGAATTTTGATAGCAGTTAGGGAGAAGTGAAAAGTAAACTTATAAGGTAAAGCTAATATTATAAAGTGCCAGCTTCTCAGCAGAAACTATGTGAGCAAGACGACAGTAGAATGACGTATATCAAACACTCAATAAATATAATTGTCAACCAAGAATACTGTAACCAGGAAAACTGTCCATTGCATATGGCAGAAAGATCAAGATATTCTCAGAAAAGTAGAACCTAAGGGAATTTGTAAAAGCAAGACCAATGTTGTATGAAAAAGTGAGGGAAGTGCTTCTTACAGAGGTGACACAAAAAGCAGGATGGACCAAAGTAACCAGCGACAACACACACACACATACACCCCTCAACAAAATTATAGCAATAAAACCTTACTTGTCAATAATCACACCAAATGTGAATGATTTAAATGCACAAGTGAAGAGAAAAAGAATAGCAGATTAGATAAAAAAAAAAACTCCGAACCCATAAATATGCTGTCTACAAGAGACACACTTTAAAAGTGTTGAGAAAGAAATACCAAAAATAAAAGGATGGGGGAAAAAATATACCAAGCAGATGGCAACCAGAAAAAAGCAGGAGTAGTAATATTTATCTCTAATAAAATAGATTTCTACATAAAAACTATCACAAAGGACAAGAAAGGTCACTATATAATGCTTAAAGTGTCAATAGAGCAAGAGGACATAACCATAATAAATGTCTAGGCACCAAATGATGTTGTTGTTGTTGCTGTTATGTGCCGTCGAGTCGTTTGCAACTCATAGAGACCTTATGTACAACAGCCCTAAACCCTGCTCTATCCTGTGCCAATCGCATTGCCTCTGACACACCCATCCCGATTACCCCAGTCACTGAATCAATCCACCTC
>NW_006399975.1:1090195-1091881 GCF_000299155.1 Elephantulus edwardii | reverse complement strand
TCTTCAGTAGAATCTTGCTTGCATGTGAAATCAATGATATTGTTCTGTATTTTCCACACTCAGTTGGGTCACCCTTCTTTGGGATGGGAACAAATATTGATCTCTTCCAGTCAGTTGGCTGCAAAATATACAAAACAAATGTTAATAAGACAAAACAAAAAAATAGACAACACCACAATAGTAGGAGACTTCAATATATCACTCTCAAAAGATAAAACTACCAAAAAGAAACTCAACAAAGATGCTGAAGAATTAAATCATACGATAAGCCAACTCAATCTCATAGATATAAACAGGTTAATTCACTTAAAAAAAATCAGCACAGCACAGTACACTTTCTTCTCCAATGTGAAACATTCTCCAGAACATATCACATTTTAGGACATAAAGCAAGCATCAATAAATTAAAAAACATTAAAAAACTATACAAGGCAGGCAAGCTCAGGGGGCCTCGTGGCAAGAAGCTGCACTGCAATGCCAGAGGTGCACAGTTCGAATCCACCAGATGCCCTGCTGGAGGAGGGACAATCTCCTCCTGTACAAGTCAGATCTGATTTTATGATGCACACACACACAAAAGAATTTAAAATATATATACAAAGCATCTTCTCAAACCACAATACTACAAAATTAGAAATTAATAACAAAAGGATAAAGGAGAGAACATCATACATTTGGAAGCTGAACAACAACCTGCTTGAACAACAGTGGGTAATAGAAGAAATAAAAATGAAATAAAAGTTTCTTGAAACAAATTACATTGAAAATATAACTTGCCAAAACCTCTGGGAAACAGCCAAAACTGTAATTGTAGGTCAACTTATAGCAATAAGCAAACACATTAAAAGGGAAGGGGGGAAAATATTTGATTTTTTTAACTCAGTATCTCCAACACCCTGAAAAAGAACAGCAAGAAAACCCAACAGAGTCTAAAAAAAAAATGAAATTCTAGAAATAAGGGCAGAAATAAATGAAATAGAAAAACAAAAAAATCATGGAAACCAATAAGACTAGAAGTTGGTTCTTAGAAAAAAAATCAATAAAATCAACAAACCACTAGCAAAACTAACAAAAGACACAGATAATCTGAATAAGAGTTGGAAGGGGCAATGTCACAACAGAACCTACTAAAATGAAAAGGTTAACAATGGCATATTATAAAAAATGCTACTCCAAGAAATATGAAAATCTAGAGGAAATGAACAAATACTTAGAAATTCATAACATACTTAAACTGCCACAGACTGAAGTAGAACACCTGAACAAAAAAAAAAAAAAGAACACCTGAACAGACACATTACAAAAGAAGAAATTGAACAGGTAATAAAACAACTTACAACAACAACAAAGCCCTGGCCCAGATGGTTTTAGTAATGAATTTTATCAAACATTTAGAGAACTGTCACCAATTCTTCATAAAGTATTTCAGAAAATAGAAAAAGAAGGAATTCTTCCAGACTCATTCTATGAAGCAAACATATTCTTGATACCAAAGTCAATAAAGACATCACCAAATATAGTCCAGTATCTCTCAGTAACAGATGCAAAAATCCTCAATAAAATCCTGGCCAATAGAATCCAATGTTGTTGTTGTTGTTATGTGCCGTCGAGTTGCTTGCAACTCATAGCGACCCTATGTACAACAGCCCTAAATTCTGCTCTGTCCTGTGCCAATCTCATTGTCTC
>NW_006399975.1:1063515-1088110 GCF_000299155.1 Elephantulus edwardii | reverse complement strand
GTGGAAAGCAGTATGGCGCTTTCTCAAAAAGTTGCAAATAGAGATACCATTTGACCCAGCAATTCCACTACTGGGAATATACCCTGAAGAGGCCAACACCCTTTCCTGATTAAAGCACTCAACAAAATAGAAATAAAGAGGAATTTCCTCAACCTAGTAAAAAGCATATATGTAAGTACAAAAGCCAACATGATTCTTAATGGAGAGAGATTAAAAGCATTCCATTTGAGAACAGAAACTAGGCAAGAATGCCCACTATCAACTCTCCTATTCAATATTGTATTGGAAGTCTCAGTGATTGCAATAAGGCAAGAAAAGAAAATACAAGATATCTAAGTTGACAAAGAGAAGGTAAAATTGTCTCCGTATGCAGATAATATGATAGTGTGCTTAGAAAACTTTAAAGACTCAATGAGACTACTGGATAGAGTAGACCAATTCAGCAAAGTGGCAGAATACAAGATCAAGATTCAAAAATAAGTTAGAGTTCTCTACAGTGACAAAGAGAATACAGAAATAGAGCTAAGAAAACAATACTCATCACAATAGCTACAACAAGATTAAATACTTATATTTAACTAGAAACACAAAAGGCTTATTCAAAGAAAATTATAAAACATTACTATAAGAAACAAAAAGAGGGTTTTTTTAGAAACAGAAGTATATACCATGCTCATAGATAGGAAGACTCAATACTGTGACAATGACAATCCTTCCAAAAGCAATCTACATGTTAAATGAAATCCCAATACTGATATAAAATTAATTTTTCAAGGAGATCAAAAAGGAAATTGCCAACTTTATTTGGAGAGAGACCCTTAAGTAGCAAAGCACTTCTGGAAAAAAAAATGAAGTGGGAGGTATAGCATTCCCTGATGTCAAAATCTACTACATAGCAACAGTAACCAAAACAGCATAGTACTAGTACAACGACAGGCAAATAGTCCAATGGAACAGACTTGAGAACCCAGAAATAGGCCCAGCTATCTATGGTCAACTGATATTTGACAAGGAAATAAAACCTATTAAATGTGGAAGTGACAACCTCTTCAACAAATGGTGCCAGCAAAACTGAACTGCTACCTGCAGAAAGCTGAAACAGAATCCACATCTCACACCATACACAAAAATCAACTCAACGTAGATCAGAGACCTGGAAATAAAGCCCAAAACCATAAGGTTCATCAGAGAAAAATTGGGACCACGCTTAAGTAGTCTATAGTATAAACAGACTGCCAAATACAGCCAGAAAAGCACAATCCAGAGAAGATAAAATTAATGAATGGGACCTTCTAAAGATTAAATCTCTGTGTGCATCAAAAACTTTTCCCAACAGAGTTAAAAGAAAACCTATTGACTGGGGGTGAAAAAAAACATTCAGCAATACATTTCAGACAAGAGTCTCATATGAAAATTTTACAGAATTCTATAAGGCCTCCACGCGAAAAAGACTGATTACTCATTACCGAATGGGCAAAAGACATGGAAAGATTTTTCACAGAAGAAGATATTCACATAGACAACAGACACATGAAGAAATACTCAAAATTATTGGCGATAGGGAGATGCAACTCAAAACCATAATGAGATCTTATCTCACTCCAGTAGCAGTGGCAAAGTTTCACAAGACAGCAAGTAAAAAATGTTAGAGAGAATGTAGAGAGGTAGGAACGCTTATATATTGTTGGTGGCATTGTAAAATGATACAACCATTCCGGAAGACAGTTTGGAGTTTCCTCAAATAGCTGAACATAGAATTTCTATATGATCCAGCTATTCCACTACTTGGAATATGCCCTGAGAAAATGAGCACCGCGGCACAAAGGGAAACTTGTACACCAATAGTCATAGATGGCAATCTCTTTTCATGAGATTAAACTGACTTTGACAGTATACAACAACAACAAGAAACCAAAAGAGAACTACATACATGGAATTATGTACTATGCTCAGGAAATGGGATACTTGATTAAGATTGTGAAAATGGAGACACTACCAAAAGTAATTTATAGATAGGATGCAATCCTAGTCCAGATCATTCTTCAAAAAGATGAAAAGAGTAATCATCAATTTTACATGGAAAAGAAAGAAACCCTAGACAAGCAAAGCACTGCTGAAAAAGAAAAACTAAGTAGGAGGCTTTACCCTTGCCTTTCCTGGTTGCAAAACCTACTGTACATCTACAGTAATTAAAACAGTGTGGTACAGACACCATAATAGATATATCCACCAGTGGAGTAGTATTGAAAAGATAGAAATAAATCCATCTACTTAGGGACAGCTAATTTTTTTTTAATTCCATTCATTCATTGTTGCACTCTTCTCCCCACCCACCCCACCCCTACCTCCACCCCCAGTTTACTTTTCAAGGAGAGGAGGGACAGCTAATTTTTTACAAGAAGATAAAATTCATTAAATGGAGAAAAGACAGTCTCTTTAACCAATGATGCTGACAAAACAGGAGATCTGTTTGCAGAAAATTAAAAAAAGATCTGTATTTCACACCATGTACAAAAGCTAACTCAAAATGGATCAAAGATTTATATATAAAACATGAAACTATAAAAATAATGACATTTTTTAAAATTGGAGCAAATTTGCAGCCCTAAGCTATGGCATAAATAAACAATCAAAAATAACTGAAAATGCACAATCAGGAGAAGATAAATGAGATATTTGGGAATTCCTGTGAATTAAATTCTTATGTACATCAAAAAATTTCTAATGAAGAGTAAGAAGGAAACCTGAAAAATGAGAAATGGAGTATCTGACAAGGGACTAACCTCTAAAATGTTGCAAAAGCTCTAAAACCTTAAAAAGAGACAAACTAATTAAAAATGGGGCAGAGGACATGAGAAGACACTACACCAAAGAAAAGTTTCAGATGACCAGCAAACACATGAGCAAATGCTCTAGTTCATTAGCTATTTGTTGTTGTTGCTGTGTGCCATTGAGTGGACTGCTATTCATAGTTAGCCAGGAAAAATAGCTCTGAAACCTGTTCTATCCTGAGCCAATCTCACTGTCTCTGACACACCTACCCCCATTACCCTAGTTGTTTTTGGTGGTGTTATGTGCTTTCAAGTCACCTGTGACTCATAGCTGCCCTATGCCCAACAGCTCTGAAGCCTGCTCTGTCCTGAGCCAGTCTCAGTGACTCTGACATACCTACCCCCATTGCCCTAGTTACTGTATCAATCCATCTCATAGAGGTCTTCCTCTCCTGTGCTGTCCCTCCACCCTTCTAAGCATGATGTCCTTCTCCAAGGACCAGTACCTCCTGGCCACATGCCCAAAGTATGTGAGATGGAGCTTCAAAATCCTAGCGTCCAAGGAGAAACTTGGTTTAGCCCTCTCAAAAAAATATTTGTTTTCTTGGCAATTCATGGTATGTATATTCAAGACTCTTCTTTAGCACCACAAATCAAAGACATCAATTTTCTGTCATCTTTGGTCATTATCCAGCTCTCTGATGCAGAGCAAGAAATTGTGAAGACCTGTGATGCAAATCAAAGCAACAACAATGTGATATCATGTCAACCCTCCAATAATAGTGAAGTTTGGTAAGATAGCAAACAACTTATGCTGCCACGGATATGGAGAGAATGGGACTTTCATACACTGCTACTGGGAATATAAAATGGTTTGACCATTATGGAAAACAATTTGTTTCTCTCCTTAGAAATTTGGGAGTAGAGATACCATTTGATCCATCAGTCCCATTACTATACTATTAAATATATATCCTCAAGAAATAAGAGCTACTGCACAAATATATATACACATTCATGTTCACTGCAGCATTATTTATAATAGCAAAGAGATGGAAACAACACAAGTGCCCATCAATGGATTAATGGATAAAGAAATTAGGGGCATTCACACAACGGAGTACTATATAATATTAAAAACAACAAGGAATTTTTAAAATATTGCACAACATGGACACATCTAAATGTTATTTTCAGTTACTTCCTAAGCATGTCAAAAGTGGACAATAAATAAGGAAGACTAAAGAATTAATGTTGTTGGCAAACAGCATTAAACATACTATGGACTACCAAATCAACAACAACCATCAAAAAAATCTGTCTTAGAAGAAGTGCAGCCAGAGTGGTCCTTAGAATAAAAATTGTGAAACTTCATCTCACATACTTGGAGTGTTTTATCAGGAGAGGCCTGTCTCTGGAAAATGACACAATACTTGGAAAAATAGAGAATCAAAGAAAGAGAAGACTCTCACTGTGAAGGTTTGACACAGTAAGTGCAACAATAATCTTGAGCACAACAAGATTGTGAGGATGACACAGGATCTTGCAGAGTTTAATTCAGATGTACACAGATAGCATCACTCTGAGCCGGAGCAGACTCGAAGCCACCTAACAACAAAAATCTCCATAAAATGTGAAGGATAAGTTTTTCTATTTCTTTAAAGAAGGATGCTGGAATTTTTATTAAAATTGCATTGAAACCATAGATGGTTTCAAGTAATATTGACTTCTTACTATTATTAAATCTTCCAACCAATGACTATAGAACACCTTTGGGTTAGAAGAGCAACTCTCAGCACACTAAGAGACCAGAGCTCCCTCCATGAAGTGTGTTGTTACAAACTGTCTAGTTGGCACTGACGCATAGCTGACCCTCCAGCAGGTTTTCAGAGGTAATAAATCACATAGGAGAAGATTGCCCATCTTTCTCCATGGAGCAGCTGGTGGATTTAAATTATGTGACTTCTGAGTTGGCAGGCAACTCCTTACTGCTAAGCAAGTTAAGTAAAATATAAGTATACAATTGTATACATCTATTTCTCCTCTCCTAGCTTTTGTATGATTGTCAAATATTTCATTTCTACATGTTATAAACTCTATCCTGCACTGTTACTATTTTTGTTTAAACCCTAAATTATTGTCTCATATGCTATATCTTAATTATAGCTGTGTATTCATGAATCTTTCTCATCCCTCTTTTATCAGTAAGTTTACTTTCTCTGAGTCTTAAATCAATTAAAGAAGCTATTTGTCTATCAAATCCTATACTTCTCCATCCTCTTCTACAGTTCTTTTCCATTTGAGTCTTCCCAGTCTATAAGCACACCCAGCAGACAAAACAAGATTAACTTTACCTTTAGTTTGTAGTACCTTTTTCCTTCAAGGATAAGTTTTTTCAAAAGGTAAGATTAACTTCTGTAGTTGCACCTCCTATACACTCTTCACTTCAGTGTAATCCATTTTCAACCACAACAACTCAAAAGAAATGCTCTCAGTAGGGTAGCCAATAAAACCTAATTATCAGGTCCAATGTACACATTAGCCAGTTTGCATCTCACTTGGCATCTCTGAGTATACAGTTTTTAACAACTCTTTCAGACTCATCTACTGATTTTCATGACACTACAACTTCCTCATTCTCCCACCACTCTGGTTGTTCTCTCTTTTCTGGCCCATTATTCCCCAGGGTTCTGTCCTTGGTCTTCTCATTCCCACACTCATGTCTTGATTTGGAAACTACCTTGAAAGTCTGCACCTCTCTTCCTAGCTTCAGATCATTTGTCCACCCATTTACCAAGCATTTACCTCTGGTTGTCACATAGGTACTTTAAATTAAACATATACATAATCAAACCCAGAGTAAGTGTGACACTTTCCCACAGGCTAGACTTCAGGCACACAAAATAAAGACATTAATACTTCTCAAAAATATCTATTCTACCTATATTCTATATTATTTTTATAATATCTTGGCAGAAAATTTCACTGTTATCTTAGGTTTATATGTATCTTTCCCCCTATCCTCTCCCCTAAATATCAGTGCTGTTCAGTTCTCATATCAGACCTGTCTCTCCGGCAATAACAACACAGTTGTTGCCTTATTGGTCTCCAGCCCATCTCCCACTCCACTGCCACCAGGGTATTTTTTCTAAATATTTATCTATTAATATTTTTACTTTGCTTCAATTCGCTGGTGATGCTTAACTTCCCACAAGAGAAAGTCTAATTCCCAAGCATGGCATATGACACACATGCCCTGGGTTCTGCTTGCCCTTTTTTCCTGACTTCTTTTCATCCACCACCTATGTACTATCTGCTTTCTAGCAACAGCAAATCATATGTTGTTGTTGTTGTTGTTGTTGTTATGTGCCGTCAAGTCGCTTGCAACTCATAGCGACCCTATGTACAACAGCCCTAAACTCTGCTCTGTCCTGTGCCAATAGCACTGTCTCTGACACTCCCATCCCGATTATCCCAGTCATTGAATCAGTCCACCTCATAGAGGGTCTTCCCCTCCTATGCTGTCCCTCCACCCTCCCAAGCATGATGTCCTTCTCCAAGGACCGGTCCCTCCTCACAACATGTCCAAAGTATGTTAGATGGAGCCTCAGAATCCTTGCCTCCAAGGAGCCACCCAGTTTAACCCTTTCCAGGATAAATCTGTTTGTTTTCCTAGCAGTCCATGGTATTCTCAATACTCTTCTCCAGCACCACAGCTGCTGCTAGCAAATCATATAGTTCCTTCAAATTTCTAGGCTTACTCAAGCATGCTTTTCTTCTTTTAGAGATATCCCAACCCTCTTTTCTAGTTGCCTGCAACAGCCACTTAGCAAACTTCCCCCCTTAACTTTCAGAATTAGTGCATCTGACCTTTCTTTTGTGAAAGCTTCTTTGACACTTGTAGACACAGTTATCTGCTCTTTCTTCTTGATTCTCTTAATACTCCAATCTTTGCAATTCTGGAATGACCTCTCTGGAATTCTGGGATACATCTCTAACTAGAAAACTTGAACCTGGCAACTCTGTGTATGAAATCCTAACTCTGCCACCTGTTGGTAATCCCTGTCCTTGCATATAAACTTCAGGTAATATTAATCTAATAGGATTTGGGGAGGATGTTGCTTTATAAACACCTATTTATATCTGTTTTTAAAGAAATTCAGCTTTCACCCCACCACTCTTCTGTAAACAGCTCTCTCAAACAACACATATATCCCTGTGTCATTGCCAAATCTAGCATCTTCTTATTCATCTTGCTACCTGATTTTCTACATCACTCTATTTTCCTCCTTTTGAAGATAATTTTTTTTAAAATTACTATCCTAGCTCTTCAACTTTATCTATTAAGCCTACTGTATCTTCTTTTTATCTGTTTTTCATTTTGTTTTTTTGTTTTCTTTTGTTTTTCAGAGTAAATTGTTCTGACTTCCAGAGATGATGGTGGTGGAGTGTAGTAGTTTGGCAAGAAAAGGTGGACAAATTACTGGGAAGGAGATCTGGAAGGCCACTCTGACCTGATATATGTTGCATATTAATGAAAGTTCTAAATTAAGCACCCCACCCCTGCAGAAAGAGGAGGGGGCTGGGGTAAAAAGATGTTTTCTTGAGTAACATGGAACATGTGAGATGGGGAAAGCATCAATAGAAAGAGTGATGGGAATCTGAGGCCAAGACCCCAGGGCATTTAGTGGCTGGTCCTCAGCCCTGTTTGAGCTGTTTTTTCTCATCATGATGGCCACACTAGGACCTTTGTTGTGGGCTCAAACTTGACTAAGTCTTTCAGTCTTGCCATTTGCCTATGTATCACCTCATAAACTAGTGGTTTTTTATCATTAGTAATGCAGGATTGTGTAAGTGTATATCTCTGCCATCTGTAGCTCTTGTGTAGCTTTCCACGTCTTCTCTTTCTTTAGCCATCCCTTTATTGTACATTGCTTTTCCCTTCACCCCACTTAATATTTATAATCTAATTATTATTTCCCATTCTATCTTTTGTCCCTCCCATCCCTATAAGTATCAGAGAACATTTCTTTCCATGTCTACACATTTCCTTAATTTTGTAGAATAATAGGTTCATGCGGTGTTTGTCTTTTTTTTACTATTTTTCTCAACATAATGTCCTCCTCATTGTTTTTGTTCAGACATTCCTCTAGGTCGTATAGCCCTGGTGTGTCCACTTGCCATACAGCAGTAACTTGTGGTTGCTGTGAGGCTGAACAGTGTGACACTGATGTGTCAAATGCGTTAATGGTTGGTTACCCAATGCGGACAGAGAGTGGGGTGGAGCTCCCCTATTAAAACAAACTTGGAAGGAGTGGTATCCACTTCCATAATAGCTTGCCTCTGGAAACCCTATGAACCTGGAGAGAGGATGAAAGACACCCAAGCATTGAGGACTCTGTTTCATAGGCTTGCTATGAGTCACCGGTGACATGATGGCACTTAACAACAACAACAATGTTCTCGATGTCCATCACTGTTGGAAGTGTTTGGAAGATTCTTCATTATAGGCTCATCTTCTTTAGTCTTCAAAGAGGTTGGAAATTGGAAAGTTTTTGTTCATATAACTATAGTATGTCTAACATACTTTACAAGTTGCAGAGAAAGGTGAGCCTGGAGTTTAGGTAAGATTCAGTCAGTATAGGATGGTTCTTGGACTGGACTGACAGTTTTTATCCTAAATATGTCTCTTATTTTTTCTGTAACCCTGAGAAAGTTGCTTCTTAGTGACATTCCACATCTATAAAATGTGTCCTTAGACCTATATTCATAGAAGATTTGTTTAGAATATCAAGAAAGTGGGACAGCAAATGCCCATCAATAAGCAAATGGATTAAGAAATTATGATACGTTCACACAATGGAATACTATGCAGCACTAAAGAACAACTATGATCAGGTGTTGCCATGGGCTGGGTTAGTGGCTTCAATAATGAGGTATTTGGAGTAAAATCATGGGAGAGTCTAGAGAACATTATACTGAGTGAAATAACTCAATAGCATAAGGACAAATGCTACGTAAGAAAATTATTGTAAAAACACGTATAATTGAGCAAGATGTGTATAAATGTTAAAAAGGAGGAGAAAGGGAAAAACCAGTAGGAAAAAAAAGAAAGAAAGAAACCACTAGGACAGGTTAGTGGGCAGTTGGGAGTGAAGAAATAGGAAAGATCCAATGGAGACTTGACAAGCTGGGGTAATGATAGGCATGGATCAATAATAATTATCTAAAATAAAATGTTTATGAATGATTGTATAAAACAGTGTACATAAATAAAGCATGTTGTAAATTAAAGATTGATTAAAACATGATGTACATGCATGAAATACAATGTCTATGAATGATTCTAGGCAAATCAATGAAAATATGAGAAGAAAAAAGTAAACAAATACATGTCATAGTGGGATATAAAATAAAATAGAAGTTACAGAATTAAAAAGATGTGTCCTTAAGTGGAACCAATGAGTTAATACTTATCAAGTTGTTAGACACAATCAAACATTGCTGTCCTTCGGTGTAGAGTTGACTCCCAATGGATTGAGCCATGTGAATTCAAGGCTGTGGCCTTTCAGAATCAGATCACCAGACCTGTCTTCCAAAGTACATCTCTGTGGGTTTGAACAACCAGCCTTTCAGCTAGCAGTCAATTATTTAGCCTTTTCTCTCACCTAAGCACCTCCCTCAAGTACACAATAAAAATGAAACATGAAATTTCTATATGAATATTGGTTAAAGCAAACTTGAATGGCTTTCCTAACTGGACATCTTCTCACAGGCCTGCCTATGAAGGGATTTCTGAGTGTGGTGGTATTTTCCTTCTGTGTGTCAATACAATGGTTTTTAGGAACCAATACCCAAAGCCGCCTTTCAAGATAGACTTCTTTATGAATATGGAAACTGAGCAACACACTGCCCCTGGGGTACAGGTGAAGGAGTAAGTCCCCAGAGACGCTCCCTGATACAAGTGTGTACGGTTCTGTAGCTGAAGATCACCAAGGATGTTCTGGACAGGTGGGGTTATTTAGATCAACTGCCCACCCATTGGTGTGGTTTGGTCTGCCCTTTCCATCTTTGAAAGGGACACCATCTAACTTCTTCCAAACTGAATACTTTTCTTTTTGACTAAGAACAAATTCTGCCTTGATTTAGGCTGTTTAAGTCCTGGAAACATAAAAGCTATATGGAGTAACTTAGCTTTCTCAATTTTTGGGTTCTTTTCTGAAGGAATCGACAGCCTCTCTCCAAGGCGAGACTTTTCTACAAAACACATGCTGACTTGTTCAAGAAAATCCTGCTGGGCCTCTTCTGTTTAGGTGAGATATGGAGAAAGAGGGGAATAATTTTAGAGATATTGCCTCTTGTTAAGATGGCCACTGTGTAGACAACAATTTTCTTTTCAAATGGACTCAAGAGCAATTTGATGAATGGATCTTCTTTACTTAAAGGTGAAATATACTTTAGTTGGTGAAATTTCTAGGAATAATAAAATCTGAGAATAAATTCTTTTTTTCAAAGCTATTTAATCTCTACAGGAAGCTCTGGTGACCTAGTGGTAAGAAGCCGCACTGTGATCTTAAAGGCTCAAGGTTCAAATCCACCAGTTTCTCCATAGAAGACAGTTAGGTAATTCCCTGCCATGTGATTTACTGCCTCTGAAAGCTCACAGCAGGGTAAACTCTGAGTCGGCGCTGACTCGAAGGTGGTTGTTGTTGTTAAGTGCTGCGACTTATAGTGACCCTGTGTACAACAGCTGTGGATTTTGCCCTGTCCTGAGCCAGTCTCAATGTCTCTGACACACTTACCTCCATTATCTCAGTCACTAAGTCAATCCATCTCATCCAGGGTCTTCCTCTCTTGTGCTGTCCCTCCACAATTCCAAGCATGATGTTCTTCTCCAAGGACTGGTCCCTCCTAGCAATAGGGATGATCCTATGGTACTCAACAACAATATAAAATCTACAGCAAGTTGTACTGTGAACCCAAAGACTGCAAGTCTTGGGGGATTTTAATTCATCAGCAACAACTTGGGAGAAAAAAATGAGTATTTTCTTCCTGTAATGATTTATAGACTTGGAAACCTGGTAGAGGGTTACTATGGGTCAAACCAGTTCGACTGCAGTTAGAGTTTTGGTTTTGATTTTGTCTTTTTTTTTTTTTTTTCCAACAACTTCATACAGTTAAGTATTTCTGAGAATATAGGCATAGCTATTTTTAAGTGTCTTCATTTCTATTTTTGTCATCTTTATAAAAGAAGCTGGTGCTATATATTGCTTTTTTGCTAGTCTGGAGCTCTGGTGGCCTTATTGGATAGGGAGTTGCGCTGCTACCCCGAAAGTGACACCTCTCTAGTGGTTTAGATCCACCAGTGGCTCTGCAGGAGAAAGGTAGTCTTGTCCAGTTGACATAAAACCTCTGAAAACCCATTGGAGGGTCAGCTATGAGTCCGTTCCAATGACTGAGAAGCAATACGCTGAGCTGATCAAGATGAATGATATAAAAGATTTAAAAAAAAAACAACAGTTCTTTTCACAAACAGTGATAGAGACATATTAGACCTATCAACAGCAGAGGTAACAAATGATGAGAACAAAATTATGTTTTTTGTAGAAGTGAAGGTACTCTGGCTGGGCTTCCTTAGTGGCAGGCTTATTGGTCATATTTTTTTACTATATAGCTTTGCTCAAGATGAAAAGCTAAAATGAAGCATTTTAAAGTTTGGAGAAAAGATGATTCACTAGTCTAATGGTAGATGCTGATAAAATCTACTTCAAGGAGCAGGAAGAGGATATAAACTAATACAGAAAGGGGTGAGATTTAATTAGGGACAAGTGAAAGTATGCAATCACCAAGTGAAAGGACCTCTACTCGGGAATTCTCAAAAATAAGTTAGCCTCCTGGCCTTCAAAATGGCAGCTCAGTCTGACATTTAGGGCTGAGTGCCAAAGTCTCTGGATATAGTTCTTACTGATTTAAGTCTCAGATGTTCATGACCAGAGCTTCATTTGCCCTTTAGAAGCTCTACCTTGTTAATGCTTGTACTATACCATCTCTCCTTAGCATATGCTGCCTACTTCCTGGCAGCTTGCATTCTGAATTTCCGGAGGGCGTTGGCCTTGTTTGTTCTCACCTGTCTGGTGCTCCTTATCCTGGCTCACCGCTTGCTGAAGAGGTTCTTTGGGAAAAAGTTAATGAGATGTCTGAAGTCCTTTCAAAATTCTCGCCTCAAGCTCTGGACAAAATGGTAAGTTATGAATATCAATCTCCTGGATCCACAACTTGCCCCAGACCCAATCTGTAGACTTTTATCTCTGTCAGTATTTCCCAAAACTTTTCCCTCGTCCCCATTCATTTTCAGAACTCAAACTACTACCACCAGCTGCTGTGGAATCAATTCCAACTCTTGGCAACCACACACAAATTAGAGTAAACCTGTGCTCCACAGGGTTTCATTACTGGTCTTATGGAATTAGGTCCCAGGTCTTTTATCTGAAGCCAACCTTTCAGTGAACAGCCAAACACATTGGCCATTTTCACCACCCCAGGACTTCAGAACAGTCACAGACAGCAAATACCTCTGGACCTCAGATTGCTGCTCTTCAGTCCAGTCTCTTATAGTCTGATGTTTTCTCATTGTATAGCAGGAGTTAAGTTTCAAAGAAGGGGCATGGTTTGTTTTTCATCAGTGTCCTGGTCAAAATCAAAGAAATTATTTCCCCCTGCAGTAAAGCTATCAGACCAAAAAGCTTACAACTGGTTGGCTTTCAAATTGATTTGGTGGTCATATACATATACCAATGCTCCCTAATACTTTCCATGTTTTTTCTCTCAAGTCTTTTAGACTTCTAGCACCCCTGTTGTCTTTTACAACTCCTTATAATTGAAAGAGCAAACTTCCTGTTATGTGTCAAGTGACCTGGATTCTACAGCAGTCATAGTACATCTATCTAACATCTAGTTTGACATCATATGTCTGTTGATCACAAGCCTGGGGTGAAAGAATACATTTAGATTCTCTATAAAGTTCCTTTTATTCTGCCATTCTCTAGTGGGTGTCAGAAACTGTGTCATAAGGATATATTCAACAGCAACAATTTAGAGAAATCATACCAGAGTATTACCTAAATTTTGGATCATTCTGGCACGGAGAAGTGGTAGAATAGTAACATTAAAAACAATATTATTTAAGAGCAATATGGATTTTGGAAGTCAGTTTTTATTATTTTCATTCATTCTGACTTTTCCCACTACTTCCCTTTAATTTGTATTACTAGTAATCCTTCAGCTCTACTATATAAGACGGTTTTACAATGAAAACAAGTCTGAAACTCAATACTGGCCTTTAATGTGTTTTATTGGTATTGCTCCTGAGACATCTCAACAAACAATATTTTTGTTCTGTTTTGTTTTCATATGTGATTTCTTTTTCCTTCTTTTCCCTTAAATGTCAAGAAGCCAGCAGTAAAACATGAGGAAATATGTTTGTATATCAGTAAAGTGTATTTAGTATACTAAGGGTATATAAGATGCAGTCAAGGGGACATAAGATGCACAAGTAGTTGGTTTGTAGTTTAGTCTTTAACCCTTGAGGACGTACTTGGAAAATTGGATGGAAGATCCATATGGGGGTTGCAGTGGTGGTTACTGTATACATGTCTGTTCTCATTTTGCTTTTAATAGATTGGTTATTTATTGGAGCAATCACAGGGATTGGGCCTTTTTCATGTATCAGCTATACAGAAATTAAAAGTCAAGTGATTCATGTCCTCAGGTTGGAATCTTACAACTTTGTTCTATGAGTGAAAGAGTTGCAGGGGAGAAAAGAGACAGAAAGGTGGCATCTAGGGAGCTCCTAGATGAATTCTCAAGCTATATTTCTATATCTAATCTACAATAAGCCATTGAGTTATTTCCATTATCTTTGAGGTAAACTTCTGCTTTTTTTGAGATGAAGTTCATAGTCTTTCATTCTCTGAGTCAATGACATAGTCTTTGGAATTCTCTCTTCAGGGTGTTTGGAGGACTCTGCTTGATTGGTCTTATCCTGTGGCTGGCCTTAGACACAGCTCAAAGGCCAGAGCAGCTCATCTCATTCGCAGGAATCTGCATGTTCATTCTCCTCCTCTTTGCCTGCTCCAAACACCACAGTGCAGTGAGTTCTGGGTATGCAAGCTGGGCATGGTAACACATAGCCAATGATCAAGTACTATTTGCAAAGTGCACGCACCAAGCATTAACTACAATGAGTCTTAGTTTTCTAGGGCTGATGGAATAAAATTAAATTATTTTGAATAACAAACAAATAAAACCTTCCAACATATGTAAAAAAATTTAAATATTCACTCATGTATTTTGACATAGAAATAATTACACTGTAATTACGTTTCCTGTAAGTTATAGATTGAATAACTTTTACACATGCTGTTTTAAATTGGGGATGGGGGAAACCCAAAACAAACAAACAACAAAACAAGAATTTTGTTTCCTCATCATTTTGGAGGATAAAAGTTCAAATTAGAACATCAGTTCTATGGGAATTTCTTCCTTGTTTGTAGCCCTGGGCCTTACTTGGCATTTCTTGGTATTGGGGCGGGGGGAATCTCTTTCTGTGTGTTTCTGTCTTCTTGCTCTTTTTATAGAACACCACTCAAGGAATCAAATTTAGGACTGATTTTACTCTGGTATGGTCTCATTAACAGAACAAAAGTAATGTTGTATTTCCAAACAGGCTGTCATTCATAAGTACAGGAATTAGCAATCCAACACATAATATTATGGGGAAACAGTATAAATATAAGGCAAAGGAATAGAACGAAATCCTTCACAACATCTGATATTTGCACGCTTTGAAAACTTTTACTTCTAAGAGAAGTTTTAAAGATCTCAGAGATCCCATTGTTATTGTTGTTAGATACTGTTAAGCCAGCTATGCCTCACAGCAACCCTATGAACAATAATAGATCTCAACCTTGCTATTCTGCACCATCTTCAGGATCTGTCATACTCAAGCCCCTTACAGTAAGCAGTCCCTCAGTTAATCCCTCTTGTTGAGGGTCTCCCTCTCTTTCTCTGACCTTCCACATATCCCAGCAAGAATTAGTTTCTCCTGAGACTATGCTCAAATTACATGAGGCAGTGTTTCACCATTTTTGCATCTAAGGAGCACTCTGGTTTTGCTTCATTCCAAACAGACTTGTTTGCTCTTTTGGCAGCCTACAGTATTCAATACTGATCTCCAACACCATAATTCAAAGACATTGATGATGAACAGAGACCCTAGACCAATCATAGGCTGTGATCCATTAATGAGCTTGATATCAATTTTATATCTAAGCCAATAGAAAACAACAGAAGAAATTACTTTGTACTATATATACATAACCCATTACCATATAATTGATTTTAACTTACAGATCTATTCTCACTATAAAACCATCTCATACTGTTTGATCAAAGGATTATTGGAAATCAGAATCTGACCCTACAAAACAGAGTAGAACAGCCCCACTGGATTTCTGAAACAGTAACATTTACCAGAGCAAACTATCACATCTTTGTCCCAAGGAGCAGCTGATGAGTTTAAGACACTGACTTTCTGGTCAGCAGCTGAATACTTAAACATTGTGCCACCAGAACTCCTTTGCAAAGTACATGTTAATGTTCAAATATTTTTTAAGAAATTTTCATTTCTATGTATTATTATATAAGTGTAATTTAACCTCTAGACACATTTTTTTAAAAAGATATGGATATATTTAACTCTTTATATTTTGCTTCTATATTCCCCTTTACTGTGATCCTTACTCTATTTACTGTTACTTAACTCCTAAATTTACTTGCTATGAATAGCTTACATTGGTTCTAACCAGCACATGTATATAAATGAAGTACCAATATTTAAAATGACACCTAGGTAATAGGCAAATAAGGTTTAGAACTAACAATAGAATGATTTTCTTGTTGATTCCAGGTGTCCTGGAGGGCAGTGCTTTGGGGTCTGGGTCTTCAATTTGTCTTTGGGATTTTGGTCATCAGAACTGATCCTGGATTTATTGCATTCCAATGGTTGGGAGACCAAGTTCAGGTATGAGAAATTGAATGTGAGGACTCTGTACTTTCAGAATCCTAAAGAAAGGAATTTATGGCAATATTAGAAGATTGAGCTAGTGGGCGAAATCTTGTGGAAAGATTATACTAGAGTATAACCATAAATATGAGTAAAGAGAAAGAGCTGTTAAGTTCTTCTGTTCCTCCATGAGCAGTTCATAGGATAATAGCCTGTCTCTGTACTGTCAAAGGGAAGTCAACCTCAGTAATAATAGCAATACTTAATCATGAATGAAGCTGATCCAATATTCTTCTTTGTCCTTTCTAGATTCATTCTTGTTCTCTTTCTTCCCCCTTCAGATTTTTCTGAACTACACTGTGGCGGGATCTAGTTTTGTCTTTGGTGATATGCTGGTTAAGGATGTCTTTGCTTTTCAGGTAATATCTGCTTTATAAATAAGAATAAAGGTCTTGGGTGGCAGTAAAGAAAAGGATGAATATGTATGTTCAAAATATCAGTAATCCTGTATGCCAATTTAGCATAAGGAGAGAGTTTCATCCCATCAGTAGAAGAAACAGCATCACTCCCTTGCATTTAATCATTATCACCTCCAAATCACATACAATTAGGGCCAGTCTAGAAGATCAGATAAGATGTCTTATGTTTTCTTACTGATAGAATAATGGATCCCCCGCCCCCATTTATTTCTAGACTAGTTTTCATGTAAATAACCACTGTTCAGGTATCCTTGGGAAGATGAGTGTTTAGTTTGGACACTTCACATACAGAGCTTACTTAAGATATACATGAGTACATATAGTGCAATATCTCACCAGTTGCTCTATATTTCTTCTTACAGTCATTACCAATCATCATTTTCTTTGGATGTGTGATGTCCATGCTATACTACCTAGGTCTTGTGCAGTGGGTAGTTCAAAAGGTGAGTTATCCTCTTTATCAGGAGAGATTTGTCTTCATCTTATAAACTGTCAAGAAGCACAAATATGATTTTTGGGGGGAGGGGAGTGGGGGTAGAGATTGCTCATAGGTAGATGCTGGTGAAAGCTATAACAATTTTTCATAAATAGCAAACAAAAGAGGACAATAGACTTCAGGAAAGGGGGCTGCAATAAAGTGAGAAACTCAATCACAGAACCACCATATTCAGATGCTGGGGAGGGAGAGCCTACAACACCCCTGGAGAAAAATTTCTTCAGTTTGGGATTAAAGAGAACAATAGAATTTAAGAGAGGGGGTTGCAACCAGATGAGAGACTCACTTTCACAGTTGGCACATTGAAGTGCTAGCAGGGAAACTGCCTACAACCCCACTAGACAGAAACTCCTTAAGTTGGGGAACCCAGTTGCATCACTCCACAGACAAAAGAGGATAATAGACTCTAGGAAAGGGAGCTACAGTAAGGTGAGATTCCCACAGGGCTGCACTGCAGAGCAGAGAGGACCTGAAAGACTTTAGGAAAGGCAAACTTTCCTATTCCACAGGTCCAAAAGGGACATCCAGTAGATTGAGTTGCCCAATCCCATAGACTGAAGATTTTAAGCTTGCAACTAATCAATAACACCATAAAGATAAAGAACTATCAACAACTGATACAAACACAATAGAAACAGCATAACATATACCAAGCAAAACTTCACATAATGTCAAGAAAGCAGCAGGCAGTTTTAAACATTGTGGAAGGGGGAGGGGAAAAGCTTTTTTTTTAAAAAAAAAAAAACAACATGCAGGGTATATTGAAGACCTAATGAACACCCTAGAGTCGGGGGTGAGGCAGAAGAAATATATTGATGTAGAGTCATATGAACAGCTAATGAAAATGGTACAAATGATGAAAGAAATACTAGAAGCCAGAAATAAAGTGAATACAGGGAGCCAGAAGAAATATATCAATGCAGAGGAACTTGAACAACTATGAAAGAAACTGCAAAAAAAGACAAAAGGACAAATATTGCATAATGTCACTGTTATAAAACAGGACTGACATGGAGGTTGGAGGAAAACTAAGGACAAACAATGTACACTGCATTGAAACAAATGAGGAAAAGACCTATTTAAAGGAATATATGATTAGGTATTATTTGCATAATAACAGTCCAGAATAAGAGGTACTTAGCAAAGTGGACAGGAGAGAAATTGTGCAACAATGAAAGATTTTTTTAAAAGAGAAAAGCGAACTAAGGGGGAGGGGAAAAAGGAAAATGTGCTACAATAAATGAATGGAAATCCAGGTTTTCTGTAGATTTTAATAAAATCTTAATAATAATAAAAAACACATAGTGAAAGGTATATACACAAAACCGAGAGCCAAAATGATTCTCAAAGGAGAAAGACTGAAGACATTCTCCTTATAAACAGAGACCTGACTAGGAATGTCCACTTTCACTACTCTTTCAGTATTGTATTGGAAATACTTGCTAGGGCAAGTAGACAAGAGAAGGCAAGAAGAGGCATCTGGATCGGCAAAGAGGTGGTGAAATTGTCATTAAATGTAAATGATATGATAGTGTACACAGAAAACCCCAAGGATTCAACAAAAAATCCTGTTAGACTTTGTAAACCAATTTTGTAGGACGGCAGGATACAAAATCATCAAACAAAAATCAGTGGAATTCCTCTCCAGTAACAAAGAAAACACAGAGAAGGAAACTTAGAAAGCAATGTTATTTACAGTAGCCAACCCCAACCTTCACATGTACTTCTATCAGTTCTAACACCAAACGACTCTCCTAGGGCTCTTACCGCACTGCTACTGGGCCTACTAATTCTTTGCAATGAATCCACAGACAGTACTATGAGGTTTATTAATAAGTATCAGGTTTGAAACACTCAGGATCCAATTCTTAAGTCAGGACAATTTCTCACTTGTGCTTACAGGCCCTTTGACCTTAATCCTTTCAATCTTAAACCAATATTACAAAGATCTCTTAGTCCTTTAAACTATAGTATCTTCCCTTGAGTCCTCCAGCAAGCTTGGGTGAGTCTTGGATTCTGGATTCATGAGGACATGAGTAGTTCCAGCTCAGCTGTCTCTCCCATAGGTCTGGTTTTCTGCCACCTTTTCTGCTGCTGCTGCTAGTGCTGCTAATATCATGTCTTCATCTGTCTGTTTCATGTCAAATTCTACACCCCTGGAGGGTGTACACTGCACCCTCCACTTCTTCCTTCTATTAGAAAGGAGATTTCCCTTTTATGCCTTGTTGTTATTATTAAGTGCGATCAAGTTGAGTACGACTTGTAACAACCCTATGAACAACAAATCTGAACCCTGTCTGATATTGTGCAATCTTCACAATCAACCCTATCCTATCCATGCCATATTCATAATCAAATACACCCAATCCCATTACTTCAGTCACTGAGTCAATCCACGTGGTTGAGGGTCGTCTTCTCCTTAGGTAATCCTCCACCTTCCCAAGCATGATTGTCCAAAGAATAGTCTCTCCTAAGCAACATGTCCAAGTATGCCTTATCATCTTTGTGTCTGGCTGCACTTTTTCCAAGACATATCTATTTGTTCTTTTGGCAGTCCATAGGATATTCAGTACTCTTCTCCACCACCACAGTTCAAAAGCATCGATTTTCTATAATTGTTACTCATTGTCCAGCTTTCAGAGGCACTGCAACTGATCAGAAAGTCTATGGCCTGAATCAAACATACCTAAAGCATCAAATTGACATCATTGTGCCTAGTAAGCCTAGTGGATGGCAAGCCTAGTGGATGGCAAGATTAGCCCATCCCCTCACTAGTAGACATACACCTTACTGCTCTCACCCAGAATGTGTTATTTACTTCATTCACATTATTAGCACAGTCCCACCTAGCCATGGGGCAAAATCCAAATAAGTGGCTTAAAAGGCCACTTAGAACAATCAATTTGCTGCCCCACAGCATGCTATCAGGGTATGCCAGTCCCTAGAGAAAGATATAATGTTTGGTAAAGCAGATAGTTAGTGGAAAAGAGTGAGAGCCTCAATTCAATGGGGTTGGCACAGTGGCTTTGACACTGGGCTCAAGCACAACGTCTCTAAGGATCAGAGTGTTGAACACTGGATCTCTGTGAGTTGGAGTTAACTCAACTTTACCAGAAAAAAAAAACATACACACACACTGATCTACAGTCTTTTCAAGAGTTTTCCTTTATTCTAAAAGTCAAGAGTCCTGAGTTCTAGTTCAAGCTTATTTTTGTTATCTCCTTTGTGGTTTTAGTTTGTCACTTGGCTTCCATAGACCTGTTTTCTTGCCAGTAAAATGGAGAGAGGGGAGTTTTGCTAGACACTTTCTAAGAATCTTACTAATGCTAATGGATTAGGGCTCTATATCCTTTTAGATTGCTTGGTGTTTACAAGTCACCATGGGCACCACCGCCACTGAGACCCTCGCTGTGGCAGGAAACATCTTTGTGGGTATGGTAAGTACCTAGTTGATCTCTGGTTTCTTTTTCCCTGTAGAACTGATCACTTTGCAGAAAATGAATCGAGAAAGTCATACTTTCCTTCTGAAAAGTCAAATTAATGAATATTTTGGGGCAACCAATGTCTGATGAAAACAAAAGCTCAGTGGGGACTCACCTAATTGCTTTCATCATCTGTATTTGGTAATGTTTACCTGGGAATTTTTAAACTAGACATCCTTAGCCATAAATTCAACTTTTTACACAGGAATGTAAGACAATTTCCTGGTTCTTATCATATCCTTCTAAAAGGGTGAGATAGTATGTCTCATCTACAACCTTGCTTTAGCCTTTTGACTCCTTTACAGCCCTTGTTTCCTAGGGTCTCTAAGGAAGCAATGATTTGCTTTGTTCATCATCCCAATACTTGTTAGGTACATTTGTCTGCAGGAGTGGTTGCTTAATATAAACTGACAATTGAGTTGACAAATCAGCTCAATGTTAAGAACCATGCCTTATCACATTGACATAGTTAGTAGTAAGACCAAGAACCTGCTTCTGAAATGTTCTCAAAGCACTTCTGGATGCGTCTGCTTTAGCACTCACCTGCTCAAACTTTGCTGACACTATCCATTACTGGGGGAGTTCTGGTGGCCTAGTGGTAAGAAGTTGTGCTGCAATCCAAAGGCACAGCGCTGGAATCCACCAGATGTTCCATTAGAGAAGGATGGGAAGTCTCTTTCTGTGCAATTTACTGCCTCTGAAAACCTGCTGGAGAGTGAGCTATGAATTGGTGTCCACTCAACAGCACACAACAGCAACATACATAGTTGTTAATGCTGCTGGCCTAGTAGTCAAAAGCTTCACTGCAGTATCAAAGGTGCATGATTCAAATTCACCAGCTGCTCCACAAGAGGATAGACAATCTCCTTCCATGTGCTTTACTGTCTCTGAAAACCTGAGGAAAGGTCACCTACAAGTTGGTTCCAACTCAATGACACATAACAAAAAAACCAATAAGAACACACATAATCAATTTCATCTTCTAAATTCTAAGCTCCTAAGAGTAGAAGCATTACTTTATCTATACTATTATTCTTAGCATTTAATTTAGTACTAAGCACTAGTTGATACTTATTAACTGGTAAATAACATCTTAAATCACTACTAAAGAGAGTTAACACAATTTGGCCATCATTTTATAACTTTCTTTTTTTTTCATCAAAAGTAAAGAGTATCTGCTCATAGTTCATTTAATGAACGCTTGTCAAGTGTCCAATATTTAGTCAGTAAATTTCTTTTTCTCTGTAAGGTTATTCAGAAAGTACCTTGGCTTTAGACCTTGAAATGCAACAGAAATACACTATTTTGCTTCTGTAATATTTTAATAGCATTTTATTGTCTTTTCAGTGGCATTACATTCAGCAAAATGGGTTTTCATTCAATATTTCCTTTACATATTGTTCAATGATATTGGTTAAACATAACCGATAATCTCCTTATTTTCATTCTAATTGTTGGTTCCCATTAACCAAGTCTTACGTTTTCTAAACCTCCCAATTTTGTCCCTTTCTGTTAGAAATTCTCTTGTTGTCTCAATCAGAATGAATTTTAATAATAATCAAGCAGCATCTAGTTCCTCTGGTTTCAGGAGAGAGAAGGCCATGATTCATGCAGATAATTAGTCCTAAAGACCAGTTCCTTCTCTGAATCTTGGTTTCATTTTCTCTCTTTTGCCCAAGATGAGTAGGAAGCTTTTTGATAATATTTTAAATTTTAAATTGATAAGATAAGCACATAGGAGAATATGCAAAAAACAATGCCAACCAGGATATGATTAGTACCGGAAGGAATGAGTCAGAAGCTGAGCAGGCTTGAAAGCAGAGCTCAATACTCACTAGGTTGAGCTCCCCCCACCCTGTTTTCTTATTTATTCTTATTAGAATAAAACTCACCATGGAGGAAAGAGTATGTGTCTAACACACCAGTCCCAGGAGTTGGGGTGGGTACTCCGGGGTGGGAGGCATACTCTCTTGTAATCTGACTGGCTTCTTGTTTACAGACAGAAGCACCCCTGCTGATCCGACCATATCTCGGAGACATGACGCTCTCTGAAATCCACGCAGTGATGACAGGAGGGTTTGCCACCATTTCAGGCACCGTCTTGGGAGCCTATATATCCTTTGGAGTAAGTATGTTTTGCCTGATCACTCCTGGGTAAGTTCTGTATAGATACTGACTTCTGTGTCTGACTTTGCAGATCAGCCCAGCATCCTTGATTTCTGCTTCTGTGATGGCTGCCCCTTGTGCTCTCGCATTGTCAAAGCTTGTATATCCTGAAGTAGAAGAGTCAAAGTTCAAGAATGAGGAGGGGGTAAAACTGCCCCGTGGGTGAGTCCAACGCAGTATTTAAATTAGCAGACAGTGGGGTCAGGTGCAGTCAAGTGGTGATCTGATGGTGGAGGCTTGAAGCGTCCCTGAGGGAAGATATGATTCCGTATACTCTCCTGCCTATCTTTGCCTCTAGTTGATCATGTCAATTGCCTTGTTTAGTTTTATTGTGTTATTTTAACTGTACCACCTGCTATTAGTTATTGCATGGAAGCACTCTCTGTCCTTGATCTCAGTGTGTATTTCATGGTAATTGTGTGTGATACTGCTTCAAAGTAATGTCCACTTGGAGGGTTACTAAAGGACCGTCAGCACCACTCAAAGCTAGTCTTACACCTCCCCTCCTTTGTAGAGACAGTGGGATTTCTTAGAGGGCTGAGACTGCTATTGACATCACAATCTCTCCCCCATACCCAATAACCACAGGAAGGAGAAGAATCTCCTTGAAGCTGCCAGCAATGGAGCTGCAGATGCCATAGGCCTTGCTGCTAATGTAGCTGCCAACCTGATTGCCTTTTTGGCTGTGTTGGCATTCATCAATGCTGCCCTCGCCTGGCTAGGAGAATTGGTGGAGATACAAGGACTCAGTTTTCAGGTAAAGGATTGCATCTATAGAATTGCCTTCCTTAGATGTAAAGGAAAAAGTCCGTGAGCCATGCATGTGATTCTGACCCGTGATAATCTAAGAGAAAGGATAAATTGGAGAAGGGTGGAGGAGATTGTGTCAAGATTCCAAAATCAATCTCCATAATAGTCTATGTGTTTCCTGCTGCCAAAGGGGCCCTTTAGAGTAGTGAGAGAAGATCTTCACCCTGAAACCCACAGCGTCCCTTTTCAGCAGGAAGTAGCTAAGAGAATACACCGTCCCCTTTTCCTTATGACTCAGGGTGAAGTCTCTCTCAGGGAGGAGTGATAGGGAATGGCAAAGGATACACTGACAAAGAAGATTAATCAGAACTGGCTTTGACAAGCACTGTGGCATTTGGACAAGAACAAACTGGGAGGAGGGTAGAGAGAATAGTGCAACAATGAATGAGTGGAAGCCCAAAATCTCTGTAAATGTTTATGAAAATTAATAAAATATAATTATAGAAAAAAAAATGAAAATAAGATTCAAAATCCTGGACTCCTAAGTGCTGTAATTAAGTATTTTTTTTTTCTTTCCCTCTGGTATCTCTTTCCCTTAGGTCATCTGCTCTTATATTCTAAGGCCCATGGTCTTCATGATGGGTGTAGAGTGGGCAGACTGTGGCATAGTGGCAGAACTGGTCGGGATCAAGTTCTTCATCAATGAGTTTGTAGCCTATGAGCAACTGTCTCAATACAACCACAAACGTCTCTCTGGAATGGAAGAGTGGATTGGGGGTGAGAAGCAGTGGATTTCAGTAAGTAATAATCCAGAAAAACATCTGTAGTGTGATGTCTTGGTCATGGCTATGTGTGGGTTATCAAAAAATGCTACATAAAAGTTTCTCACAGACCCACAGATTCCTTTCCAGTGCCTCAGACTTAATCACAAAGTAAACATAAAAACATGCTTTTAAAAAATTCGCCCGTTACTACTGAGTTGATTCCAACTCATGATGGCCCTCCATCGGGTTTCTGAGGCTGTAAATCTTTGCAGAAAGAAACTGCCCATCTGTCTACCATGCAGCAATTAGTGGATTTGAACCATCAACCTATTAGTTAGCAGCAAAACATGTAATGTACTACACAACCAGGGATCCTTAAAATTATGATTAGCAGCTTCTATCTCCAGGATCTGAACTACCCACACATCAGTGTGCTATTTCTTCCCCATCTCCTGATTCAACATCTCTCTTCAACATAATTATCACATCTATGTTATTGGAGCTATTTTTTGATGGTTTAAAATCCCATTCTCTAAGTGTCATACATTATAAACCAAGGATAAAGATGATAATCTCCTCCCATGTGATTTATAGCCTTGCAAGTCCAACGGAAGGTCAGCTGTG
>NW_006399975.1:1041147-1058625 GCF_000299155.1 Elephantulus edwardii | reverse complement strand
AGGGGGGTCCCACCGTGTCCGGCAGTCTTTGCTCCTCTGGAGTTCCACGGCAGGTGGCTGACTGCTGCTCTCCCCGGGTCTCTTCCGGGTCCCTCTCGCGGCGTTCCCCGGTCTGGCGGCAGCGTTCCCCCGGCCTGGCGGGCGGCGGTGTGCGTTCCCCCGGCTGGCAGCGGCGTTCCCCCCGGGTCAGCAGTTCTAATCCATCAACAGCTCCATGGGAGAAAGATGAGTTCCCTCTTCCAATTAATATTCACAACCTCACATCTCACTCCCTAATCTCAAAACCTACTATACAGCTGCAATATCAAAACAACATGATATCTAGACAACAACAGACACATAGATAAATGGAATAGAAGAGAGAACCCAGAAATCAACCCATCCACATACAGTCAACTGGTATTTGACAAGGGAAAAAAAATCCATTAAATGGGGAAATGACAATCAATTATCCTTAACAAGATAATTGGCAAAACTGGACATCTGCCTGCTGGAGACTAAAACTGGATCCACATTTCACACTATTCAGAAAATCCAACTCAAAGTGTATCACAGACCCAGGAGTGAAACTCAAAACTATAAAGCCTACAATATAAATAGACTTGCAAACATAGAAGGGAAAAAAGGCACAGCTAGGAAAAGGTAAAATCAATGAATAGAACCTTCTTAAAGTCAAGTCCCTGTGTGCATAAAAAATCTTCTCCATTCTCCATTGCAAGAATAGAGAAATAGTCCAAATGTCCAATCACAACTGAATAGATTGGAAAATTATGATTTATTCACACAGAACTCTGAAGCAATGATTTTGAAAAATACGAAATAATTTGGGAGAGCATTGGGAGACAGGAGAGCATTATGCTGAGTGAACTAAATCAGTCTTATAAGGATAAATACTGCATAAGACCATTATTGTAAAAATAGAAGGATTCATCACAACAAGATAAAGGTAAATAATCCAAAAGAAAAGTGGGCATGGGATATGGACACTTCACCAAAGAAGACTTTCAGATGGCTAACAAGCACATGAAAAAATGTTCAAAATCCCTAGCTCTTAAGAGAAATGCAAATAAAAACAACTATGAGATATCATCTCACCCCAATAAGAATAGCAAAATTTAACAGAACAGCAAGCAACAAATGCTGGCAAGTTGTGGAGAAACTAGAACACTTATTCACTGTTGGTGGAAGTGTAAAATGGTGCAACCACTGTGGAAGACTGTATGGTGCCTACTCAAAAAGTTGCAAAGAGAAGATTTTATTGACCTCGCAATTCCACTACTGGGAATATACCCCAAAGAGACCATAACTTACATCCAAGCAGATATATACACACCCATGTTTATTGCGGCTTTGTTCACAATAGCAAGGAGTTGGAAACCACCTAAGTGTCCATCAACAAACAAATGAATACAGAAGCTGTGGTATATTCACACAATGGAATATTATGCAGCATTGAAAAACAAGAAACTCATGCAATATTATTCAAAATGGGTGACTCTGAAGGATATTATGCTCAGTGAAGTAGCTCAGTCACAAAAGGACAGATATTGCATGGTGCCACTGTTGTAAAACAGGAGTGACCTTGGGGTTGGGGAGAGACTGAGAAAGATGGGTTCAATAATGTATACTGCACTGAAACAGATGAGGGAGAAAACTATTTAAAAGGGATATGTGATTAGGTATTTTTGTTATGACAGGAATCTAGAGTGAAGACTACATGGTGGAGTGGACCTGGGGGAGGGTTTATAAAACAATGAAATAATTTTTCCTTTGCTTTTCCAAGAGGGTAATGTACTGGGGCGGGGGGGAGAGGGTTAGGAGGGGAGAAAAGTGCAACAATGAATGAATGGAAATCCAAAGTCTCTGCAAATTTTTACTGAAATTAATAATAAATTAAATTAAACCCAAAAAAGGGGAAAAATTGAAGGATTAACTAGTAAAATGTATGTAGGGCTCCAAGGAGAGAAAGTGTGGGAGCAGAGAGGTAAAAATGAGTAGGGATGAAATTGCAGGGTTGCAAAATTTGGTGGAAGGAGGGAAGGGATAAAGGAAATGGGAAAGAGGGGACCTGAAAAAATTGGGTAATGGTGGCCATAGTCCAGTGGTGATTAATTTTATCAAACACAAAATATGAAAATGTATGACCAAGGAGGATAGAAGGAGAACTGATGCCTTTGAGCTGTGGTGCTGGAGAAGAGTACTGAGAATACCATGGACTGCTAGGAAAACAAATAGATTTGTCCTGGAGAGGGTTAAACCAGGTGGCTCCTTGGAGGCAAGGATTCTGAGGCTCCGTCTAACTTACTTCGGACATGTAGTGAGGAGAGACCAGTCCTTGGAGAAGGACATCATGCTTGGGAGGGTGGAGGGACGGCGCAGGAGAGGAAGGCCCTCTATGAGGTGGATTGATTCAGTGACTGGGATAATTGGGATGGGAGTGTCAGAGACAGTGCGATTGGCACAGGACAGAGCGGAGTTTAGGGCTGTTGTACATAGGGTCGCTATGAGTCGCAGGCGACTCGACGGCACATAACAACAACAACAACAACAACATGAAACATAATGTCAATGAAGAAAAGTATAGGGGAAAATCTGCATAATAAAGTTCTCAGTAATTTTTTTTTTAGAAAAAATTCTACACCAGTAGGTGAAAAGAAAATCCACAGACAAGGAAAAAACACCACATTTGGTAACAACCTTTCAGACAAGAGTCTCATAACTAAAGTTTACAGAATACTACAGAGCCTCCACAAGAAAAAGTCTGATATCACTCAATCACAAAATAGGCAAAAGATTCTTCACAAAAGAGGACATTCAGATAGCTAACAAATCCAGGAAGAAATATTCAAAATCACTAGTAATCAGAGAGATGCAAATCAAAACAACAATGAAATACCATCTCACCTCAGCAACAGTAACAAAGTTTAAGCAATAAATATTAAAGAGAGATGGGAACGCGTAGCACTTGTGTGGGAATTGTAAAATGTGACAACTGCTAGGGAAGGCAGTTTGGTGTTTCCTCAAAAAGTGGAATATCTGCGTGATTTTCACTTTCTCCACACCCAGTCACTTGGTGTCCCTCTCAGACCATGTGATAAAAACCTGTTCATTTGAAAAAAGAAAGCTGAACATAGAAATCCACATGACTCATCTATTCCACTACTAGGAATATATCTCAAGGAAATCAGAACTGAGACATGAATGGACATATATACACCTATGTTAATAGCAGCAATTATTCACAATAGCAAGAAAATATTAACAGCTCAAATGTCTATCAACAAATAGATAGATTGGGAAAACTGGTATATCCACACAATGGAATACTATGCAGCACTAAGGAATAATGATTTCATAAAACATTCTATAACATGAGAGAGGCTAGAAAGTATTATGCTGAATGAAATAACTCAGTCACATAAGGACAAATGGTGCATAAGACTGAAATTGTGGAAACAGGAGAATAATTGGCAAAACATATATAAACATTCAAAAGGGGAAGGGGAGAAGGGTGGTAAAAAAAGAAGGGTAAATGAATAGGATGGGAGAGATTAGCAGGTGGAGGGGGCTGAAGGAATAGAAGAGATTCCATGAGGACTTGAAGAGAAGGAGGGATAATAGGTACAGGTCAATAGTAATTAACTACATTAAATATATGTATATAAATGAATGATTGTATAAAATACAATGTTATATGAATGATTGTAAGCAAAACAATTTAAAAATATTATAGCCTCAGAAACCTGATGGAAGGTTGCTTTGAACCAGAAGCAACTTGACAACAGTGGTTTTGGGTTTGAGTCTCTTCATTTACCACACAAGCAGTTAAGTGCTCCACTACCAACTGAAAAGTCGACAGTTTGAACCAACCCAGTGATGCCTTGAGAGAGAGGCCTGGAGATTGGATTCTAAAGGATTACAGCCTTGAAAACCCTCCACAGCACATGGGGTCGCCTGAGCTGGGGTCAATGTCACAATAAATTGTTTTGAGGGTTTTTTCGCTTCCTCCTATCTTCCTCCATCTCTCTAGCTTCTTCCTCCCAATCATCCTCATTCTGAGGCCTTTCTTTGTTTGTTTTTTACTTTATAAAAACAGCATTAGGCTAAGAGACCCATGGAAGTTTCTATATTATTATCCTTGTAAAGGAATAGGAAGCAGCTGTTACTAAACATGCTTTCTACATTCTTAACCATAGAAAGACGGAGAGATCTAGAGACACTGAAACTTCCATCACGACAATGTTCTGTACACAGGAGACTGAATTTGTTTATTTCTCTTTGTTTTCCCTAGGAAAGAGCTGAACTCATTACAACATTTGCACTTTGTGGGTTTTCCAATCTCAGTTCCATGGGAATCACACTGGGAGGCTTGAGTGAGTGAATTCAATTTACACAGCTTCCCACTAAGCCTCCTAGACCCCAGCTTCCATAGCTCACATTCTCGTTGCATCACTACAAGCTGAGACCAGACAGAGAAGCTGAGGTGACATGGACCATCTCAGATTGCGGAAGACAAAGGCAATCATGTTATCTTACTATGCATGGTATCAACTAATCTCAACTAACAGTCACTTTTCTTTTGATTGGAGGAAATGAACAACGAATTTTATTTGTATTTTCCCTGCATGGGAGAAAGAGTTATAGTGCTATTACTTCTATTTTGGTGTGAACTTGTATGTGTTCTGGTTTTTATTCAGTAGCGAGTTTATTTTAGTTATTGTCACAGAAGTGGAAATCCCCAGGAAGGCAAAAGAAAAACAGCAGACACAGAAGGCAGAGAGTTAGCAAGAGGCAGTAGTGTAACAAGTTGTATTTAAAGTTGCAAACCATCATGTGAGGGAGGATTCTTTTAAACAGACAGTTATATTTAGCCTGGTAGAGATCTGGGTGAATGCAGGGGATGAATGGAGAAAATCATATGAGAAAAAGTGGAGGTGCCCTTGGGGGCAGATATGGGGGAGATGACTAGCAGATGCTAAGGGTTCAGAAAATCAAAGTTAGAACTGAATCTTAACAGGTACCAGCCTATTGGTTCATTTTTTTGTGGCAGCCATATTATCATACTTGCTTCCTGGTTGAACAACTTAAAAGTGAAACAATTTGGGAGTTTTTAAATCTTTTCCCTTTCTGCTAAACCCTTGTCTAGATTGTTTGTGAATACTGTCCTTCTTCCTCGTCCAGCTTAGTCCGGATAGCAACTGATGAACATAGACATTTGCCTCTGTCTGGAACACCTAAGAGCTTTGTTTGATCCAGATGTAGCCTGAGAATATTAACAGAACTACTGCGGTTGTCTGGTAGCATATTCTATAGGGATATGCACTGCCAACCTAAAGGTAGCTAGTTTGAATCCATCAGCAGCTTCATGGGAGAAAGATGAATCATCTCCTCCCACACAGTTTACAGTGTCCAAAAAAAGCTTGGAAGGTTACCTCTGAGTCAGTTGCAACTTTACAGCCATAATTTTGAGTTATTGATGTTGCCTGACTTATTTAGGATGAGGCACACAATCCTTAACCCAGGGAATGTTCCAGGCAGTGATCCCTCAGGATTAATATATGTATGTGTCCTTTGGATTCCCATTGGCAAGCCTCTGAGAGTTAGTGGTGAAGATACTATTCATCTGCTATGTTTGTCTCTCTGCACACTTCTAAATGGGGACCATGGGAGAGACCTGATTGCGTAATAGAGAGGAGCTAAAATGATCTTGTTTTGCTGTCTGCAGCGTCAATGGTTCCCCACCGGAAGAGTGACTTGTCCAAGATTGTGCTCAGTGCCCTCTTCACAGGGGCCTGTGTGTCCCTTATCAGTGCTTGTGTGGCAGGTAGGTGCCTCAACATGGTGCTTAGAAGAAATTACCTACATCATGACAGGATATTGAATTAATCACCCATCCTACAGATACATAGAAAAGGCACCTAATCTAAGGTACTTCATTTACACCCAAAGAAAACAATAAAGAAACTTCCGAAGCATGTACAAAATCTTTCCCCAGTACCTGTCTTTTTCTCCAGGTATCCTCTATGTCCCCAGGGGAGTGGGAGCTGACTGTGTCTCCTTGCTAAACACCAGTTTCACCAACAGCAGCTATGAGACCTATGTATGTTGCAAAGAACTCTTTCAGAGGTGAGCGCTACAATCCTTGATGCCTCTTCTTATACCAGGTCTTCACTCAAGAGTATTCTGGACATATTAAAGTGGACTGTGGACTTGCGGGGGGGGGGGTGTGATTCTATAACAATGAAAGAATTTTTTCTTTTCTTCGAAGAGGAAAATGAACTGGGGGGATGGGTGGATAGGGAAGAAAATGTGCAACAATGAATGAATGGGGGAAAATTAAATTGAAAGAATATGCTGTAAAAAACATATGTTGCATTAAAAAATCATGAATAAAAACATTTAATAAAAAAGAGGATTCTGGAGGGAAAAGAAACAAAGTCTCAAAGATAGTCAAGTGAATGCTGGCTAGGTTGTATGAGAAGGGAAATGAGTATTTGTAATGGTGTAGGTCTGTGCTCTCTTTTATTAGGCACGTCTTCATTATTATTAGGTATAAAATGGACAGCAGATAGGTTTTACCTGGATTAGTGAGGTATTAATAGGTAGGAAAGGAAAGAAAAAAGCAAAAGGGTTCTCTTTAAAACAGCTGTGTTTATCCTACAGCACTTGATTGTGCTCATGCTAAACTTAAGCCTAGAAGCTGTTATACGAACAGAGCAAGGAAACACTGCATGGTGCAAAATCATGAAAGGAGTGCACTGGGCATGTACCCTATCTCCATACCTTTTAATCTATATGCTGAACAAATCATTCAAGAGGCTGGACTTTAAGAAGAAGAATGTGGCATCAGGGTTGGAGGTAGACTTACCAACAATTTGTATTATGCGGATGGCACAACCTTGCTCACTGAAACAGAGGAGGACTTCAAGTGTTTGCAGCAGAAGAACAAGGATTGCACTCTTCAATATGAATTTCATCTAAACATCAAGACAACAAAGCTTTTCACCACTTGGCAAAATGGCAGCATCATAAGAGATTGCATAAGAGATCAGAAGAGATTGCAGTTGTTAATAATTTTATTTTGCTTTACATTCTTGGCACCAACAATCAACTTTAGGAAATTCTGCTATTAGGGACTTCTCCAGAGTGATAAAGGGCCATGATGTCAGTCTAGAGACTAAAATATGCCTGATCCAGGCCATGGTCTTCTTAATTGCTTGCTATGCATCTGAGAGCTGGACAATGACTAAAGATGGCAGAAGAAGAATGGAAGAAGTTGTGGTGCTAGAGAAAAGAATCGAACACAAGGAATGCCAAGAGAACAAATAGTTCTGTCCTGGAGAGGGTGGAAGCAGGTTGCTCCTTGGAAGCAAAGATTTTGAAACTCAATATTACATGGTTTGGGCATGTTGCCAGGAAGAACCAGTCCTTGGAGAAGGACATCATGCTTGAAAGGATAGAAGGTCAGCATAGGAGAGGAAGACCCTGAATGAGATGGATTGACACAGTGACTATGGCAATGGGAGCTGGTGCATCAGAGACTATAAGGTTGGCTCAAGATAGGGCAGGGTTTAGAGCTATTGTTCGTAGGGTCATCGTAACTGACTCAAGGCATATAACAACAATGGCTTGTCTGCATTCTAATGGTGTAAAATATATCCATGATGTCAAGTTAATACTATTGATGTGGGTCAAAGTTAATTTTAATTCCCAGGCATATAAAATTATTTTCAGAGAATAAATTTGCTTATCATTCCTTAATGCAAAGAAAAAACCCCTATATTTATTGTGATTGGAATATAGATGCAAGTAGAAAGACTCAGCAACAGTTCTAAAAGGTTAAAAAGTTAATGGTATCTTATTTCATGGGGAAAAGAAGATTGAAAGAGGATAATATTGAATTGATAGAATCATGGTGAAGTTCAAATAGTGTTAAAGCGAGCTTGCTTGCCAAAGTCTGTATTATGAAGAAAATATATCATAAGGCTACACGAATTAATTTTGGGATAAATAAAACAAAGGGAGGATTTGAGAAATTAGACTGTATGATGCTACCAAAGTAAAAGATGTTACATACTGGTGGTACATGAATAAGTGAAGAGAATTCTGGGAGATGAGGGTGGGGATCCAAAAGCCTTTACATAAAATGCTATGGCATCTTGGCTTTGACCTGAAGAATTATGAACACTGGAGTGATCAGATATACTTTTTATAAAAGCAATAATCCAAGTGAGAGATGATGAGATCTAATACTAAGTAATTTTGAGGATGGAAATACAACAAACTAAGTAGAATTGAAAGGACTAACTCCAAGAACAAGAGTAAGAAAGATTATTGGTTATGTTGACCCGGGTAGAACTTGTGGAGAAACATAAGACAGCTGGAGTCTAGAGTTCAGGAGAGAAATCAAAACTGGAGAAAAAAAATGGAAGTTACTAAATAGGTAGTATGTTGACACTTTAAGTAGATATTCAGATGCTAGCTGCTTAATAGTTACCCAGCCGATTTAACAAATAATTTCTATTCTGTGCTCAAAGATTACTATCAAAAAAGGTAACCAGTATTCTAAAAATAGTCCCTTTCCCAGTTGTGAATTATAAACTAGGTAGGTTGTTTATCTTATAGGGTTTTTTTATTTTTAAATTATTTTTTTTAGTCTTTTATTCTTTGGGTTTCCCCCTTTCTTCTTCTTATGTACCATTGAATCGGATTTGACTTTGCACAGGAGGAGATTGCCCCCTCCTTCTCCAGCAGAGCATCTGGTGGATTCGAACCACGTGCCTTCAGGATTGCAGCGCAGCTTCCTGCCACTAGCCCACCAGAGTTCCTATCTTATAGTTTTGACTCCTATGTTCCTGTGACATTTGTTCAGTGGATGTCACCTATCAGCACACTCTAAATTAATAAAGTGAAAATTATTTCTATTTGTCGAACAGAGAATTGTCTTTATATTACCAAATTTTACTTAAAAAATAGGAAAATGTTCTTTCTTGTTCATTTATGCCTCCAAAGATTCAATTGACTTTCTTAATCTCAGGTTCCATACACAGATCATTAACATCTAGAGTCTGAAATGCTTGTGTCCAATTAATTTGTATTAATTAAACCTGAGATGGTTTTCTTTTTCAAGCAAGAAAGTCACTTCACTTTTTAAAATATACTCAATTCTAAATCACTTTGCAAATCATTAACTTCCCAAAAGGATTGTTATTAGGAGTTGAGTAAAGAAACATAATGAGTTGCAGAGAGTTTCTTGCTATTACTATCTTGGTCAGGAATAAGAAAATGAACTTCATTAGATCCTATTTATCTGGCCAGTGCTGATATATCCACTTATAGATTGTTTTGTTTCTGATTCCTAGTACAACTTATTGGTATAGTCTTGTTGCATCTTACTGTATTCTGACCTACTATGTTTCCTTCTAATTTTTCATTTCAGTACTTCTCTGAATGGCACTCACAGTCCTTCTTTTTCTGGTCTCTGGGAAGGCAATGAGTTCAGCGCCCTGGCCCTTGCTAACTGCTGTGAAATATACAACCACTCTACCTGTGTCTAACGATGGACCATTTCCACAAGCACATTGATCTTGACAGCTTTACGGAGACAAACATGTCTGCAGACTCAGTACCACTCTGTAATTGACTCACCAACATCTTTAACAATGTATCCCAATAATTAACATTTGTCTTGCTATTATTTAAACTGAATAGGAAATTGTCAATGGACTTTGCCTAAGCTTAGGTTTGAAATAATATTACTTTTTTTTTCAAATCTCGAGAATCTTGCTCCTCGTTTTTGTCTTTAAAATTGATGAAAACAAAACAGAAGCATTTGCCCCAAACAAAAAGCCAGAGGTAAAGAAGGAACATGAAAGAAAGGCAAATGAAAATGGAGAAGCCAAAGAGGAAGTGGGAGAAGTGCCATTACACTGAGAGATTGTAACCAATGTCATCAAACACACTGTATAAACTGATACATAGAATTAATTTCTTCAGAGAACTTTTACCCCAAATGCAATAAAAGATGTAAAAATTGTGTGAAGTGGTGTGTATAAACATGATGTGGCATATAATGTGCATTGAAGGAGAGAAAAGATCTTTTTCTTGGAGTTTTATGAGTGAGGTGAGATTTATGTTAGGAAGTAGGATATATGTTATTGAGCAGGTCAAGTTTGACCTTTTCTAAGTCCATTGACCTCATTTGGCCAGCTCTTGGCCCTTAAGTCCCAAATGAGCTGGATTTCAAATACCTGTACCTCTAGCCAGTGGGAGGATACAACCATTCCCCAAGTTGTATCCTTGCTCCTCTGTCCTGTTGATTCCCTCTGGATTCAGCCTATCTTCTTGTAAGCAAGATAAAACAGCTCAGTCAGAAAGCCCTGTGATGTGATGGGAATGACCACTGCCAGTTGGCTTGCCTAAGGCCGGTAGCAACTCTCAAAGCTGGACAAAAAAAAAGATGGGAGGTTACTGTGAACTACAGTCACAGTCTCCCTGGACCATCATCCACTGTAGACAGAGTAAACGGAGTAAAGGGCTGCCACACAGAGCTTCTCATCACTTCCTGCCACAGCGCCAAGCTGGCATCATTCACCTGACCAAAGAGAAGGTAGGCACCTGAATGTGCTGCAGCATCTTTTTTCTTCCTATGGTGAAATGTATTATTTTTTGTTTTGTTTTCATTTTTATTTTGTGCATAAAAAATTCATAAACATTGTGTTACATCCTGTCCTTCAGTCCTTCACATTGTGTTTCATACAATCATTCCCATTCATTGTATTTTGTACAATTAATCACCATTGAACTGTGCCCACCATTACTCTTTGTAGAACCCTGCAGAACCTTTCCCATTTCCTTTACCCCCTCCATCCATTTACCAAATTGTGTAGCCAGATTATGTCCACTCTGTCCATCCTCACCCCTCTGCACCCACAATTTCTCCCTTTGAACCCCATTACTTGTTCTACTAGTTACAATAATGGTCTTATGAAGTGTTTGTCCTTATGAGGCTGAGTCCACTCAGCATAATGCTCTCCAGTCTCTCCTGAGCTATGTAGTATTTTTCAAAATTGTTGTTCCTGAGTGCTGTGTAATATTCCATCAAGTGAATGTACCACAATTTCTCAATCCATTCATTTGTGGTTGGATATTTGGGCTATTTCTGTGTTCTTGTGATTGTGAGTAAACGCTGCTATGAGCATCAATGTACAAATCTTAGTTTTTCTTATTTACAAATATTTGAAGACTAACAGAATGTTCCTTTGTTAACAATTCCATATTTAACTCTATTATTGTCCTTGGAGATGGACATCATGCTCGGAAGTGTGGACAAACAGTGCAGGAGAGGGAGACCCCAGATGAGATAGATTGATACAGTAACTGGGATGATGGGGGTTGGTGTGTCAGAATTAGTGAGACTGGCTCAGGACTGGGAAGGGTTCAGAGTTGCTGTACACAGAGTCACTAGGCATCACAGGTGATTCAACCAATAACATTCTATGACAGGTTTGGAAGCAAGAGTGGCATCCACTTGCCCCTAGAAACTCTAATAAATTTGATAAATGTCAATAGTTATAGAGGGGCTTCAGGCCTTTTGTTCATAGGGTCACTAATGAGTCATGCTCGACTCGAAGGCAAGCAACAACAACAACTCTATTATTATTGTGCATGGACTATGCCACCAGGAGCTCTGGTGTAACTCCTTACCCAGTAGGCTACTGGAGCTCCTGGTAGCATGATCCAGAGTGAGCTGTGCTATTAACTCAAAGGTCTTTCTCTCTGGTGGTTCAAATCCATCAGTGGCTGCAAGGGAGAAAGATGGGCACTTTCATACAGTGCAATTTACAGCCTTGGAAACTCAATGGAGGATTAGCTATGAGTTGATTCTATCTTCAAAGCAAGAAGAAAGGAGGAGATTTGTCTTAGAATATATTTTGTATGTTTCAACTCTTTTATATATGTTAAAGTTATTTTATACTCTAGGTAGCTCTAGTGGCAAGAAACTGTGATGCAATCCCAAAGGCACATGGTTCTAATACACCATCTGCTCTGTGGGAGAAGGATGGGCAGTCTCCTCCTGTGCGATTAACTGCCTCTGAAAGCCCACTGGAGGGTCAGCTACAGGTTGGTTACAACTCCATAGTACACAACAACAGTATGTGGTATACCTCAGTAACTAGTCTGTAAACTGAAACCAAAAGAAAAGGTATCATTTCTAAAAGCACTGAAAAATATTCACTAGCTTACAATAAAACACAAGTTGTAGAGTCTAGGTACTGAAAATTAACCTACAGGTGGGGGGGGGGGAATCTGACTAGCTCTTTTCCTTTAGATCAAAGCATGATTTCTTCTTCTTTATTCGTTCTTCAACAATATGCGCACTGATGGTCTAATGGGTAAGGAGTTATACTATGAAACCAAAGGCAGATAGTTTGAATCTACCAGCTGCTCTGCAGGAGAAAGATGGGCAATACTTCCCATATGATTAACAGCCTCTGAATACCAACTAGAAGGTCAGTTCCAACCAACTCATGGGTGTATAACAACAAATACCAAACAGGGGCATCAGGCTTTTCCTTGCTCTCCTGATGTCTTCCCTTCAGCTATAAAATTAGTTAATGCTTAATTTAGTCAAGGTTAACAAGGCTTCCGTTAATGGAGCACTAATATCGATCTCTGCCTTGTCCTTCTCTCCCCTCTGTCTTATCCCACTGGTCCCAAAGGTTGAAGGCTATTTGCCATTTGAACCTGAAAGCATCCAACACCGGTTTCCATTCTCAACCACCTAAGAAAGTCTAAAACCATCCCTCTAAGGTTTGGGAATGGAGGAAGAATGTCAAGCACCCAGGACTCCTTGAGAAATCTGATGGCATCTAGGGCAGCCAGATCCATCCGGGACCAGGCCAAACAATGGATCCTGATAAAGTTCTGGACCTAATCACAAAAACCTAAACCCAGGTTAATTAATAACCCCAAATCTCCAGCAAAATACCATCTTTCTTAGCCAGCCCTCGCCCCCCGCCCCCAGAATCCCCATAAAAAGAGGGAGCCTGAGACCACCCCACACCATTTTGGCTTTCTCTTCTTGTAGTCACTTGGTGTCTCTCTCAGACCATGAAATAGAAACCTGTTTCCTGGAGGGGAGGAGGGCAGGGGACGGGAATGGGGGGAAATGGAGCACTAATATCTTGAAGCAAGTTTTAGAAGCAATATAGAAAAATTTTATTTAAAGATAAAGTAGAAAATCATAGTTTGGCTTAGCGTTTAAACTTGGAGGTTGTGGCATCGCTAGTTGCAAGTACAGTTGAGCCTCAGCCAGAATGATTGAGGTGGTTTCAAGGACCATCTTAGGCAGGTCTGCGTTGAGCGCAACACTGATGACACCACTGGAGATCTTAAGAAGCTCATCACAGCCCAAACTGGCACCCATCGGAACAAAATTGTCCTTAAGAATGGTGTTCCATTCTCAAGGACCATGTGTGTTTGAGTGACTATGAAATCCATGATGGGATGAACCTGGAGCTGTATTACCAATAAGGCAGAATTCCTTCTTCTCTTACCTTCCCTTTCCCCCACCACTATTCTCACTGGCATGGACACTCACTTTTAAAAACATTAATAAAACTTAGATGCTGAAAAAAAGAAAAAGTAGAAAATCAAAATGTCCAGCTTCTAATCAATAATAGAGCCAATGTTAAGTGTGCATATTGTATGATCTTGTTTCTAGCTGAGGAAGAGACTAGATTTGGAAATAATCCTGTTTCTATGAGGGTGACTGAAGAAATCAAAGAATCAAGGAAGAGTTATGTACTGAGGTACTTGCCTACTCCTTTCTTTGCTCAAATATATATGGCCCTGGAGCCAGCCTGTGTCATAAATAGCTATTATACAAGGGTGTGGAGCAGATTATCAGAGTATAGATTTTTAGAGCAAAATGGATCTTTTAGATCTCCCTGCTAACCACATCTGCTCTTGACTGTGGATAAGGCAGGCTATGAAGCCCTCACACAGTGTTCAGTAGGTGTTTCATAAAGGACCTCTGCTCTTGCACTCAAGCCTTCAGCATATGTGATAGCTACCCCACACCATCCACTCCATGGAAACAAAGCACAGACCGTCACTCCACTCCTGAGCTCTCATTCACTCTTGTCTTCTCAAGAATCTGGAAGTCATTTCCCACATGTAACATACTGATCATTAAGAGTTCATGTGTCCTGAATAGAATTTGCTATCATCTGCCTGGATAAAATGCACCAAGAACATTTTTTATACATGAAGATGGCAAGACTTAGACTTCATCTTTGAACATATTGTCAGGAGTGACCTTTCTCTGGAGAAAGATATCAGGCTTGGGAAAACAGAGATTCAGCAAAAAAGTAGACCCTCCATGGAATGGCTTGAACAGTGGCTGTGACAGTGGTTGCCAGCCCAAGGGCAAGACGCATGGGAGCAGGCAGTGTTTCTTTTCGATGTACACAGGGTTGCTATGAGATGGAGTTGACTCCACACCACCTAACAATGACCTTGTCTTCCAACAGCCTGCTCTTCTCAAGCTAGTCTCTTAGTTCAAATAGAGTAAAGCATTCCTATTACTCATTGCTTTGGCTCTGTCCCTACATTTAACACTTCCATAACTTGGATTCAAAGCACTCTGATGATGCAGTGGTTAAGCATTTGACTGCTATACCAAAAGGTTGGTGGTTTAAATCCACCAGCCACTCCTTGGGAGAGAAGTGAGGCAATCTGTTTCCTTAAAGTTTTACAGTCTTTGTCAATTATAATTAATATTATAAAAAAAATGTCTATGAACTGAAAGAAAAATCAATGTATTTATAAATGTTCACACAAGTATAAATTAAATAAAACTATCATCATTCTAATAAATAAATTTCATATTACTTCTTGAACTGGTTCTAGGTGAACCAATTATTTCTGGTACAATGACTGTATTCTTCTTCCCACCTTTTCCTTTTTCCTTCCCTCCTTTCTTTCTTTCTTTTTCTTTTTTTGTTTTTAATTATTATTAAATTTTATTAATTTTAATGAACATTTGCAGAGATTTTGGGTTTTCATTCATTGTTGCACTGTTTTCTCTATCCTCCTCCCCAGTTTGTTCTTGTCCAATTGCCACAGTGCTTGTTAAAGCCAGTTCTGATTAATCTCCTTTGTCAGTGTGTCCTTTGCCATTCCCTATCACTCCACCCTGAGAGAGACTTCACCCTGATTCATAAGGAAAAGGGGATGGCTTATTCTCTTAGCTACTTTTTGCTGAAAAGGGATGCTGTGGGTTTCAGGGTGAAGATCTTCTCTCACTACTCTAAAGGGCCCCTTTGGCAGTAGGAAACACATAGACTATTATGGAGATTGATTTTGGAATTTAGATGCACTGTTATCAATTGTGCTTAGCCGTGCATGTTCATATCCTTGAAGATGTGTCATGGAAGTGTTGCAGCCTAGAAGACACAAATTTAACTAACACGTTAAAAGTACATGAGTCAAAAATTAAAAAGCAATAATATTCCGAGTAGAGGTTCTAATAGTGGCACAAATTATTTTTTTTTTCTTTCTCTCTCTCTCTTTCTTTCTCTGTCTTCCATCTCTTGATGCTTACTGCATCATTCACAATTTTGCACATAGAAACTTTCACTGTTGCAAATCAAGGGTTGAATTTGTTCTTCAGTTCTTTCAGGTGGAGAAATGCTGAGATTGTTGTTCTTCCCTTTTCATTTTCTAACTTCAGCTCTTTTCACATTTCATTGTAATACTTTGCTTTGTCGTATCAAACTACCCTTTGACATTCTGTCCACCTCCCTTTAGCTAAACATTCTTTCCCCTTGTTTTGGCTCCTTTTTGTTTCAATACAAGGTTTTGGGTCATTTCTAGCATCCATTTTGGTCTTTTCTTTTTCCCTATCTTCATAAGAACCTTTTGATTTATTCAGATGTTGGTGGCAGTGAATATACCATGAACTGCCAAAAGAATAAATCTGTGTGGAAGGAAGCACAACTAAAGTGCTCCTTAGAGTCAATGACAGTGAAATTCATCTCACTTATTTGAGCATATTTTCAGGAGGAACCAATCCTTAGAGAGAGACTTCATGTTGTGAAAGGTGGTTGTTGTTGTTGTTGTTGTTGTTGTTGTTAGGTGCTGTTAAGTATGACTCACAGTGACCCTATGAACAATAGATCTGAAACCTGTCCTAACATTTCCATCTTCATCGTGTCCGACACACTTAAACCCATTGCTGCAGTCACTGTCAGTCGATCTCACTGAGGATCTTCCCCTCCTTCACTGACCCTCTGCCTTTCTAAGTATTGATGTCCCTGTCCAAGGAAAAGCCTCTCCAAGCAACATACCCAGAGTATGTGAGACCAAGCTTTACCATCTTTGTTTCCAAGGAGCATTTTGGCTGCATTTTTTCCAAGACATGTATGTCTGTTTTTGTGGTCGTCCTTGGGATATTCAATATTCTTCTCCAGCACCACAATTCAAAAGCATCAATTTTCCTTCTGTCATCCTTATTAATTGTCCAGCTCTCAGAGGCTTGACAAGTGATTGAAAAGACCATGGCCTGAATTGGGCACTCCTGAGTTTTCAGAGTAACATCATTGCTCTTCAAGAAAACAAAAATCCTCACCACTGGGCCAATAGGTAACATCATCATGGATGCAAAAAAGAAGATTGAGATTGTCATTGATTTCATCTTGCTTGGATCCACACTCAACACCTTTGTTACCAGTAGCCAGGAGATCAAAAGAAGTATTGTGAAAAACAATTTAGAATATTTTTAAAATAACCCCACACAACTGTTACAAATGAATAATCAATAATTATACAAAATTTTATCACTCAATCTCCAGAGTAATAGCTGTCACCAAGATCTTACTTTCCAACTACCTGTCCTTCTTTGTTATTAACTTTCACATTCCAGTCACTAATTATTATTAATGAATCATGAGTCCATATTCAATCTACAAAAGTCTGAACTGCAAAAGTTGGTAGAAGTCCTCAATTTCATCTTTGGCTTTAATAATTAATGTAAATATTTGAATAAATTTGAAATACACATTTATAATAACTAGTTATTCCAATATACAAACCAACTAAACTCTTTAGAATCAGCAATAAGTGCCAGGAAGCATCCTACTCCACCAGTAAACCAAAGATCCTGAGCATTTCCTCACTCTGGTCAAAGCTTCACTCTGTCAAATGCTTGCATCCCATGTCAACACTAAGCTTCATGCTTAGAGGTGCTCAGCTCGTTCACTACGGGCCCACCTACTGTGGCCAAGACTCCCAGCCTTCGATTTACCATCACCACTGGCTACAATCTATGCCACTGTAGCTCTATGTAGAATTGGATAGAGTTGTGCTGCCAGCCCAAAGGCAAGAGGTTCAAATCTACCAACTACTCCATGGAACAAAGACGGGCAATCTCCTCCCATGTTATTTTTTAGTATATTCTTTTTTTAAAAAAAT